>NW_022995743.1:7182886-7325390 GCF_900245975.1 Drosophila guanche | reverse complement strand
CATCATTGTAACACAGTTTGCCTGCAGTCACTGCAGTCCAGGCAGCAGCAGTCAACCTTCGAGTTCTGTCTAGTTCGCACACGCTCTCACTCTCACTCTCACTCTCACACCCGCAGCCACATCAATATCCACTCCCACTCCCGCTCACGCACTCACACACACACACACTCACCCACACACACAGATACAGGCAGATACTTAGAACGGATAAGGGCGGGCGGGCAGTGAGTCGTGGCTGATCTCCAGACATAAGTACACCAGACAAATTATCTACAAATTTACTATCTCTTTTATGTATAACATCTTGTTATGCGGTTAGTTATGTCGGTATTCTGCTGTTGCTTCTGCTGCTGATGTTGCTGCTGCTGCTGTTGTCACTTGGTTTGATGTATGTTGCGGAGTTTTCATTAGCTGCTGATGGTCTTTCTGCTCCTGTTGCTCCTCCATCTCCATCTCCATCTCCATCTGCTTCTTTGCCTTGTGGTTTGGGCCAGCATTGAGTTGGCAATTTGCTGTTGACGTTGGGCTGTCGCCTCCTATAAAATCAACTGTTTGCCTGTCATCCATCATTGGCCAGGCTGCTGCTGCTGCTGCTGCTCCAGCTCCAGCCCCATCGTCTGTTGATTCTTTTGACGTGGCAGCTGCTGATGTTGTTGCTACTTGTGCTCCTGTTGCTGCCCCGTCCGGCTTGTTATTCTCCTGCTGGTCATTCATAATAGCATGAGCTTCTAGTGGACAGCTTTGCTTTTCACCTGATGCCGCTGCTGTCAGTCCCCCCTCGGCTTTCAGAAACTCTGGCAAATTATTTTCTAATTGCTTTGCCTTTGGCTGGGACAGCGATTGGGACACCGAGTGGACGTGTATGTGGGTTTCGATACCGGTCTTGGTACCGTTCCCGTTCCCGGTCCCGTTTCCTGTTCCTGTTCGGGTCGTAAGCTCCTGATTTGGTTGTTGAGTGGCAGCCATTCCACCCACTACTGGTTTTCCAGTAGTTTTATCCGACACATTTATAATATCCGCCGCAACGGAATTTGGATTTTCCAGCGCCTTGGACACGCCCGGCTTTTGTCCGCCCCCACCAGTTTCAGCTTCATCTTCCTGAATTCCTGCTGCTGCTGCTGCTGCATCATTTATGCCTCTTGTCGGCTCCTTGCGCCCCTGATTTGTTTCGACATCTGGAATATGCAAGGAATTCGAGGGCAAAGTGAAAATAAAACAGGAAATGACAAGCGAAACATTTACAGTGAATACTTTTCGAGGGAATTGAGAAGTAATTTCATGCGTTTTCCGATTATTGTACATTGTAGATACTCAGACAAACACACACTCGTAGAGCAGAGGGATCCGGAAGGGAAACGGAAGAGCAAACGGACGGACGGACAGAGGAGCTTTCGTGGTGGCCAGGTCGAAATGAGGCAATATTAAATGTGCTTCATGTTTGAGTAGTCCTCTGATGCTGGTCCCCTGACTCTTTCCCCCAGGAGAAGCACCCCTTGGATATGGCATTTATTGCCATTGAATCTGTTATTTGGTTATTTGTGTTCCTTGTTCCGCTATTACGGACAAGCGGACACACGCACACACGGACACGGACACGGACTTTTCCCCACTTCTCGGGGTGGAGCTTATATTTAAATTTATCTTCCAAATGATTTCACACACAGCCAGAAAGGGTTTCATGGCAACGTACACAAAAAAAAAGGAAATTCAGCAAAAGCTGGCACGCAGAAATATTCGAAGATGCAATATTCTTTCTATACAAAAAACACTCGAAACGGAAAATGGAAAGCAGCATTCAACTGGTACGAGTATGTGTGTGCTTTAAATGCAGCGAAAGTAAGGGAAATGTAACTTAATTCTCTTCTATAAAGTGAGTGGTTTTCAGAAATGAAAAACTTGTATTTCCGGTTACGGTTCAAAATGCGAATGGAAATAGATTTCCACTGACTTTTGCCCATGAATCGAGCTTTGGATTACGCTTCTGGGTATTATGGCCATAGTAAGGGTATACAAGCGGATGCGAGTTGCCAAAGTTAAGAGTTTGAGCCTCGAGTGTGGGCATAGTCAATGAAGTGTGCCGACCTCAATTAAGGCCGGGCGGGGGTGATGTGATGTCGCCAAAGCTCACCTGCTGCTGCGGATACTGTTTCGACTGGTGTGGAGGTTGCTGCTGGTTCTGTTGCTGGAGCACTGCTGTCGGTTGCTGCCCTCGCCTGGCCACCCTCCGCTACTGCAGCTGCTGCTGCCCTCTGGTTTGCGGCGGCGGCGGCCGCGGCGGCAGCAGCAATGGCTTGCACCTGATTGCGCAATTCCGGCATGTCGGCCATATTGACTCGCTGCAAGAGGACATGCATCATTCGACCGTTGCCGCCGTGGCCGACAAAGACGCGCCGCACGGTGGGAAACTGGTCGCGACGCTGCAACAACTGCCCAACCAAGGGCAGACGCCTTAAATTCGCCAGTGCAACGGCCACGGCAGCATGCCTCTGGGGCTCGACTGGCTGCTGGTTTGGCTGCAGGTTCTGCTGCTGGTGCTGACGTTGCTGACGCTGTGCACCCAGTTGACTGAAAAGACGGTTCATAATGTGGATAACACGTTGAAAGGCCGCCTGCTGTTCCACGGGTACAGGTACAGCTCTGGCTCCTGCTCCTGCTGCTGCTGCTGCTGCTCCTCCTCCAGCTCCTCCTGCTCCAGCAGCGGCACCGGCAAGCGGGTTCACCTGGTTGCGTGTGATGATGAAGACCTGATGCTGGGCCATGATGGCAGGCAGCTCATACCGATGGAAGAAGAACACCATCGAGTGCTGCAAAAGCAAAAGAGAAAGAGAGGGAGAGCTAGAGGGACAGATTTGAGTGTGTGTGCTCTGACGGAAGCGGTTATGCCATGATGCCATGGTGCCCCTGGATCCATCCTTTCGTTCAGTCGTCAGCCAGCGACTGTCGTCAGTCTCTGGTCGTGGCACGTGAGCTGGCTCCGGTCTACACGTGCGTCGGCAAGGGGAAACAATACGACAATGGGTAATTTGTCATGCACTTGACAGGCGTAAACATTCCCCTGGAGCAGAGCTAGCATCATCGTTCCCCCACTCCCCACTCCCCATGCCATAGCATTGCATAACGCATTCATTATGCGTCATACCTGTAGCTACCAGCCACCCACCTGAATGAAAAGGTACGACGAGAGCAGTGCCAATGTCCTGTACTGTCCACTGAACCGGTAGTGATACGCATAGAATGCGAAATGATACAGATAGAAGAACCTGCAAAAGGCGAAATAAATAAAGAAAATTCATAAGGATTGTTGAATACAATTTGCGGAATGATGCTGTAGAATTTAAAGTAAATCAACGTTCATAAATGTTGCACGATAGATTTGTGATATTACTTGGCCCAAAAGTGGTGTCAGGATTGTTGGACAGCAATCCAAGGAAGTAAAATATAATGTACACACCGCATACTAGAGGTATGTAACCCTCATCAACCTTCAGCGATTGGAATGGGTCGGATGGCTGGGCGATGCCAATGGGTGTGTTGGGTGTTGGGTTTTGGGGGTGACAATAATGATTACCATTCGATAATATTGTATTTAGCTGACAGAAATACTAAAAAGCGAAAACATATTGCTTTCACTGTTCAGTGTTTCTATTTCTATTTTTCTTTTCTTTGCCCCTACCTCCCCTCTCTGCCGCTGCTCCTTCGAGTGCTCCTTGCCGTTGCTGTGCCGAAAATAAGCCAAGGAGAAATGGGTCAGACATATGGCGAGGCAGTGGGCAGGGATGGTACGACATTAGAGTGTAACAAGCAACAGTCGCTGAGGCGGACAAATATCCAGGACGGCCGACTGTCAGGACAACAATGGCCCCAGGAAGGACGGAAGGACGGAAGGAAGGAAGGAAGAAAGGAAGGAGTGAGGGTAGAAAAACACTCAAGAGGATTTAATAATATAAATAATTGCTGGCGCTGTTAGTTGAATTGTTGTTCACCAAAGACAACAAATAAAAAACACAATGGATGGCCATAGCAACAACAGCAACAACAACAACAACAACAACAACCACAATAACATCGCACAGAGGCAGTAATAATGACAACGAACACCCACTCACCCCTCTCATTGATAAGCAATGTCCAAGCGAGCGACAGGACAGACGGATAGAGAGAGAGAGAGAGAGAGAGAGAGAGAGCCCTGACAACAGGACCTTCGGCTGTGTCCAGCGGAATTCAACTTTAATTTATTTTTACAACGATTCCCGAAGATTGTAGCCGGGGGATGGGCCCGCAACCGGGCATGTGGGCATGGCCATGATTGAGTTATGTTATTGAATTTAATTTGAGTTGATTGTGCACACACACACTAACACACGGAGACACCACACACTAATGCCAAATAGCAAATACAAACACTGAAACCAGCAGAAACCATCAATATACACGAGCGACAAATGAAGACACACGACACGACTCTTAGCCTTTCCAGGGCATTGCGCAACCCGGGAGCCATTGAGAACTTGTGGAGCATTATGGACACATCCACAGCCAAGCCAGGGCCGAGGAGCTTCCCAGCAATTTCCTCAATTTCCCCCCCCGAGCAAACACCACACACACACACACACACACACACGCGCACAGAGAGCAGGAGGAGGAAGTGCGAGCAGCAGACACGTAGACAACACTTATCGCTTGTTCGTTTCCGTTTCATTCGCTTTCCTAATGTACCGTAGCGTTGACAAGCAGGCAACGCCTTGCCTCGCCTCGCCTCGCCCCTTCTAACTCTTCCCTTTAATCCCTCCACCCGTCCACATGGCCTGAAGGTTCACAGTGGGCTGAGAGTGGAGCAAATCAACTAAATTCTTTGGTTGCATTGCGATCACAAGTGGCCAGATTCGGCAACAATTATGTCTTAATTTATATAAATAAATATATCCAAATATATCCCCAACCTACTACATATACAATTTCCATTCGGTTTCTCTGTGTGTGAACCACTGTGCTGGGACGTGTCGGGACGGATGTGCGACACGCAAATACTGTCGGCATTCATATCCTTCGACCCGAGCGGAAATGGGTTGGCCAGGGAGCGGGGTAAATGGCGTGTGTCAGCAGGGGCGGGGGGACAACTGTTGCATGTGTCTAGTTAAATAAGCACCACAGCTCCAGCTACAGCTCCGTGCAGCTCGTCTCACACTTGCCAGCAGCTGTAAAGTGTTGTTCTCGCTGTGATGCTGCTGCCTCTGATGATGATCCGATCTGCGTCATAAGTGTTTATTTGTTGCAAGCAAACAGCAGACGGGCCAAAGCTGTGGGCCAACCAACACCTGCACGCGATACGTAATAGTTTTGGTGCTCAATGAGCTTGTACAGAGACTCCAGCTTCTGCTCCTACTCCTCCTATAATGCTTTTAATGGCATTTGCATATTGAATTGCACATCGGAATAAATGTATCTGAGTGGTGTGTGTGTGTTCGTTTAATCCAAGAGATTGAAACGAATAAAAAACTGCATTTACCCCAACTCGATGCAAAGAAGTTCCTCTGCAAAGGATTGCTGCATTGAAATTTGATAAGCCTGTCCATGAAACGGATACACCGTGTGCTTGATTCCCTTGCTTATTACTTTTTGCATGCGAGGGTTCCACTTTAGAGCACTTTAATATCGTATTTCATTTAAAGGAAGTTTCCCCTCTGAATTCTGGGGAAATCTTTTAAAAGTCGTAAACAATTCTTAGAACTTTCCTGGATGGGTGGGCACATTTTATGAGACTTTCGTGGGAATATTTTATCATAATCAAAGCAGGGGAAAAGGGGAAATTGTATTCCATTGTAATACCAACACACAAAAAAGCAAATGAATAACCAAAAATCGTATGGAAATGCAGTGGCAGTTATCTAAAGAATTGATTGAAATATCACAAAAACTAAAGTGCTATTTGCTGACAGAACAAACACAGCATACAGCATACAGTATGTGCATTGGCCTGTTGCCCCAAAAGCTCTTGCCTGCCTTGCTTCAATGCCTTTGGGCGTGTATTCCCCCTTGGCTCGTGCTGTTAAATGCGTGAAAACGACCCATTTTCGTTCATAAATTGAAACAGAATTGGCGCATATGCAAACACACTGGCAGCTGGGCCTGTGGCAGGATGAGCTAGAGAGGTAGAAAGGCACGTTGCGCATACGCCATGCTAACAAACGAAATAAAAAGAATGGCAGAATGGAGAGAGAGAGAGTAACGGAAACTGAAACAAACAAACAAAACAAGGAGCTCATCCCTACAGCCATACATCCTCATTCATATACAACAATGAAGCGATTCCGACTCGTTATGGAACACTCATCAACTGCACCTTTGAACAACACAACCCGCCGCCCGAAGAGGTCACCAGGAGCTTCCTCCGTTTGGGGGGCCACTTCTGTCGATGGGGGTCGGAGGGTCGCGCGGCCGTTGGACAAAAGTTATGGCAGAAAAACAAACTTGACGCAATTATACTTTGCGTAACACGATCTCAATCAACACGAAAACGGGCAGAGCAGAGCTTAGCCCCCGACCAGAACCCCTTCACCATGGCTGCCAATGCCGTTGACGTTCGAGGCCAGCACCGCCGACACCGTGGCCACCTTTGAGACCAACTCTCAGAACACAGAACACAGAACTCAGGACTCAGGACCCACGACCAGGCAACAGTAACAATAGCCAGGAATAGCAGTCCCAAAGAGCAGTCCATATATATCGTACATATATATATATATATATATCGGGGTGTATAGGTGTGCCTCGGTGAGAGTGTTTGTTAGCGTAACAAGCGTGTAAACAACAGGGCGGCCAGGCGTAAGAGGAGACGGGTGGCAGTGTGGCAGGAGCCACTCGAAACGCGCTACTGTAACCGACCTCAAACCCTTCCTCCATTAGTCAGCCACCCCACCCCCCTTTGACTTGCCAGCCGACAACATTTGCTCTTTGATGCCGCACTGGCAATGTCTTGGTCCTACCTACTACTACTGCTGCTGCTGCTGCTGCTGCTGCTGCTGCTCCTGCTTCCAGCTTCCTTCTTTAGCTTCAGCTTTTCGACGCGACAAACAATCTGCGCAAGACTCAATTCGGATTCATAGCCAACAGGCAAAGGCTAAGGCAAAGGCACGGGCAACGGCATGGGGAAAGGGGCAAAGGGAAAGTCAAGCGAGAAGGAGGAGGGAGGAAAGTCGAGTAGGGCAGTCTCTGTCAGGGAGTCAGGTGTTTTCTTTTGGCTTTTGCTATGCGTTTGCAGCTCATTTAATACGTGTCGTCTGCCCCGTGCCTGGCAACCAGATTTAAGCACAAAAGAAGCATTACGCGCCGCAAGAAGCCGCAGGGCAAAAGTAAAAGCAGAAAATTGACATAAAGGGGTTGGATGGGGCTTATTATGTGTATGTATGTATATAGCTATGGTGTATATGCCCCTCTTCCCACTGTCTGTATGTATTTAAAGGGAAACGAGTGCTCCAACTCCCGCTCGTTAAACGGCGATTAAGCAGAGCCCCGAACGGCCTCTCCTTTGATGACTTTAAAGTCTCTTAAAAGTCAATTAGAGCGAATAGAGCGGCGCCAGCAATTGACAGTGGGTGGCACAGGCACTGGCACAGGCGAAGACTGAGTTTCAGTTTGGGCGGGCTCAAGTTCTGGAGGTATTCTGGTATGGTGCAGAAACTGTAAGTTGGCCACTTGACAGTTTTAAGCTGCCATCTGGCATTTAGCAGTGCCTCCTGTTTGCCATTTTGCCATTTTGCCATTTACCATTTACCATTTGAAATTTGCACTCTGCAATTCACATTGATTGCAACTTTTAGCAAAGTTTAAGTACACAAATTAGTCTATGCAATGAAATTAATACCAGTTGGTGGTCGGTCTGGCAGATCTGCGAGGGGAAGGGCTCGTAGCTGATACTCGTAGCTAAAAAGCAGAAAAACGCCGCCAGCTTGTTTGTCTTTTAAGCTAACTTCAATGCCAGCCGGCTCGGCTCGACTGGGATGGAACCCAGACCAAGTTTACCACAAAAACAGGCGGGCAAATACGGAAGGACGCAGGCGGAAGAGAGACAGAGAGCAGAAGAGGGGGCCAGGGGCCAGTGGCAGGAAGGAAGTCAGGAAGGAAGCACCAGAACAAGCCTTCCCGCCCCTGTAACCCATAACCGCAGGACCAACAACAGCCGAGGCAGCACCAGAAGTAGCAGCAGCAGCAGCAAGCAAAAAGCAGTCACGGAAACCCCTTCAACTGCTCCGGGCAGTCAATAACAGCAAAATTAAACCGTACGAAAGCACACATATGTATGTGCACGAGCACATGGGGACTAGCGAACAGCTACCAGCTTGTACCGTCCATATGCTTCGACTTTTCACGAAATTAACTTTACTTAAAGCACACGACTTCCCCCAGGGACCATAGAAGCAGTTCCACTCCCACTAACGCTCCCGCTCCCAGCTACAGTCTAAGGTCTTCGCCTTGCTTAGATATTGAATATTGTTTGCCAGTTGAATTGCATAAAAAGGATTTCGGATTCCACAGACTGCAATTGTATATCTTTTGCATACAAAAGTTTGCTTGCTCTCTCGAAAAGTTTGACAATCTACGGTAGAAAATGATGAGTTATGGGTGAACGCCACAGGATAGGGGGAGGAAGCACACAAAAAAGGTTTCTACTTTCCTATGGCCAGAAGCAATTGGAGATGATGAGGTGTATAGACATCAGTGTCTAGATTTCCAGACACATAACATAAGCAGTTAGTTTTCAATGGCAATGGCATGAATTATCAATTTCTGGTCTAGTTTCTCTCGTAATTGATTGTGATGCCAGTCTCAATGCCAGTCAAAGCTCAACATAAACAAGCCGGCAACGCATTCAAAATCATTTGCGCCAATGAATCTTTAATGGATATAAATACGACAAGTGGTCGCTGAGGACCCAGACCCGTACACGGACTCAGACCCGGGACCCGACTGGCCTCTTCTTGGCCATGGCCAAACACTGATAGCCTTTTAATTCAGCGCAAATTACGCAAAATCAACACCAGAAGGCGGCAGGGCGGCCACTGATTGCGGAGAGGGGTGCATGCGCATGAATTCATAATCAAGAGGAGCTTCACAGCATAAAAGGGAATTTTCGAGTGTCTTTTTGAATTATTGATGGTCCTCCCGTTTGTCTGTCTGTCCGACGGGCGTCGTTCAGCGCATCGTGGAAATTGATGCCTGTCCCCCAACACAGCGGCCATAAGTTGCCGAAAAAACAACCGAAGGACGCGGCCGCTCTCAATTATGCAAAGTGCGCGTAATAAACCGCAAAAGTAGCCTGCCCAAGAGGA
Organism: Drosophila guanche; assembly: GCF_900245975.1. Taxonomy (NCBI): domain Eukaryota; kingdom Metazoa; phylum Arthropoda; class Insecta; order Diptera; family Drosophilidae; genus Drosophila; species Drosophila guanche. The sequence goes on along the minus strand of NW_022995743.1, from coordinate 7,316,064 downwards.
GGGGACGAATGGGGTTGTCCGCTGTCCGCTGTCCGCCGCTGATGTGCGTGGTCATTAATGTTGATCGAACCCTGGGAAATGTGAAGTTCTAAATTTCTACCACTTTTTTCGTACCACTTACCATTCGAGCTCCCCTCTTTGTTATGAAGAAGCGAGTTTATTTAAATGTTTGCTAATGGCGAGGCTCGCTTGGGTATGCTTCTGGTACTGCATGGACTCTATGGAGAGCTCCATGGTGTGTGGAGTGTGCGGAGTACAAGCGTATTGTGGCTCGAGTGGAGGCGATTGGGGACGAGCGGTGCTTGGGTTACGCTTGTTGACTTAAGTGATGAAAATTCTCTGTTTGCTGGTGTCTACTATATGTGTGTGTAGGTCGGTTGGTCGGTCGGCTGAGGGAACCCATCCCATTTCCATTTGTGGACGGGCTTGGGTGGGCGCTGGTCGATTTGTTCTAGCCCCGAGGGAGGCTTGCGCAAGCCAAGTTAATTTTCAAATAACAATCGAGACGAAAGTAGATGGACACGGGACAGGACAGGGAAAGGAGTGTAAAAAGAAAATATGCGAACCAAACGAAATGAACTGTTAAGTGCTGATGAAGATGGTGGTGGTGGCAGTGGTGGTGGTGGAGCATGAAAAATAACCGAGACGTTGCTGGGCTGTAGCTATTATCTATGCCCGAACAAGAGAAATAGAATGAGGAGGGAAAACCAGAAGGCAGCAGCAGCAGCAGCAGCATCATGGATGCTGGAAAGGATTGCAGACTTAATGTAATTGAATTTGTCATTCACCCAAGGCACACGGGCAATTGCACAAGAGAGAAGACAAGCTGGGATTCAAAGCAGAGGGGCGGGGTGCACAGGTCGCCGGAAAGTTGCCAAATCAGTACACACCTGAGCCAATGACGCTTGGTGATGCTGGTGTGACAGCATATGGCATCGTATTGATCCGCAATCCACACAATCAGTATGATGTAAAAGGCCGTTGTAGTGTCATTAAAGAACTCCGACATGATGGCCTCCATTCCTGCAACGAAACATCACGTTAAATGCCAAATCACATTAAGATCACATTTATGTATAGCCACACCTACGAGTGCCAGGATAACGGTCAGTAGCGGAGCAATGGGGAACCTCGCAGACACATTGTACTCCAGCATTTGCAGCAGATCCACTGACAAAAGGAGAGCGAATGTCTTTAGTATCAATTAATGCATTTTCTCACTAGAATACTTACCTATAAAAACAAAGATCTGATGATGCGAGTACCGCAGCAGCATGGAAACGGAGAAAGTCTAGAAAAGATGGAGCACAAAAGTTAGCTGGGGTCCTTGAGTCCACTCGTAGCACTCTCGCATGCTTACAAACAGTAACATCACAGAAAAGGCAGCCGGATAGCTGCTCCAAGCTGCCCACCACATGGACACAAAGCGATAGTGCTCGCCAGTGATCACATTGCGTAAATAGCCCTTGTTCTCCTCCTTCTCTGCTATGGTGCGCACCGCGGCCATCAGTAAGTCATCGTAGCTGGAATGGAATTGAGAAACATTTAGTGATTGATCCTCCAAGCACGAACCAAAGAGGCTCACCCCAACAGACGCTTGAGCAAGTAGCGCGTTAATCTATCGCCGAAACACTCGTTTGTGTTGGGATCCAATTGCACCGTGAGCACGGGTATTTGCAGCCGCTTGCGGGTGGCCGAAGAGAGGCGCAGGTGTCCATATTCCAGCGAATACTCGACAATATACTGCTCATCTAAGGGGGAAAATGTAACTCATGCTGAGATTGTTTTAAGATAGGTAATCCAATTTCCGATTGCTCACCATCATCGTCTTCGTTCTTGAGCTGTATGGCATTGGGGTGGTCGTAGGTGTCGAGTATGTTGATGGCATCGAAGTAATAGTACAGGGTCTCGTTGCTGTAGGCAAAGGTGGGGCGAACGGGCAAGCCCAGCTTGCGCAGGATCGCTTCATAGCGCCTAAGTCTGTTGTAGTTGTCCAGCGTCTGAGGGCCCACGTCATAGTAGCTGCAACAGAAAGCGGATCGTTTGTATACACTCAACACAAGGGTATCTATAAGAATGTTCTCTTACTATGAATCTTTTAGGGAGCGAACAACCTGCTGGTCCTGCTTGATGCTCTGCCAAATGGCTCGTTTCTCTGCCAGATGGGGAATAATCTCCACTCTGCAAATAGGTAAATAGGTTAGCAAAGCAGAGAGATTGAGGGTAAGGTGCCTTGCCTGATGACACCTTCTCGCGGCCAATTCTGCACCTGCTGCAGACAGGTGCAGGGATTCTTAATGAAGGCGTGATGCACATAGACGAGGGTGAAGAAGAACACCAGTGCTTTGGCTAGCAGCAAAAACTCGATGGTCAGCTGCACCTTCCTGCAAAAAGACACCACAGGAATCAACATATGGGTGCACTCATGCACAATGATAAGCAGATAAGGGGCAATGACTCTTACCGTGGCACCAACTCCGCATACGCTGCCGCCGCTCGAAAGTAGATCGCATGGAATAGCCGATCCCGCATGTTCATCATATTGTTCTAGAATTTAAACAGCAACATTTCATAGATAAGCGGTTTGGTTTTTGTTTTTGTAAGCACTTCAGATGCATGTGCAAAAAGTACCTGTCCGGCGCCTCCCCCCAGGCCGCGATTACGCGCGTTTCCATTTCCATTTGCATTTGCATTTCCATTCGGGTTACCATTGATGTTATTGATTTCATTGGCAACGGCAATTTCGGCTGCGTTCTCGGGCAGCACCGCGGCCATGGCTCCTCAGGGCCTGATCTTGAGAGAGGGGTCGAGTGTTAAGAATAACTTCCGTGTCTGGTCCGGGCCTTAGCTTCCGCAATCTTTGATTTGCGACCGAAAATAACTCCGCTGTGTTGTGGTTGTTGTTTCTTGGTGTTGTTGTGTTTTCTGCTTGACTTAATTTTTCATCTGCGTGGTGTGCCTCATCGTTTGCAACATCGTCACTGCCCCAGGCAATCCCCCTGCTGTCATATTGAAGAGAGCGAACAACAACGATCACAAAACCGTCAATAATATTAGAATTTATAAATAAAAAAATAAAAACACCTACCTACCATTATTGTTGCGAATTAGGGATGAGATGTTGAATATATTTGCTGATAGTTTATTTGTAATCGATATTTTTGTGCGATAAGCTGCCCACTATGACAAAGCTGGTGTGACCAATAGCTCGAAAGCTGAATGGTTCCAATGAAATGGATATTGCTATTAAATTCACAAGAATATGCTAATAATAGAACATCAACAGAATATTTGTTGGTAAAATAAGTTGTTGTAGTGTATATATTTTTGATCGATAACACTTACATTTGTGACAACTGGTGTGACCAGTCGCTGGATTGTCGCTGAATGGTTCTTCCAAACGAAACCAGTTCCAACAATGCGCGCGTTCAAAAGCTAAGTTCAAACATGAAAATAAGCAAAAATAGAATGCCATGTAGAATCGCTTTTTATTTTTATTTTCTGCAAACCAATGTACGAAATTAAATATCTTAATGCTTCGATCTCCATTCCGTCATATAAATAAGCTACATTGAATGTCGTTTAATTTAGTTTTACATTGATTGGTGGTTGTGATTTCTTTATTCATGTTACGCTTTTGTTTTCTATAGTTCTCATAGTCATATATATAGTTACGCATATGTATTATGATGTGTATATAACTACATACGTGGATGTTATCCCATTAAGCTACAAAATCATGCTCATAAGATGAGAATGCACACGATTTCTCTTGCCTCTGCTCTCTGCTTTTGTTTTACTAAACTTGACTTTACTTTACCGTTACGGCACCCTCTTTGCACACTTACAAATTGTTTCAACAGGCTATTCGGATTCGATTAGTTAGTTTTTCTCGCACGTTTTTTTAACTTTTTGTTACAAATTTCGCTATGGGATTGTTAAGTTGCTGTTTTCTTTAGCTAATTGTTGTTTTCTTTAGTTCTTTGTTCTGTTTTTATTATATTGTATGTATGTATGTGTGTTGCATGGTGTACATATGTACGTATATGTAAATTGTTAAAAATCGCTCACATATTTCAATTCTATTCTGGTTCAGCGTGTTTCTGTGTGTGTTTTTGAGAGTTTATTCTTCGTGGTGTTATGGTGTTCTTACGTATGGCTTAAGATTCTTTGGTTTGGTGTCTCTTACAATTGGTTTTACATTATATATTTGTATATAAAAGTTACTTAGGCAGGCATGTGTGTGTGTGTGTGTGTTGTGTGTGTTTTTGTGTGCCGACTTACATGCTAATACACGCTAGATATTATTTACTTACCATTTAATATGTTCCTCTTCTACTACTCCTCTCTTTGATTCGTTCGGGGTTTGACAGGACCTTCCAAGAAGCGCCAAATAGTACAGAATGTACAGTTATACAGTTCATAGGGTTTGTTTGTTTCTTTGTTTGTTTAGGTACAGCAATGCGAAAAACGAAAGTGTTGCCATAATGCATTTGCATGTGTGTGTGTGTGTGTGTGTGTGTACAGCAGTGTGTGTGTAGTACAAAAAAGATGGCAGCTCTGCATGTAAAGCGTAACGGTTCAACACACTAAAGTATCGCTATGGATATTCGTTAATCGTAATTGTTAATCGTTCCTTAAATGGACTTTCGGCATGATCGCACACTCCGATACTCCGCACACACGATGACACGTCTCATCATATCATCATATTCTATATGATTTACACTCCACTCGATATACATAAATCCCCTTTGCTAAAGTTATATATAAACTATTCCATTCTGAAGTATTGACAGTCACAGGCTCTATACGAAGCATGCATGCCCTTTGTTTTGTTTTGTTTTGCTTTGTTTTTTGTTGGTATTTCGTTTGCTCATTAAATATATATATATCTATATATATATATATGTATGTATATGTGTGTATGCTATTGTATATACTCAATACGTTTGTATATAATATGTATGTAGTATGTTTTACGCTCTAGATTTAGTTTCGATCCTCCTTAACTTCCGTCTCCTATCATCTCCTCAACTCTGCTTTTCTCTTGGTGTAAAAAAATGCTCTTCCCTCAATCTCAATCTCAATCTCAATCTCAGCGTCTACCCCGTTCTGTTTTGTTTCTTTTAAAAGCGTATTTTTGTACAAACACAAATCGACAAAGGACATTTGTGTAATTAACATAACATTTAAACTATTCGATATCAAAAGTCTTGAGGCGTTAGTGCAGCGTTTCATAGTAGGCCTGTCTCCACGTTGTGCTCCGTGCCCAGGGTGCTCGGATCAAAGTTCAGCTTCAACTCTCCAGCCACCACAATCTCCGATATGCAGCCCACAATGCCGCTGTAGTAGCGCCGATGCGTGAAGTATGCCACATCCGGCATTCCACCTATAGTAGAAGATTTAAATTAACGATTGATTTATGTAGCCTACGAGTCTCTAGTCTGGAATCCAATGGAATCTATCCAATACGTACCAACATATAGGCCAGTATCTGTATTTAGTTGACGCAGCTTGCCAGGCGCTCGCTGCGTGGACGTTTTGCGGCCATCAACCTCCAGATAGCCCTCCTGTGAGTTCCTGTAGGAAAATGGTATAACAAATCATCATCAATGATCCCTGTACTTGCAGTTCAGTCAATTTAAGTCCTTACCTTATAGCTCTCACGCGATGCCACAGGCCATCGCTGACCTTGGTGCCATTGAAGCGAATGTCAACCTCACCAGAGCCCAAATCATAGCGAAAGTGCAAATATCTGGAAGGAAAGAAGTGATTAATAAATTAGGCATGCAATGGATCCCATTTACTTCGTTACGAACCCCTTTTCAATGCCCAGGGACAAATAGTCGTCGTGCTCCTCCGTCGTTCCCTGGCGGCCTGTCCAGAGGATGACGCCATTCTCTGAGTGCGTCTTGATGCGCAGATTTAGATCAATGTTGTAGCTAATGATCTGGCTCATGGTGTCCGCATCGTTGTAGTGGAAATAGCTGTCGGCGCCAGCGAAGCAGGCCCCAAAGTTCTTGCGAACTCCTTGCACCTGCGACTGGTGCTCCGCGGAGAGGTCGAACTTCTTCAGCAGGCTCCAGTCCGTGTGGGTCTGTGGCGTGGTGGAGGCATGGCCCTCCAGATGAACCTCCAGCTCTGAATGCAGCACTGGCGACAGCAGTTCGTCGTTGTCGTCGTCGTTGTAGTCCTCACTGTACTGCACTGTCTCGCTTGAGGAAACCCCGCTGGGTGCCGGTGCTGCCTGCACGGCGGGCTCTGCCTTTTTGTGGCTGCTGTGCGTGTTCGAGTTGGACATGATGCGCTTCATGTCCTCGTTCAGCTGCTTCCGCTGGTAGTCCTCGGTCCCGTCCGAGGCATCGAAAAGGGACTCGTCAAAGACAAAGGCATTGCTGTCATCCTCCGCCGACAAAACCGGACCACCCTTGATGCTCTGGCTGCTCTGACTGCTGGTTGCCATGGCATCGGCATACTCCTGCTGCTGCAGGCTGGCCACCCAGTCGTTGTTATCATCAAAGGTGAGAATGTCGCTGTCCGGATTCGTCTGGAAACTTTCATAGTGGGTGGGCAGGCGGCTCAATTTGTGGGCAAAGGCTGCATTTGGCTTCTGGTGGTGCTCGTGCTTGCTCACTTGAAGCTTGCCCGAGTGCTTGGCCGTGGCCATGGCAGGTGGAGTTGGGGGTGAAGAAGGAGAAGGCGTCTGCGGTTGTCTCTTCCCTGGCATCAGCTGCTGTGGCTGCTGCTCCTGCTGGTTCTGCTGCTGCTGCTGCTGCTGCTGCACAAAGCGGAATATGATATCATCTTCGATTTCCTCATTGCTAAGAGCCCCTGCTGTGGCTTCCTCATCATCCGTCGCCAGTGGAGCTGTGGAGGGGGGCTTGGCTGTGGTTGTACTTGTGCTTGTGGTTGTTGTGGTAGTGGCACCAGTGGTGGTGGTGGCAGGTGGCTTATGCAAATTCTTGCGCTTCTTCGAGTGCTTCTTGTGCGCCACGACCGAGACTTTCTTGGCCACGGCCTCCTCTGGTTCTCGTTCTCTTTCTCTATTGTGCTTGGTCTCGAGTGCCTTGGATTTGTGTAGAGCCAGCTCCGGCAGCAGCTCGGGCGGCACTTCGGCGGCCTTGTTGCAGCGCTCGTTGTAGATGCTGCAGCGGCACTCGTAGCTCTCCATTTGCGGCACGCACTCCGCCAGGGGTCCGCACGGTCGGGCCACACAGGCGTGGGGGCAGTTGCCAATGTTGCTGCCCCCCAGCGCCTCAGACACAATGCCCAGCGAGTGGCCATTGATATCAATCTGTGGCGCAGGGAAACGAGTACATTAGAGTGTGGAAACTGTATGGGATTCAAGCTCACTTACCCTTTGAATGCATCCCACAAAGAATGGCTTGTACTTGAGGTCCAGCGGCAGGCGGTCCACGTGGTTGACGCCGCCCACAAACAGATTCTGCTCCAGGGACAAGTGCCAGAAGCCATTCGAGGATATGGTCATGACCTCCTGGTGCTGATCGATCTGTGGAATGGAGGGAAACGTAGTAAATGCAATTAAATCTATGAGAATTTCCACGACGCTCACCTTCAGCACTGCCAAGCGAGCAGTCCGAGAGATCTTGATGGTGTGCCACTGTCCCATGCTGATGGAGTACTCACTCCTGCGAAAGGGGAAACGTAAGATATGAGTTACCCTTGGGCGGCTAAGCTTTCATCAATCCCTCTTACCGCACCACTGCGGGTCCACTTCCCAGGTCAAAGGCAAACTCCACAAAGCCATCGTTCAGGTAGAGGGCAATGAAGTCGCCGCGCTGCTCTGGGCCAGAGTACAGGATGAGGCCATCAGCCTGTTCTGGCTTCAGGATCACCTTCAGTTCCAGCCAGATCAATGCGCTGTCGCCGAGCGGCGCATAGCGAAGAAACGACGAGCCATTGAAGGCGGGAACCTATGACCATTTTGTATGTAGAAATGTTTCCTTTAGGAAGGTCCCAATGAAACTCACCTGAAGATCCATGCGAATCTCGCAGAGATCCCCGACAAATCCAATGGGACAGAGACAGACGGCTCCCTGGTCCGAGGGCAGGCACTTGCCACCATGCTGGCAGGGATAGCGCACACACTTGTCCGTGGAGCAGTCCTCTGTGTTGTTTACAGACAATGAGTTGAGCATAAGGAACCCCGAAATGACTGTCAAACACTCACGTATGTCGAAGCCATTGATGACATCGCCCAGCGGATGTTCGGTGAACTTGTAGTCGTGCTCGTTGGCCACAAAGCGTCGAATGCAGCCGGAGAAACCCTCCGCCAGGGGCAGGCGCTTGGCCAGGCCCGTGATGTTGCCAATGCCACCCAGGAAGACAGGCTCACGGAAGGTGATGCGCGAGAATAGGCCCTGAAGGCAAAGAATTAGCTCATCAGTAAGAAAGGAAATTCTGGGGTTCGCTCCACTCACATTCGATCTGCCCTGGACCTTGGTGCCGTGATTCAGCACCAGCCAGGCATCCCAGCGATGACGGTAGATGATCACCGAGTTCCATTCGTTCAGCATAATGGTCTCCCGCGACCGCACGCTGCCCACGCCCGAGCCGCAGTCGAACCAGAACTCCACGAATCCCTTATTAAGCAGCAGGGCCATGAAGTCCCCAGTTAGATCGTCCCGCTCGCCGCTCAGCAATATGATGCCATCAAAGGACTCTGGACGGAACTCTACGCGCAGCTGGACGTGCTTGTAAGCGCCATGAAGTGCGGCAAATGCCAGCCAGGAGCGCTTGGCAAAGCGCGGCACATTTGCGCGTATATCTGTGGATGAGAGTGGAAAGGCAATGCACATTAGCTGCATTTAATATCCCCAAAGTGAGGGGAAACCATCTCTTACCATCCTGGCAGCCTTTGCCCGTCTTGCCAAAGGGACACAGGCAGCGGGAGCTGGCGGCGGTTGCCTCCAAGGCACAGATGCCATCGGCTCCACAATCCAGATTGCAACTGGAACTGCTGTTCGGAAAGGTCATTCAATAAGCTTTGATACAAAGAAGCAGATTGCCCACCCACCTGCTGGTGCTGGTAGCTGCTGCCTCTGATGATGTTCCTGTGATTGCTGCTACTCCCACATCCGTTTCTGATATGTTACTCCGATTAGTGTACATCCTCGTGATATGCATTTGAACTTTGCTGTTGCTGTAGCTGTTGGTCTTGCGATTCCTGTTCTTGCCGGAGTTCCTATTCGTATTGCTTGTCGTCTGATATGTTTGCGATTTGCTGTTGCTGTTGCTGTTGCTGTTACTGTTGGTGTTGCGTCTTAAATTTAATTGATTATTGTTGACATCGTCGTAGATGGACATGTCGGACTTGTAGCTATAGTAGTCATCCCCACCATCCGCACCATTGCCCACCCAATAGTCCATGTCCAGTTGGCTCTGGCCATTGCCACTGTCTGCCGTTGGTTGGGCTGGGGCTTCTGTTGTGGTTGTGGTGGTCCTGGTGCTGGTTTTGGTTTTGGTTTTAGGCGCTGCGGTGGTACTGATTGTGGTTGTGCTCGCCGTGCTGGCCACTTTAAAATCGCCCACCTCCGGCTCGGGGCCATCGCCCTCTGAATTGAAATTGATGCTCTCCGCTGATATGTAATAATCGTTTGAATTGACTTTCTGTTGCTGCTGCTGTCGCTCCTGCCGCTCCTGCAGCCTCAAAGTGCTGTCATCGCTCTCGCTGTAGTCGTAGCTATCGCCATCCGCTTCGGACTCATCTACTCCGTTCCCATTCCCTGCAGCACCGGGGCCACCTCCAGCGGCATACACCGCCTGGGACATCAGTTTGCTGTCATCGTTGGCCAGCTTTGCGCTGAACGAGGCTCCCTTCTGATACAGGACATCCTCGTCGGACTTGCCACGGCCATCAGATCCGTTGCCTGTGGAATTAATAACTGCAAAGTGGCGAAAATAGTTTACAAAAATTCAACACCAAGAAGAAGAAGATTCATTTGTTCATTACAGATATTTCATACCTAATACCAAACAATTTCATTTAATTACAAACTCTACAATTTCCTCCCTGTGTCAAATGCAGAAAATTCCTAGTGGATATCTATCTGGACCCCCTCTCGCACTTCTAAATTGTAAACTTCTTTGTACATTTTTTGGTTATTTTGCAGCTCGTGTTTCCCATATTTATTTGACACCGTGTTGTGGCAATTGTGGCAAAACTACCTGTCATAAAGCAATTGTTGCAAAACTGTCGGAAATTAAATTGAAAATATACGCCAGCGGGGAGCAGGGAGTGCGGCAGGCAACAATATCAATTTGCCGTGCCCCCACCTATTGGATAAACCGGCTGAGAAAATTCAAAATAATAATAATAATAATTCACCAAAAATAAATGAATGAGAGTAAATAACAGCACAGAATAACAAACGGCATAAAACAGACTGCCCGATCCGATAGAATCTCCCATCCATTACGGCGGGGACACTTCCCGGACAATAACTGAATTGGCAAATCAATTTGTGGATCAAGGGGGTTCGGTCACCCAACGCACCTTGACAGCTGTAACCGTTCTTGTTCAGCTCGTAGCCCTCGATGCAGTCGCACTCGTACATCCCGTCGTGGATCTCATAGCAGAGCTGCTCGCAGGGACTGGTGTGGCCGCAGCGACCTGTAAAGGGAGTAAGAAGAGGGGGGAGGGAGAGAACAGTCATTAGCATTTGGGTGAGCCGTACTCCAACTACACATGTATATATGTACATATGTGTGTGGTAGATGCACTGATAGGGAGGCGCTCTTATGGGTCTAGGGCGTGTTGCTGGTCGAGCCATAGTCCATCCAGTTCATAATTTCAGTCCATTTTATTTCGAGTTGAGTGTCCTGCGTGTCCAGGTCCAGGTCTATGGCTGTTATGGCTGTGATGGGTGGATGGGTGGGCCCTTCTCTGGGTGTGACCGACGTGTCCGCAATAAATTCTAATAAGCTTTAAGGACTTTGGGCCTGGCATGGTCTGGTGGTCTGGTTCCTGGTCTCTGCTCAAGGCATACGCTTTTGGTAATTTACTGCCTGGCACTGGCAACATTTCAGTGGGCCCTTCCGCCCAGCACTCCAACTGTTGAGCCCATACACACACACACACACAAGCATCTACTTAAATAACTGGGTTGTGTGTTGGTGTGCGTTTTCGATAGGTATTTGAGCCAAGATGCAAAAGGATTGGGCTCTCTGTTCGATTCGTATGTAATTTGAATGCAAATCTCCTGCAGTGGCAAAATCAGAGGCAAATGCATTTCACTTGACACCGAAAACAGGGCTTCCAACGCCTCTTTCTGAGGCGGAAAGAAAAGTAAAACATTACTGGGCTTACGCATACGCCCGAGTGGCCCTGCCACTTACGTCATACATTGTATTAAATGGAACGAACTGGCACAAACACACACAAAAACACAAACTCAAACTCAAACACTCACACAAAACCCATTCCAAAGTGGTGAGGCAGCTGAGGCAGCTGAAGATGGAGACGGAAGCCACGAACACGTCAGCTACTCTGTTAAAGTGCCATCAGGAGAGCCAGTGGCATGGAGCATGAGGCATGGGGCAGACACGCTCAGACACAAGCTCATGCATGCATGCAGGCTTGCTAGTTGATTAAGCAACTGTGGGGACGATTAAAGTGCACTGGACACTGGAGCATACAGCACACACATTTGCATATGCACACACACACACAATTGACAGTCTCGTCCCTGGTTCCTGTCTCTCCATCTCTGCTTGGTGCCTCTGCCCTGTGCATTGAGTATTCAAATTGAAATTGAAAAATCGCATTTTGTATGCAATTGAAATCGAAGTGTCAGCAGCACACATCATCATCAGCTTCATCGGATTCAGCTTCAGCTTCAGAATCGGCCCATCAACTGTTGATGTCATTCCCAAAACGTGACTGAAAACTCGTCAATTCATAAAACTTCCAATTACATAACATTCACGCCATCTCTCTCTATATTTCGCTGTCTGTCCCTTTCTATGCATGTACCGCACGCATAATTAAGTTGCTCATTAATGTCAAAGGCCGGGGTTCTGGTCACACAATGGACAAGGGACGTCGCCAATTGATATGTCAGGGCGCAGTGTCCTCCACTTCAGTCCTCTCCTCTCCAGGGTTCTCTTCAAAATTGAAATGCCGATATCGAATACCAGAATTTCCGCAATTAGACACATACACAGGAATGTGGGTAGGGCTGGGGTGAGGGCTGGCTGTGGGTTAACATAATCAAATTTCATACGCACCTTGGAAGGCCGCCTCCTCTGGCTCCACAATGGCACTGACAGTGGCGCTGGCAGTCGAGAGTAGCAGCAGCCACACGAACCCCGCTCGATAATGATGGTGTTGATGCTTTGAAGTACACATGGTGCTCGCTCCTTGCTCTCCTCTCGTCGGTTGGCAGTGGTCCACAGGTGTGCTCAATGGCTCGCAATGCCTGCTGATATGTGCGCTTCTCTTTTCTGTGGCTATGCGGGATGGGATGGGACGAGTGGCAGGCACCTCACTTCAGTTCAGTTCAGTTCAGACTGGAGTCCCAGTTTCGTTGCTGATTCTGATTCCGAATCCGACTTTGGCCATCAGCCAGCGGCGAGCATTGAGCGTGCATGCGTCTCGAAGTTGCCACTGCGACTGTTGCTCGGCCTCGGTCTCTGCTGCTGCTGTTGCTGCTGTTGCTGCTGCTCCTTCTGCTGCTCTGGAAAATACACACACACACATAAAACACAAACAAACAGGCGACACAAGCGCGCAATTAGTAAACGTTGCCCAAAAGTGGAGGCGAAGCCAAAAGCAAATCAAGTGGTCATTATAATATAACCACAAATTGCAAAACACGCAATGGGCAAATGGAACATAGCGGCAAGGAGCAATCAGCTCAGCGGTGGGTATTGCCCATTGGGTGTGGGCATGGGCATGGGCATGGGCCGTGGCCCATGGGCTCCCTCGGCTCCATGATTCATGGCAGTAGTAAAATCAATAGGGACCGCCATGGCAACGACGCCACAACAAATAGACAAAGCCCTCAATTTCGGTGTGGTATCAAACCCCAACCACTTCCATTTCCACCCTCCACTCGCATCAACGCCCCCTCTGAGAGGCATGCCACCTGGCGGTCCTACCTTAAGCCAAACATACATATCTATGTGCATACAGATATACGAACTGTGTGGCCAAGTAATTAGAAATCAATATGTCGACAATTTGGCAGAGCCCGGCCCGTGCCCGTGCCCGTAACCATCCAACACACAGAACAGTCAGACGTAATCCTCCTTCCTACTCGCAGTTTTGTGGAAAAAATCGAAATCAAAAACGGATAGACACAAAGATTTTTGGGATTATTTATTTTCCTTTCAGCCGATTGAAAATTGAAATGTCAGCTAGGGGAAAAGTCAGCGTGGAAATGCCTAAAGCATGGATCAGACGCATGTCCATTCTATCTTTCTATCTTTCTACTCTCCATTGCCAACTCTTTCGCACTGGAGCTGATTTTTAGTGGATTGTCTAGCCTACTTAGTGGGGTAAGCATTGCAGTTCTTCACACTGCAGCTGACACTGCCACTGCTGCTGCTGCAGCTCCTGAATATGATACTCTGGCTCCTGTGCTTTTATATATTTAATTCCGTTTTATGTATATGTATCTAAATAGATGTATATATGTATATGCTATATGCTATGCGACTCAACTGGGGCATGTCACTCTGATGGCACATCTTTCGGTAGGAACGATAAAGCGAGAGAGACTGAGAGGGATAGATACAGTGGCAGTGGATTGTGAAACTCACCTAAGCTGCCGATCATTAGCTTCAAACTAAATAGGAGTTGTTTGCCATGAAGGCAAATTAATTAAAAATTTCAAACTTTATAAATAAACAATAAATTAAACCACTCTTTTGGTGCTGCCAGTGGAGCGACACTTGGCCACTGGCATCAACAGCCCACATCACTCCATGCCATAATGGTGTATCCCATCAATCGCTGCGACAGCCAATTTTCTACTACTTGGATATGTATATATATTTTTTTTGGCAATTTTCCATTCCCTCTTTCTTGGCTCGTCCTTTGCTTTGGTTTCTCAATTTAATATTTTTTCCTGTTTTCTTTCTGTGGTTGTTGCGAGTGTGTGACTGTGGTAATGTGGCTCTTTGGTTGTGCGTGCAAAAAAAGTTTTCAGTTTATTTTTTTACACGTTCCACGCTGGGGCAAAAAAACCCATTCCGTAACTGTCTCAAGTTGGGATTTTCTTCATTTTTGTTTTGCTTTCTTTTTATTTATTTTTGGTGAGGCCCACCAAATGTTGCCGTATTCATTTTATATCGATTTTTCCACCTTGGCTATTTACGCCGCCAGACTTGCCCACACACACACACTGGCGGCACACACTCAAACAACTACTCACACGCAGACATTTAGACATACAGACATATTCTGCAGAGGTTGACATACTACTCTTATCCCCCCCATAACCCATGCGAGCACTTCTTCAGCATGTGACCACTCTCTCTCTCTCTCTCTCTGTCTGCCGCTCTCTGGCTCGTTTTATATGTGTATTTCCCATTGCTTTCATTGGGGATTTCATTCTTACACTAGTTTTTTTACTGTTCGAGCTTTTGTTGTATTCGTATGCTTTTTTTCTTGAATTTTTATTGCGTTTTTAATGGCATTCCTTTCCGGTACGACGCCTTCGACTGGCCAGCAATTGTTGAAGGCTGTCGCCTCGTGCGGTGCAGCCAGCCACACAGTAGAGAATCCAGGAGCTTGTTTCCTTTTTTTTTTGTTTTTTGTGCCAAAATGCATGCCAGCCGCATGCAGGTGTATATGGCTCTGAGTGTTCGCCTGCTAGTGGCATGGGGGTGGTATGGAAAACTCATTATTCAGGTAAATGCTGCTGCTGCTTCACAAAAACGTGCGCTCATTTGGCTGGAAAATGTGTGCGCCATGCAATGCAGCAAAAGCTTGCCACTTGAGCTCTGAGTGGCTTCGGAAACTAATTAAAACACATTGCCATCGAAGTTAATAGTCACCCCCGATGCCAAACCCATGTCCAAAATATCATGGGAGTCCATAAAGAAAACTTGACGCTTCGCTTTGATAAAGTTGATCAACCCAATTAGTCGACTAATGGACAAAAATGAATGCTTACAGTGGCATTGATTTGATTGCACAATTAAGTGAGAAGTCGTGGCCTCTGAAGACTGGATGGATCCGCACTTTGTCATTTATCACCGATTAACATCCACAGCGGGCGACGACTCCTCTGCCATCCGAGAGTTGTGCCAGGGCTCTGGCTTTAAGCTTTTTGGGGGGCTATCCAGATCCAGCCCATCGTAAATTCAAAACTTTTGCACCCTGCATCAGAGTTAGGAACGTGACCGCAAAGTGAAGAGGAATTTTCAGGGGATACGAGCAACGTAACATAACCGCTGGTAGATTTTCCCGGTCAGAAATGGAAGCTGCTTGGAAAGTTTTCATAGCCAGCGAGAGATATGCCCGAAAATACAGAACTATGCAGCTGGGTGAGTGAAAGTGGTAACTGAATTATTTGCGAGAATATTTTTTACAGTTTCTGATATGCATACAAAAAGTGAGTGGGGTGGGGGGTGGGGCGTTGCAGGAGAAAATCCCGTTCCCATTTCCATTCGCATGGGGGCTTCGTGCACGGGGAAAACCTGCTTGGTCAGGGCTTTTTCCTTCAATTATTTAGACATTTCACTCGATTGTGTGGCTGCTTTATTGATTCGAAAGGCGAACAAGGCCAAACAACTACAAAACGGCGAGTATATCCCGGCCAGTCTCTGAGTGGCTCTCAGGAAAGGCGGCTTCAGCCTGCTGATGTCACTGATGGTAAAAAGTTTATACAGAAAGCCAATAACAGGAAAGTCCCAGCACTACTCGTAAAACAGCAACAAGAACCACAATACAGAACAGAAAATAGAGAGAGAAAGCAGAAAGGCTAAGTTGGAATGAAACAAAACAAAGCAGCGGCGGGGAATAAAGAGAACGCGAGAGAGGAAAAAGAAATGATGGCAAACTGTAACTGTAGCCACACACAAAGGGAAGCGAAACCGTTAAGGCAGCAATAAATTGTGTTTTTATAAGGTAGGTAAATAGAGCACAAAATCCGTGGATAGCCAATTGAAGGGGAGGGCAGCAGCAACCACAAAATACACACACAAAAACCAGCGGGGGGAAGCTGAGGATACGAGGATTTATCATTTCGGGGAGGCGGAGGAATACGCATCCCACAGACAGACGCAGACTATGACTTTTGGACTGACCAAATGACAAGAAGATAGAACTAACCATTTAGAAGCAGTGGACACAGGATAAGTGTACCTTATAAAGATAACAATTAATATAAATGAAAGCTGCAAGTTCATTTGAAATAAATATATGTATAGTCTGAGTTATACAAACAGAGTAATCCGGGACAGCTGGGCGGCTAATGGGCGGTTTATGCTACCACAAATTCCTTTTGTGCAACAATTATCCATTAGCTTTACAAGAACATATAGAAAATGTTCCTTGACCAAAGCCTTCTATGCGATTCTAATAGTAGGAAGGTTATTCGTAATCTTAAATGATCTAAAATAAATGCTCGCAAAATATGGTTAGGCAAAAGAGTCTTCCTTCAGAAGACATGTCAGTTCAGCATTTATGCAAAATATTAAAATGCAAGCCCCAAATTCGTATCAAACTTTTCTCTACGCAAGAACGGGACGACGCCTTTAATGATTTCTGGAGCCCCCAAAGGCAAGCAATTAAAATGTTGGCCCTCTCAGGAGTTTGCACTGTTGGCGGCTTGAGGTTTGGCGCGTTTTTTTGGTGGTTGCTGCTGCCACTCCCGTCTTGGCATTGAGTGCCGAAATATCTGTTGGCCATGGCAATATCGCACATTCGCATACCATTCTGGGGGCCTAATTTATGGCAAATTCGCAGGTGCGCGCTTTACCCAGAGAGCTGTCAAAGGCCGCGTTTCTTTTCGGTACAGCACAGTGGCAGCAAAGCGGGAAAGCGGCGGGAAAAGCGCCAGCAAAAATGAAAGCAAAATAAGTTGAAGAAGAAGAGAAGATGAAGATGAAGAAGTGGAGGCAGGGAAAAACACAGTTGGCCAAAGCAATTTCCCAGCAAAGGACCTAAGGTCTAAAACAAAAGCAGACACACACACACATACACCAAGCAAGAGTGGGAGTCGAACGTGACGTCTGCGTGTGGGTGTACTGGAGTGTGGAAGTGTACGAGGGGAGGGTTGAAGAGAGCAAACACCAAAGGGAATTCTTGTAACTCTGAAAAAGGGGAGCTCCCAAAGACTTTTCAACTGCTTCGAGATGTGAATGAACTATTAATTATCAACATCAAAAGCAGCATTATGCGCCCGTTCATCATCATAGCCATCACTATTATCATCTGCATCGAGCGTAACTTTAGTTTGACCCATAATTACAAAAACTAAAGTTCAACTCTACTTTGTGTTTCTGTGTGTGTGGGGGGGATTGGGTGTGGGAGAGCACTTGGCCCCACTTGAAGTGGAGCCACTTTCCCTTTGCTGCCCCTGGCCCCAGGCCACATAAATTTCCATTATTTTACGTTTCCTGGAACTGTAAACTACATACAACAATAACGGTACTTACTCGCTCTGTTTCTGTTTCTGATTCTGTTTCTGTTGCTCTTGCTGGCCAAGTTCCGTTACGCTGCCAGCGCGCACCGTCTCCGCTTACAGTGCCGTCCCACCAACGTGCTCCGACGTCCTCGTTGATTTCTGCCTCCTTCTAGTCTGCTTCTTCCTCTGCTTTTATTTTTCGGCTTTCAGCGATTTTCGAGGTATTTACATTTACACACGCTCCCACTTACACAGACTTTCTAACACTCACTCACCCGCGCACACACTCAAACACACTGGGGCACATTCAGCTCTCGTATAAAACTGACTTTCACATTGCACTTGTAAATCCTCAATTGGTGGCGAAAACCTTGAGTTTTCGCATGCATATGTACTCGATATGTATTCTAAATAAATTATATAGAACTTCCACGTTTGGTTTAGTTTTCTTTTACGTTTCGTTGTCAAGTGCGTCGTTGTTTGTAGAGTTATTGCTGTTGATGTTGCTGTTGCTTTATGTATGTATATGTATTATTTTGGTTGTATCCTGCGAACGGATGTCTCTGATGACGGCGGCGCTGCGTTTTGTTTCGTTTTATTATACCGTTTATGTTGTGGAGCGTAACGTTTTTACACTCTAATTGACGGGAGACTTCTGAGCGTATCGAAGGCAATTGAAACGACGGAGAGGCCTGAGCCAGCAAAATTGCAAAGCGGACTCGGTGTGCTGCCCAACTGTGGCAGTTGGACTAAAGAGAGAGAGAGAGAACTGGAGAGCAGAAGTCAAACAAAATATAAAACCGCATGGGAAGGTAACAGGGCTGAGAGTCAAAGCATGAGCGCTGGAGAGAGCTTCCTGTGCTGACGGTAGGACGATTATCCGGGCATGGAAAGAAGCGCGAATTCAGTTCTGGTGGAGCTAATAGGGTTGCCAGGGACTGCTAATGTTCGAAAAGGGATTAAAAATATAAATAAATTTCGAGAAAGTTTAAGAAAAACACTGTACGCACTTGCAGCAAATAAACTGAGATGCAATTAATAAAAGTATGAATATTCAGCTAAGTCGTATCGAATTTGCCGTACACCTGACAGCCCTCAATGGACTCTCTGGAACTTTCTCTCTCCTTCTCTCGCTCTATTCGATTGCAAGCGCATGCGCTGCCAAAAACATTCCGGGCACACAACAACAAGAATGGCGAGAGAGCTTTCGTGGGCAGAGTGGGTGAGAGAGGAATGGAGTGGAAGGTACATGTATGCAAGGTGTGAAGCTCCTTTGACCATAGTTATCAATCGCAGCTATCCGCTGAGCTCTCTGTGGCCATTCCTCGCCTTGCATTGATGTAGCTTGCGCTGTTCACTGTTAAATAACAGCTGGTTGTTGCCGCTACCATCAACTTAACAGCCCAATCAACACCTACAGAGTGTAACATACACTTTAAAGGACATAAGCCCATAATGAACTCAACGACAGGCGGCATGAACAAAAACAACATGAGACTGAAGACAGACGGGTGACAGGGTGACGGGGTGACCTGGTGGTAGGATGAGCGTGTGTGATGTGGTGCAATGGGCAGTAAGTCAGCGGCGACAGCTGATCAGGTTGCGAGGGTTGTTTGCCTGCGCCGTGATACGATGCCACGATGCCAAGGGGGTCGCCAATGACCGAAAGCGGTTGAAAGAAATGAAAATGAGCAACACCAAAAGGAAAACAATATGCATACATATGCACGAGAAAAGGGGCAGGAATGTCCAATCCAGGACAGGCCAGACCAGGCCAGACGAGGGCATGGCCTTATCCCTATCCCAATGCCACCTTCCCCTCCCACGCCTCCATCCCATCCCCTTGGTAACCGAGACCAGCCAAGTGTGTGTGGCGGGGCGGCTTGTTTTCGCCATTGTGGTTGCCGTTGTTGTTGCATTGACAAGTCGTCGTTACTAATGACCAAACGCTATTCATGGCCCTCGACAATGCGCCCCAGTCCTAAAGGAGACGACACATGAGTCTCTGTGTGTGTGTCTGTCCATGTCCTTTGTTGAAGGCTTAGGGAGTGCAGTCGTTGCATTCTGTCTGCCCCGACTCCGAGCTGCAGCAAATGAGGCATTAATATCCAGTCAGAGACCCCAAACGACCCCGAACCGTGCCCGAACCGACCCGTCGTATGCCTCTGGCTTCCATGTTTTCGAGTATGTCAGGGCAAATATTAGTATTCCACTTCAATGTTAGCATTTTGTAATGGAAAGTGTTGTCGCCGTTTTCGTTGTTGTCACGGCTGCATATCCATCAGTTGAGCAGCCAAGCGCAAGTAATGTGTCACATTACAAATGTTGCTTCCTTCCCCATCCACTCCCCATACTCCAATCCACATGGCGCATGCCACCCAACCACATACAAACCCACAAATACTTACATACATATACATATATAGATATTAACTAGACTTACAGCCACAGTTTGACGCGAGCACAACCATCAAGCAGTAAGCCATAAGCGGCACTTTATTAACTTATCAAGCAGAAGCAATCAGCAAGCAGCAGGGGGGTTGAGGTTTAAGGTTTGGTTCGTTGGTTGCAGCTGCTGGTGTGCTTAGTGCAACAGCAACATTGCATTTATATAGAATACCAAGGCCAGATCGTTTATATGCTGACTATCGTGGGACTTGTCAACGTCATGAGCCTCATCCTCGAACCAGCTGCCAATTTCCATCACATTGCGCCAGTTCAAAAACTCATTGTAGCCAAAGAGGCCGCAAATTGTTGCTGTCGTGGCAAAATACATAAATGCAGATACAAGTGCCAGATAAGCCGGGCTCACCTTGCTCCAAATATAAATCTCGATACTGCTCGGGCAGCCCCAGGCTCCTTATGGCGTTCTGCTCGCGTTCCACCTCATTGCAATGGCTCTTGGCAAGCAGCTCGTACACCTGCGGAGGGCTCAAATGGGGGGCACACACGTGATGCTGCAGCATGTACAGCAGCAGTACCCTGAAATGTCGGAATGGGGGCAAGGTCTGGGTCCAGCCATTAAGGGATATACATACTGATGAGTCCTCTGGTAGCCATAGGTGGGTGCATCGCTGGTCAGCAGCTCCAGGCACTCGTGGGAAGCTAGCTTACAGTCGCTCAAGTCGAGCTCCGCAATCTCCCTCATGCAGAGATCTACAGGGGGAGGGATTTGCTCATTACTAGGAGTTCCGAGTTCCCTTGCAGCTCACCTGATTGCGTTCTATTGGGTTGACCCTCGTTGACCACATTTCCATATATGGCCGCCAGCTGCTCGTACTCTCCATTGGCATTCAGTTGGCCATACCGCACCGATGGAGGCAGCAGCAGGACGTTTCTCTTGAAGGCACTCTCCAGAACTGGAAGAAACATTTAAAGATCGGGTATTCAGGCGTCTCATTCACGCTCTTACTTTGTCTTTCGATGCCCGTTGCCGCTGCCTCCACCGAGCGGCTCTTGATGTGCTCCATCCTGTGCAGCAGATGATAGTAGAGCTGCCTCTCGAAGCGAGTGGGCGCTACGTAGCGCAGTTTCTCTGCCAACGATAAATATTCATAAATTCGCATTGTTTACGTGGGGGACATCTGTCATCTCTATCGCACATGCACGGCTCATTAGGCTCACGTTTTATCAGGAATTCGGCCAGGAGCAGGGCGAATGTGGCGCTCGCATTAAGCTTCCGGCCGCAGGACATTTTGTCGAGCAGCCCGTAGATGCGCTGCGGCAGCTCCTGCTCCCGATCCGTGTCGCTCTGCGGAAACGTAGCTGGTTGCATGCAACACCCACTAATTGCAGCCAAAACCAGGCCGAGCTTCAGCGCAGCAAGCAACATGTTGTCAGCTGTAAGGACAGGATTCATCTATGCCAAACTGGGTCCCGGCCACATCGAAATCACATCGCCTCTCGTCTTTGATTTCACTCCCCTTATGAAGATTAATCGTATCACATTTGTTCTGGCCGCTGTGCGTGGGCGTCATCGAGTACTGCGGGATCTGTCGTTGTCCCACTGGTACACAATATTAAGTTTCTCATATTAATCACAATTTAAATCCGAATACATTAAGCTGATGAAAGGATTCTGGTATCTTCTGCTGCTGCACGGTTATTGATTTTATTAGCCATCAGATGGAACAGGAAACGTCCAGAAGTTAATCAGTTGATCCAAAATATATACAGATTGCCCTTCACTGTTTTTTCGCGGCACTCTGTTTGAATTTATTAGAGAAGGCAGCAACAGCGCTGTGAACGATAGCATTCGCTTGAGAGCAAAATACCTCACTGCGTTTCGTCTATGCCGAAATTGGTCACACTGGAGTGTCACTTTTTCTTTGTGTAATTTTTTGTAGTGAAAATTTTAAATCTTAAAAACAATTTAAACAGTAAAACAGCTCGAGTCGCAAGTGTTTCTAATGTCGGAGAACAAGGACGAGACCCTGGCCAGTTTCCAGGTAAAGTGCGCTGCCCACGTCCCCATCAGAAACATGAGAAACTTCTGTGATTCTTTTATGCGCACATTTTCGATGCGTGTGTGCTGCTGTGTGTTCGCAGTGTGTGGGTGACGTTGTGTCGGATATTTTTCTGTGGTTTGCTCAATATTTTAATGCAAGCTTCCCTCCCTTCATGACATTTGCAGAACATAACTGGCATCGACGATGTCGGCGAGGCCTTCTCCCACCTGGAGGCTGTCAACTGGAATCTTATGGTAAGTTCTGCAACGTCACAGCCGTCTTTGTCTCGGTCTTCGCACATGCGTAAATTCAATTGCGTTGGCGTTAATGCTTTGTCTGCTTGTCTTGCTGCAGGATGCCCTGAGCCGAGTCATGCCACATGACGATGCGCCGCTGTCCAATACCGTGCTAGCACCGCAGCCAGCACTCCCGAATCCAGTGCAGCCAGGAGCTCAATCAAACACAAACGGCTTCAGGCCTCCCAGCTACGATGAGCTGCCAGGGCCATCGAACGCCAGCGCCTCCAGCTTCTTTGCCTCGGCCATGCACAACCACAACCAGAACCAGCGTCACCGATATCCCAGTGAGTTTAGACAGTGATTGTGTTTGCATATACACGAATGCCATCACATAAGTACAATTCTACTGTAGCGTCACATTTGCTAGCCCAGCTGACGTCGAGCATTAACTTGGATCCCTCCAGTCAGAACAACAACCAGAACGTCATGAATTTCAACATTAACTTCAACCAGACGCTGTTCCAAATACGATTGCCCTCAACAGCCACGATTGGTATGTACCACGCGCACCTGCAAGCTGCCATCGAATGCAAGCAATCCTCTCTTCTGGACTCGCTTCTTTCAGATCAACTGAAACGCAAAATTTTCGATGTGACCAATGTGCCAGTGTGCCGCCAGAGCATATGCGGCTGGCCGCCAGCTAAAGCCAGCGATGCTCAGAAAGGGGGAACACAGATTTGCAATTTAGATTTGTCACCGGAGAACGAGCTGATTCTGATTGATCTAACCGAAGATGGTTTCATGGACACAGAGCCGTAAGCAGATGCTGGAATAATGATAATACAAATTGTATTAAATGTCCGTTCTATGTCTATTCTTGCAGCGATGAGGTGCCGCAGCGATTGGATAAGGATTACAACATCAAGATATTGTACGAGCCGCATGGTACCTTTACACTGAACCTATCCGGGCGGACAACCATCCTGGAGGTTAAAACGAATGTCTACTACGTAAAGGAAATACCAGTGAGACACCAAGAATGGACTGGCTGGCCCAGTGGTTGTAATAATGACACAACATTGGCGGTAAGTTCCTCTTGCTGTCTACTCTCTGAACTATAATAAGCTTTCATGATCGTTTCAGGAATCGGGCATTGAGCTAAATCACCAATTCGTTTTACGGAACCTTGCGGAACGCGCTCAATCAAATTCCAATGCGGCTCTCGACGGCGAGAACCCACAGACGATTTCCAATTCGGCGAGCAACACATTCGATGTTGTGACTCTCGACAGCGAGAGCTCAGCGGATGAGTTTGAGGATGCCACAGACTTCAACACCGCTGAGTACATATTTACAGATTCGCCGCCCGTACAACCGCTCAACAGACATCTAAGTATGAAAGATCTAAAATGCTTTTGAATTACAATTTGCTGTTACTAAAAGTGTCCGCTTTTTTAGTACCAAACAACACGGATGATGAGACGACCGGCTCCTCCCAGTTTGTGGAAAACTACCAGTCACGCTTTGGCGAGCCCTATCCTGAGTTCTTTGTCGGCAGCTTAGAGAGTGCCTTGCAGCTGGCTTGCCACAAGCCTGCCAAAGAGGTGAGCCAGCCCCTCAACTGTTTCCCAAAAAGGAAGTTTATTCATCATTCTGTGTAATTGCAGCGCAAACTCTTGGCCATTTACTTACATCACGGCGAGAGCATACTCACGAATGTGTTCTGTGATCATCTGATGAAGGCAGAGAGCATAATTCAGACTTTAAAGGAAAAGTTTGTGCTCTTCGGCTGGGACATGACCTACGACAGCAACAAGGACATGTAATTATCTGATATTCCCATCAAAAAATGTATGCTCTACAAATGTATTCCATTGGCAGGTTTCTTTCCTTGCTGACGGCTCGTATAAGCAGCAACGCCTCACTCACGGCCAGAAACATAAAGCTAGACAAGCTTCCGGCCATTATGCTAGTGGGAAAGAGCCGACAATTGGGCAGCAACTGCGAGGTTCTCTCTGTGATTCATGGTACGGCAACTCACAGCGCTTCAAGTCAATATTTTATATGTATATCTTTACTTTGTAGGCAACATTGGTCTAGATGACTTGCTAAGTAGGCTGATTGAGACAACCGCAATGTACGAGGAGCAGCTGCAGGTGGAGATACGGCAGGAGGACGAACGAGCGGCTCGCGATCAGGTAAAGGCCGAGCAGGACATGGCATATGAGGAAACCCTACAGGCTGATATGGCCAAAGAGGCAGCAAAGAGTCAAAAGGCGGCCGCTCAGGCAGCCGAACGTAAGCGCATTGAGTCGGAGCGAGCTGAGGAGAACGCCAGGCGCGAGTCCATACGTTTAGTCGTAAGTAGCTGTCAATTAGTGGTTATAGAATTTTATTAACATAAACTCTGTTTGGCAGGCCGAACAATCGCTACCTCTGGAGCCTGGCGAGCAGGAAGCAAGCATTTGCAAGATACGTGTACGAAAGCCCACGGGCGATTTTCTAGAGCGTAGATTCTACACTCAGAACAACTTGCAGGTAAGCGGATGGAGCATCTCCTTCTCTTGATCAAAAGCCACTAATCCTGGGATAAACTCTTTTGGAATGCGTGCAGGATCTACTAAACTATGTGACCGCCAATGGGTTCCTCATCGAAGAGTACAAACTGATCAGCAGTTGGCCGCGTCGCGATCTGACAGCCATCGAATCTAGCCAAACCCTGGCGACGCTCAAAATGTCACCGCAGGAGACGGTCATCCTGGAGGAGCGATGATTCCGTTGCGTTCCGTTCCGTGTTTAGAGTTTTCTTTTTGAGTTTCGGTTTAGTTGATGATGCATTAATATTTGGAAATTCTAGAGATATCTATCACTTAAGTATGATAATTTAAGTGGAGCCCCAGAAAGTAGACACAAAAGCGTAAATACTACAAACACAACACACACACATACACATATACATATATATCTAACGCTCCAAATAATTGTAATGGTTTTTACAAACTATATATATATATATATGCATATATATCGTATACTCGTACATACATGAAATATATATATATATATAAATAGAAGAAAGCGCAACCAGATACAACCAGCGATCCATGCCCCAGCAGCAGCAGCTGCAGCAGCAGCTTGCATACCACGTGAGAGTTGATTAGAGAAGAGAAAAACGGGGAATATAAACAAATTTAATGCATTTATGTTGGCTTGTTTTACTTTTATTAATAATAAATTATATAACATGTACTGAACGCTCTGCTACCCCGAATGACACACAAAATACATACAAACACGTGCATATATATGTAAATATATATATGTAGAAAACGGTATAGGGGAGAGATGAATCAGTAATCAGGGGTGGTGGTGGGGGCGGGGGTTAAACAATGAGCAATATCGGAGGCCATCGGTTGGCTTAGAGAGCAGAGGTGGAAGGGTAGGTGGGGGAGGGAAAACACTGTCTTAGGCTACGTCTTCCACCAGATTCATGAGTCTAGGACTTGCCCAGAAATTGTTCAATGGGTGCCAGCACCACTAGAAGAATTAGCACCACAACAAACAGAACAAGAACCACGCCATAGACTCCCAGCAGTCCCTTGCGCATGGCACCGTACTGAAAGAGGAATTCAAATAGAGAATTATTGTTGGGAAATTACTAGAAGTAGTTCCACCTACCGGTGCATCCATTTTCCGCTCCATGCTCATGCCATTGCGCATGGCGTGCTGTTGATGATGCGGCGACATTTCGCCCATCTGGAAGGTGTTCGCCCGCTGGCTGAGGTGCCGCTCCGAGGCCATGCCCGTGATCTGCCAATGATTCAAGCACAAGCCAATCTACACATTAATGGACATAGCCACGCTGCTCTTGTGGGACGATGGATGACATATGAATTAGTAGCAGATGGATGAGCGTTTAGGGACACAACTAGAATCTCTGTACAGGCAGGCAGGTGATGCAGGGGTACCAAGATCTCAACAGAGATCTGGCTCAACTCTACGCTATATACACTCTGGGGTCAAATGAAAGGGGTACACACAATCACCCGGGTGGACTCGGCCGCGCTACTTACAGAGAATATCAGGTGGACGAGGACATGGACCACCACGAAGGCGACCAGAATCCAATCCATCCACTCGGGCAGCTCAGCCTTGGGCAGCTTCACCGAGAAGAAGATTGTCACAACTGCAAGAGCAAGCAAAGGGCATAAAGATTGCTGGAAGATTCAACCAGGATTCTGCGTGGAGAACTTACTGCCGAGGATGTGCGCCAGATTGCCGCCCAACCAGTGGCCCCAGTTGAAGTACGGCCGCTTCTTGTCGTTGGGTCCGGGCCGGAACAGAGCGCCAATGGGCTGGAGGAAGCAGAGTATGACGGTGATGAGGCCAATGATGGAGTGGGCATGCCACACGGCGCGCTTCAGCTCCACCCAGATGAGGATGTAGGCGGCTATTGTCAGCGACCAGGTGGTGACCATGAGCAGGCGATGCCACGCGAACCACTGATCCTTGCCGCAGCTCTGGCTGCCCACCCACGTCTGCTTGAAGTAGCGGGCAAAGATGATGCCCAGCGAGGTGGTGCCGATCCAGGCGGCGATCATGAAGGCGCCATGCAGCTGCACGAGCAGATTGCTGGAGCCACTCAGGTCCTGCACTTCGGCCAGGTTGATGGCCTTGCCCGAAGGCAGGCGGCCAATGTCGTGGTAGCCCACACTGTTCTCCTTCAGGCTGCTGCCGGAGGCCACGAGCAGATGGTACTGTTGCCTTCTCAGGTCGAAGGTGCGTCCCTTTACCACAGTCACGGGATCGCGCGCCACCCTGCAGTAGATTACGCCGTCCACAAGCGAGGCATTCAGCAGTCGAGCCGAGTTCTGGGGCTGCAAAAACGGGAAGCAAAAGGGGATTAGCCAATGTAAGATTAGCAGGTGAATGTCCCAGAACGTACCACGCTGGTTCTGACGGCGGCATAGGGAGTGGCCGAGGTGTAGGAGGAGTACATGGTGACACGCCCGTTCTCGGGCACACACTCGGTGGTCAGGTCCTCACCCATCTTGGCATCGTCTGAGAGACCAACAGCCACGTAGGCAGCATTGTTGCCCCTGCCAGACTGAATCTCGAACTCGTAGATGTCCCCGCGCACGGTCACGGCGGCAACGGAGGTGCAGGTCTTGGTGTTCACACAGCCATCCGGAAAGCCGAAGCAGTTCTTGCTCACGCCGCAGCCGTTGTAGAAGGGATCGGCGGTGGCTGCCACAGCGCTGGGCGCCACATAGTTGGGCGGCACATACGGAGCTCGAGTGGTGGGTAGAGCCGAACCAAAAGCGGGCTGTGGACCAGCTGTGGGCAGTGGCACGGCGCCCAGGTCACGCCTCACAATCTGCACAGGATTGGAGGGCACGCCCACCCAGAACTCGCTGTACGATTGGGCAATCGTGGCACTGCGGGCGAAGGGTTAGAGCAGTGGCTTTTCCAGAGGATCTCAATACTCACTTGAAGACCACCTGGCCAAGGAAGTCCACCGGGGATTGCCACTCCAGGTAGACCTGCGGCTTGGCTCCGGCATTGCTGTGCGTCGCCGAGTTGTTCACGGAGTTCTCGCAGTTCATTAGCTTGACGGTACCGTCGCGGGCCGGGCTGAACTGGCCGACAATCTGGTGGGGTGGATTGCGGTTGCGGGCCTGCACCATGAACCCGCCGAAGGTCAGACCCTCCGGCACACCCGTCACATCCACGCGCACCGTCTGGCCCTGGCCCACCGTCGAGGCGGAGGTCTCCACGCTGAAGGGGGAGACGCTGTTCTGGGGCAGCACACTGCCACCCGAATGGAACGGCAGCATTGTGTCGCACACCGTTTCCGGTGCACCTTGCGGCAAGCTCTGGCTGGGCTCCAGCCATGTGGCCATCACCAGCAGCGACATCGTCATCGCCAGCGCCCTCCAGCCGACTCCCTTGCGCGCTCTCCGCACCATCCGCACCGTCCCCGTCATCTTCGAGAGCACCTGTCGAGCAGACAATGTGAGTCAGAATCATAATCAGACAAGACGTTCGTTCGCCTCGCTCTTCAGTAATCAGAAGCGAACCGAACCGTGTCCAGGCTTCCGTCAGCACCCCGCCACACGCTTATCAACTGCCACTGCCACCGCTGACTACCAGCATTTTCGTTTCCATTTGGATTTCTATCATTTGCCGAATGTTTAATTACCATGGCATAAATAATTGCACTGCCAACTTTGGCAAACAATGTCGCCTCCCGCTTATCGGATGGCACGTTTCCAGTGAACCAGCCACCAGACAGCCACCGAAGAGTTGCGAATGTTTATCTGGTTGTGTATCGACACCCTTGATGATAACTATCTATCTAACTATCTCTCCGTATAGCGCTACTCAGTGAGGCACTATCAATGAAGCACCACTTTAGAGTGGGGCCTCAAGTACCAAATACAAATTGGCCAATATACTGCGGAAAAGCTTATAATACAACCTTGAAAGTTCTACGTTGATTTAGCTTAATAGTTTGCCAAAAGGCTGAGAGGTTATTGCATATTCAGGCATATCCTCAGTTCAGTTGAAATGAATTCCAAAAATTCCATGAGTGTTCTCTGAGTGTTTTACCCTAAATCAGATCTTTGCACATTTTAAGTACAAGCATCGCATAAATACTAATGGCAGACAGTAGCGATATCTGGCCACAGATTGTGCTATATTGAGATAGGGCCAACATATCGTTTAACACCATTTAGCTTTCAGTTTGTTGGCCACTCAATGCTTATCATTGTGTTGCTCGTCAGGCACTGCTGCGTATACGTAATGCACACTATATAGTACAGTACATCGAGTAAGCGATTAATGGTGGTATGGTATGGTGAGCTGTATAATAAATTAAGCGTTTATTACGCTTAAGCAAATTACTTAATTATTTTTAGTGGCCGACAATTGTCAGGCGGTTTTTTTGCTTTTTGCAATTGGGTGGCAGTGCCAGAGCCTCAGAGTAACATTATCGAGGTCAGTTCCCCCGAGAATGACTCAGAACATGAATGACTTTTGCTTTCGCTTGCGGTCACGTCGGTTGCGGGGGGGATCTACAAGCCAGATCCATAAGGAAGTGAGCGCCATGGGAGTGAAGCGAACGCAGCATTCAAAGTTGTATGTATATTGTGGATTTTCCCATGTGCCAGCATGAGCGGCATACTGATGAATGAATGATTCATGGCAAAGGCGAAGGCGAAGGCGATCAACGATCTAACCAGCCCAGCAGCATTTATTGTCTGTATGTATATCCCAATCCCACTCTGATTTGTGCCGCTGCCCCCTCTTGAAATAACAAGAATGCGCGAATTGAACTTGAATTCAAAATCATTTGCGATTAACCTTGAAGTGTTTACCTTTTCATTATAGCTACAAATGTACATATACTGTATGTGTTTTTATTTTTGTGAAATTAATTCGACTGCCTTTCTTTGAAATGTCAGAAAAATGCTAATTGAAGCCCGCCCCAAGCCTTGCTCGACTTTATGTATCTCGGATACAGTCATTGTTTAGATCTTATTTTTGGGTTATTTTTCGTGTATGCCATATTTGAGCGTTCACATTTTTATGCGTTCGAACCTTGAAAGTCAAATTTATCGATGGTGAATGATTTATCTAGGAAACAACATTCACCACAGACCCAGACCTAGACCTTTACTGACGCGATAAGCCACCTCGGCGTTCGCTGTCGTGGAAGGTAAAGTGAAAACAGTAAATTTCACCTGGCCTCAAAACGGCCCAAGCCATAACAATAAATGCTTTCCATTAAATTCTTGGCACATTAATAAGTGTTTTGCCACAGTGTTTCATATAGCCAATGGCCCCCTAGCTCCCAAGCGCGGACAACGAAGCCACGGCTACGGCTACGACTTGGCTTGGCTTGGGTTTGTTGTTAAGTTTTTGTTTTGTGAACGTGAGACCAAACTGATTAGCGACTTTTCCACAACAAATACACAAAAACAATGCGCCATTATGTGGGCCCGAGCACTTGACTCCATCATGCATATTGTGTACATGTGTACATATGCATTTGCATTTGTATATAACAATAATATGAAACCTCAATAGAGGTTGCCATTCCCCTGTTATAAAGCCAGTTTTAAAATAATCGCAATTTGAATGCTGGCAGTGTACGAGTACACACGAGTATGTAAGTATGTTCCACATTTGCTGTGTGCGGAGAAGCATTAAGATCTGCTTTTGACAGCACCACTCTAATGGCTTTGATCAATATTTAAAGATCGAAATTTGTAGCAGCGAAAAACCAATTTGGATGAGTTCCAGGGTTAAGTGACTGTGCACATTTCTGAATGTTCTGGATTGCTGTGTCAAGTGTGTCGTTAAGTTTTATAAACTTTGATTAGATTTCTGGTCATTCGAATCAATACAAGAATTTATTAAGCCTCAATCTGGCTATGTGGGGGTTTCGAAGTTCCCCGTTCACAGAAATTTTGTACCACACGACAAGCTATTGACCCCATCCATGCTGGGCCTGAGGGTGGAAATGGGACCGGTCAAGGTGGGCTACTAGTTTTCTTTTGTCATGACAATTGCTGGTCATTGCAGGGCAATCTTAACCGGACATCGCGTGCCACGAATTGTGTAAACTGGGTTAACACTTGCCCCTTGTTGGCTTTTCCAGCAAGTACACAAAACCCAACGAGAAGGAGCTATCGGCATGGGGTTGGAGCTATAGTTACAAGGAGGCACATAAATATTCCACGTATTCTATTCCTGGCAGATTGATCAACATTTTCAGTGTGTTTGCATGTCCGTACAGGATAGAAAATTAAAGTGGCATGTGTCGGCATGTTGGCTCCTCGATGGGTATCGTCGGGCATGTCAGGGCCATTGACTGCAATTTATTTCGATCGCGACGTTGATACAAGTCCAGAATCAATAATCTATTGTTTATGCGTATGGTTTAGATTGAAACACAAATTAGAGGCGTCAGCTTACAGTTCGTAAGTTGAGCACTGAGAGCTGAACATGTGCGCTGAAACTATGTCACACGTGTAGAACTGGCTGAGACAAGAACGACCTCTAATATTCCGATTTTGATTTGATGTATGCGCATACATAAACTGGCAATTAGATGACATCATGGAGAGTAATTCAGCGTGCATACACTCCTCGTTCAAGGAAAACCTGCAACTTGACAGACGCACGCACAAAAGTAAAGCAAAAAGCAATTTTATGGATTGCAACATATATAAAATAGTACGGGGGATAGAGAGCGAGTGTCACAGTTGATTAATCAACGGAGTTGAGTTTGGGTTGCATAAAGGAAACCCCAACACACACAAGTGTGCCAATTTCTGGTGGCCAGCGTCACGTCCAGAGATAAAGACAGCTGCACGCCCTCTTTCCAGGTACTTGCTTTTCAGCGTTTTCAGCGTTTTCAGCGTCTTGTGCTCTCTTGAATTCCATTCCATTTCGTTTTCATTGCCTATACCTTCGCCCCGTCTTCGTCGATCCGATCCGATCCGATCCCCTGTTTACATCACCAACTTTTGGGGACTGCGCAGGCGCAACGCCTGACATCACTCACTTGACAATGGATGGCAACAGGTCTTATTTTTGCACTCTCGCATAAAAAAGCTGTTTAATTAATTACTACTTTTCCATTGTATTAGAAGAATTGCGTTGCACAAAGTTGTGTGCCATTGAAATGGCTTGTGGTTCGGCTCTATGTATGCAGCGGGGGTCTGTGATCTCACACACCTTCCCAGGCAGAGCGAGCAGCTCTCACACAGCATCGTATCATTCACACATTGTTGGGGAACCGGTTAGCCCGTACATGCTGGCGTACATGCGACATAGTTCAGGTAGAAAGAAATAACAAAAACAACCGACACAGACACAGACACAGACGCAGGCACCGTTTTTTTCTTTCCATATTTATTTTTGCGCGAGTCTCTCGCTCACACACTCTTCGCTGAAGGTATCTTCTACCCGCCTAGCATCTTAGGTATTTTTATGAACGCAATCCTACTAAACTTGAAACAAGTGGTTTTCCAATTAGCATGAGATCTTTTTATGAGAGAATCGAAGATTCCTCTCACATATTGGCAGTGGGTGTGGCAGTATTGTGTTAGTTTTCAAGTTGAACTTCACTTTCAGTAGAGCGTCGTGGCGGGGAGTGGACTGGGAGTGGATCAACATATTTGCATATTGCATGCCATTCCATTTCCAAAAAGCTGCACACGTTTTTGTTCTTTCTGTTTTTGTTATTGCTGTGGCTGTTGTTGTGCATAGAACATGCCAGAGGCGAGCACAAAACACCATTTATCGCGAATAGCCCAAAACTCGTTTGTCAAGGCACGCACTAACCTAAAATTCCTAATTAAAAAACGTTCAAATCACTTCTAGCTCCGTGCGTATACTTCTCTGTGGAAGTGTTAACCGCTTATGTGCCGTAACCGAACCGAAAGCAACGCGTTACCGCCAACGACTGTGTGCGGCACTGTGCGGCCACTGTGCTTTTGGTAGTAACTGGCCAGCTGACGAGCTTCTCAAAGTAGTCAGAGACTACCGTACCGTAGCAATTCGGCGGCGTACTAATGTTCATTTTACGCTTTAATAAAATAACTTTTAGCTGCGTGTTCCATTTTATTCTTCTAATTCATTTCATTATGATGATTTAATTGTTTTAATAAATTTTGAATTTGAAAAGGCGCCTTCAGCATGCAAGGCCACATCCAACTCGATATCAGGAATACCCCTAATAAAGCATTTTTTTAATATTTATTTTGGTATTTTAAGACTTTACTTGTTTTCAGTATTTTTAAAGGCAACATTTTCTGTGGTAAATAATTGATAAAAAAAGAGAAACAACTAAGGAAGAACAGCTGTTGGTGTCTTCGTTTGCTCTTTTCTTAAAAATACGTCCTTGCAATTCAGATGCGCAAAATGTTCTTGCGACAGAAAGTGCCATATATTTCGCTCTGTGCCCAGTATGACCAAAGTGAACAAAGTGCATGCTCTCTTGGTACACTGTTTTCCGTTTGAATTCAAAATTCAAAATGTTGCATGAAAGCAGGAGGCGTGTGTTACTTTAGTGTGGATATTGGAGCTTGGAACAGGGAAAATCACCGCATTATTGGATGCTATGTTTTCTTTGGTGTATTCAATTGCATAAATGTATAATTGAAATATATAATATTCATGGCACGGATTTAAAATCTGACAATCCGACAATCTGCTCAGTCACACTTTTTAAATGCGACGCATTGCCAGCAACATTCAGGATAGTCTACTCGCGTGTTTACTCCATCGTTATCACACTCCGCGAAAGTTACAGGCATTGCGCAACTGAAATTAATATATCGATTTTCAATTCACAGTTAACCTGTACAGAATATTTGTGGAGATACTTACTACAAATACATTGCTCCTGCGGTTTTGTC
The DNA here is from genome assembly GCF_900245975.1 of Drosophila guanche. Lineage (NCBI taxonomy): Eukaryota > Metazoa > Arthropoda > Insecta > Diptera > Drosophilidae > Drosophila > Drosophila guanche. The sequence goes on along the minus strand of NW_022995743.1, from coordinate 7,282,339 downwards.
GTCATTCTCTACACAGCTATACGTCCCACAATAACTAGAGCTCTGCCTTGAATACCCAATTTCCACAGTTATGTTGCCCACAGAATCATTTGTAAGAGTGCAGTGAGTGGTGCTTTTTACATAGTATCCACTCATCCAATATTTTCTGGTTTCATTTCGATACCTTCCGGTATTATAAGAATATCCATATTTTTCCGGCACCCAATCTCTCTTTGCTTCGTCACCTATATGCACTAGAGAATTCAGGCCGGAAACGACCACCAATGTCAGGATGACGCTGTACTTCAGGATAATCATGACTGCAGAGAGGCAGGAGACAAGACAGTTAAAACCTCTCTAACTTAATGAAAGGGCCTAAGCAAGCGACTGCCTTATATAGTACATATTGAACACAAAATTTACCAGTTGGGAGAGCACTTGCGATTCCCATGAAAACTAACGCTTACACAGGAACCCCATTCACCCATCGGGAGCCCCCCGTTTACCCAGCTTTGCACACACCTTGGCGCCTTTGCTGCTGCTACAAATTATAGTGAAACGAGTGAACACACAGAACTATTTCGGAGCAATGTAAGCTGAGGCCGTGCTTATGGCGAATAAACGACTGAACGATGAAATTTTAATTAAGTTTGGCATCGAAATGATCATCGGAAAGGTAAGGTAAGGTTTGCCATTCTTCTCCAGTTCTAATGCAATCAGTGGATGTACAAGTAGGAAAAGCAGACAGCGATAAGGAGCCCACACCCTGGAGGTCATCTTCTTCGAGCGTCTTCTAGGTGTATTGCATCACACACCACAAGCAGGCAGCATTGGACAATGGATAAGACTATAAATGGATAAATGGATAAATGGATATGCGCAATCCAAAGCCACGAAACTCTAAACGGGACACAAATATGTATTAGTTTAATGAAATGTATTCAATTATGTGCACTTACAAGCGTTTCCCCTTTTGGAGGGACGATGGGTTTCTGGGCCGCAGTGGCACGACAACCGACCTTGAACGCCGCCACCCATTGGGACAGCCCAATGGAAGCCAAAGCCAACGGCAACGCCAACGCCAACGCCAAAAGAGAAAACTGCTTGTGCCGTAAGTTGGGTAGGGTAGTGGTAAGGGGTACGGGGTACGGGGTACGGGGAGCCCCGGTTATGTCACTGTTGTGGCCTATTTGGTGTAGTGCCACAAATGTCACAATTCCGCATCCCACATTTCTCCATTCCCCCAGCCCAGGAAGCCTTAATTTGTACATTAAACAAAATTAAACTCATTAAACTATGTCTCCCACTCGAATTGCCCCATGTATACATAGATTTGTGGCACGTTGCACGAGTCACTGTGAGGCTGACACAGAAAACGCGAATTTGTGTCATTGATTCCGTGACTTTGTCCAATAATTATAATTATTGACCATCGTCTTGCTGCTCGCCATGAACTCGGTATCTCGATACTTTAAAGTTTGAATCACTCCACCGTTGAGATGTACGCGGGTGGTGTGTGTGTGTGTGTGTGTGTGTGTGTGTGAGTGTGAGTGGGATTTCCCAGCAGCAATTTTGTTCGGAAATTGTTGGTTTTCGGGGGACAAGTTGACTTCCTCTTTGTGTGCCGAATGTATGTGCGTGTGTATGTTTGGAGCCAAGAGAGAACAGTGGGGCTAACTATTCAGTGGCAACATGGCGACATGCAATTGCCACACTGAAAGAAAAAAGATGGTAAGAGATGACTTTATACTATTTACACAACCAAATTTCAATTCAATATTCGCGTTTCAAAGCTTGAATGTTGGTTTGGGTATTCATATTTCAATTCTTCAGATTAATTGTGTGACAGAAATGCAATATAAAAAACATTTACACTCTGAGCTTGTTGCCAGCTCTTCTTCTTTTCACTTTCGTTTTCGAAACGCGCCTCTCACTGCCTCACTGTCGGTCTGGCCTGCCTCTCTGACTCTCGCTGTCTCGCTGTCTCCGCCTCTCCGCCTCTCTGACTCTCTCTCCTGCTCTCTTGCCGTTACTATTACTCAATAGCAGCTCGTCGGAGCCCCAGCCCCAGCCCCAGCCCCAGCCCCAGCTACAGCTCCAGCCACGGTGTTGATGGCATTTTGATTTTGAATTTGTCAGCCAACTGTTTATTAAGTGTTTTGACTCAAAGGCAAACTGTTCGCGAACGGCGTCTGGCTGCATGCATCGATCGCAAAATCCACACAAAAACATGTGAAAAGGTGTCCCAAAAATATGTATAAAAATACTTACTGAGTGGGAGAGAAAGAAAGAAAGAGAGAGAGAAGCACTTCAGGGACGGGACAAAACGAAACGGGCCTGAACCTGGGCGATGCAAACGAGACGCGATTATTCAATCAAAAAACTCGCGCCGCTACGTGAATTAGTGAAATAAAATTGCAGAAATAAGTGACAAAAACAAGCAAAAAAAAAGAGGAACACTTAAAACCGAAAAATCCAACAACGAAAGTATTGCAAAATGCGCCTGCGCCTGGGTCTCCACACGCCCCTGTTGCCCCTGTTGCCCCTGCTGATGCTGCTGCAGCTGCTTGAGAGTGTTTCAGCTGCCCAAAGCAGCTACAACTCCGTCTACAATGAGGTGATTCCGGCGGAGCTGAAGCAGGCAATTGACAAGGAATTGCCAAAGCAGGCCAAGTTCTTCGATGAGCTGGATCGTAAGTATCAACATAAGTAAATCGGGTTCGTTGCCTAAGTCTTTCGCCTTGTCTTGCACAATTTGCATATTGGTTAACACGCGACACGATGACTGGTCCGGCACGGTGTAACCTTGATCTTCGCTGCTCCGCTTACCACATCCACCTCCGCTATCGATACCATGTCAAGTTCGGGCGCTGACTCAGCGACAGAGATACAAAGAGACAAGGAGCCAGTGGTCCAAGCGAAAGTGCATACATTCCGTTCTTGGCGATGGCACCCTCCATCGCACCAACACCCAACAAATCCCGCTACAGACTGACTGAATGACCATGAATCATTCCGCCTAATTGGACTTTCCAAAAGACATACAGGAAAAGCAATTAGCCGCGATGGCAGCAACAGCTGGCAATGATTACACATTAACATACGGGTAAGATAGGCCACAAAATACACAACTTGAGGCTCGAAAAGAAATAAAGAAAGCCCCGCATTTTGGATAATTGTGAATGGCGAAATATTATAAATAACAATCGCACACAGAGCTCCATATAAACTGCACACATATAAAGACAGATGCGGGATACCTGATTGCTGCACAAGTTCAATGGCAGCTGCTTTGGATTGGAGCGGATCGAATTGAATCGACTCGACTCGACTCGGATATGTAATATGAGCAGGAGCAAAAGTGTTTCCAGTGGAGACAGGAAAATCAACTGCAATTAACTGCAATTGCACACTCGCCTCACTCGCATTCGAAAGTGTTTTTGCCACTAACAACCAACTCATTCGGCGGCATGAGTCGGCCAGTTTCCCAAGCAGCAAGTACCAAACACTAAACAGCAAACACCACAGATTATAGATTATTTTGGCTGACTTTTATGTAAGCGAAACCTTGGCCTAAGCCAAGCCAAGCCTAGCAACATGTTGTTAGCGCCAAAAACCACAGCAGCAACAACATCAAAATGTTGCACCACTGCTCCACTCTCTACTCTCTCTTTCCCACTGCCAGAGCCGAGTGAAATGCCGAAATGTTTGGGGCTATGTGGTGTTTGGTTGCTTCGGCTCGGCATTGGCATCGGCATCTTGCATCTGGCAGCAGGCTCGTGCTTTGGCCGCCGCAAAAGCTTGGCTTAGTTCTGAGCTGATTTTCCCGACGCGCGGTCGCCCATTGTTTGCTGTATTACCGCAGTAGAGTGAAGTGAAGTGGAGTAGAGTAGAGTAGACTGAACTGAACTGGACTGAAGTGGAGTGTGTGCGCATGCGTAAAGCCAAAATCAAGACGCTTCGGCTGTGGTGGAAAAGCAAAGCAGAGCTAACTCAAGAGTTTTCTTTTTTCGTGCGGCATCGTTGCGCATGCGTGGGCCCCAAGAAAGCGCCAGTTGAAGTTAAATGAAAATAAAAGTGAAATCCTTAGCTATCGAAACAGCCTAGTGGCAGGATCGGATCGATCCGAAGACACCTCCAGATCATACAAATCTGGGAAAAAGCGAAAGTGAAAGAGTGAAAGTTCATCCATCCATCCATCCATCCACCTATCGCTCTGGAATGTCACTGCCTAGGCACTCGAAGGACACCTGGCTGCGGCTCTTGGTCGGTGTGGTTTGTGCTGGCTGTGCACTGGCCGGGGTCTCCGGCCTTGGCTATCCGAGTGCCCAGCAGGAGCATGACATGCTCATACTGGACGCCCTCTCCCGACGCAGCGGCACCGGATATTATGGCGAGAACAGCGTAATGGAAATGCTATCCCGAAGTACTTGGCCAAAGACAATTTGATACGACTTGACTTACGATTAGATTACCCTCGCCTCAGACTTCCCACTGTCAGAGACTAATTTCATTTTCCACCTCTTCCCCTCTCTTTATCTTTCTCTTTCTGGCCACCAACCGATGTGTCTGTGCAGTGATACCGCAGTCGTGCCGCTTTCGTGGCCACAAGTTCGAGTGCGGCCTGTCCATCTCATGTGTCTTGGGCGGCGGCAAGCCCCTGGATCTGTGCTCTGGCGGCATGATCTGGTCGTGTTGTGTGGACAAAGATCTCGATGCCGAGGAGAGTCCGCATGCCGCTCCAGTAAACAATACAAGTAAGTACAGTGACAAGACTCCCTTCACCTACCCGCAGGCCCTGGCCAATCAGGGTAAACATTTTCTGAAAGACATTTGGCCTCCTGCTTTCCCCTGGCACCCTGGCACCCTGGCACCCTGCTCATGCTCCTGCATTGCCCGATTGCAAATTGCTGCGCTTCGAGAAGTTATGCAATTCGGATTCGCATAATAGCGCTATAAATTAGCTTGCATTTCGAAAATGACAACAAATTGCTCGCTCCGAAAACAAAAACAAAAACAAAAACACAAGCACAGGCATGGGCACAGGCATAGGCAAACAGATCACACAGATACCCCCCAAGTGCCCGCCCAGGGGCATATGAGTGCGGCCTGCAACTTAAGTGATGGAGAAGTGATCTGCAAGTTAGATCATCTCAGGAAAACCTCCAACAGGCAGGCAATTGTTCGACGAAATTGGGTATACGCAAGTCTCGAGGCAAGCTTTTATTTGCGTAGTTTATAGAAATGAATGGAATGAGAATTAAATGAGAAGAACATAATTAAATAGTTCGATTTTGGAATAAAACCAAATCGAATTGAATATTCCAGTCATTTCCATTCATATTTACATTCCTACATTTAAATTGTGAGGAACAAGCGCTTGGTTAAGCCATCATCAAGTGCATTGGTTACTTATATCGTAATCGTAATTGTACTTGTAATCGTATAGAAGCCAATTACTAATGCAGCAACAGCCAACAGTAGTAAGAATAACAGTTACTTGAGTATATGTACACATGTATATATGTATGTGTGTACATATTATGCCACACACGCATAAAGCTAACAAATTTTGTTGCTTCTTCTCTGCCATTTTGTTGTGCTCTGTTTAATTTTCTAGTTTACCAACTGCTTCTTTATTTTTTGGGTGTTTTTTGGTTTTGTTTTTCTTATTCATACTCTTTATTATTATTTTGGGCATAAGGAACAATCGGTTCTGTCTAGTTGGTCCATCCATATAGAATTTTCTTTGTGGATCTCAAGTTTTGCTTTTGCTGTTGTTATGCCTCTCGCCAATTTATGTTTTGAATATCTAAAGTTATGCAAGATTAATCAAAATAAAAATCCTTGCTAAGGCCATCATAGCTTGACTGATTGTGTGTGTGTGTTGAAGGGTATAACAAATTCGTCTTGCATAAGTTCCGTTTTCGTTAATTTTTTAATTAATTCTTTGTGTGTTTGTATGAATGCAAGCCATACCCAACAGCAACATCAACATCAACATCATTACATTACAACATGATTATAAATAATTCTTGGTGGAAAATTGTTGTTGTTTCCCTTCCATCACAGTCTTTTTACTCACCTTACCTTTTACTTTTACCGCAATTTAAGCCAAAACTTCCATTGAAGCCCATAAAGAAGCGGGTTCTGTGTGACTTTCTTTAATTTCTGGGTTGCCTTTGTGGTTGGTCGTTGGCCAAGTGTAAAGTTTTCCCAAGACGCAAGGCGACAATGATAAAGCCAAAAAACAAAAAAACCATAGAAAGAGTGGAAAATACCAACCCGAAATAGGCAAAAGTCACTTGCGGAAATAAACGAAGGTGAACGTTTTCGCATTTAAAAGTGAAATTTTTGTTTTCTTTCTTTTGTTTCAATTTTGCTCAGACAACCCCCAAAAAGGCCCCCTGTCCCACCCCTCCTGCAGAGTTTGGTGCTCAGTTTTATTATTTGTTTGCTTTCAAATGTGGGAAAAATCACAGCGCAAAAGTTACGCCATAGACGGGTCGAAAACCAGATCCAGCCCCAAAGAAAGTGTTAATCAAGTCAAGTCAAGACGACGGGGCCAAAATTCTGTCTCTGGGCCCCAAATGACTTTTGGATTTGTTTGAATTACGTGCGAAGCAAACCCGAAACTCACAGTCACAGCCACTAAGTGTCCGTCCGGTTCAGTGATTGTCTCAGACACTCAGACACTCAGACACTCAGACATTGGCAAGGCCCAGAGTCGCCTCTGGGACATCTTCTTGGTTGGCCAAGTGACATAATCGTTGTCGTGGTTTTATGGTGATTGGATGGCCCGACTCGGTGACTGTCTCCGCAGCAATTGAAGGGAAAGTCTGCCTGCGTCTTTGACCCAGCCGAAAAACACACACGAACACACGAACACACGCACACACTGCCAAAGCCATTTGCACACCTCGAAAAGAGACAGCCTCATCATTGTCCTGAATCATGATTCTCACACAGGTGACATAATACACTTGCATGACATTTACCCCGATCTGTCGCCGAACGCAAACAAGCCACAGCCACAGGCGCAACAGCAGCAGCACCACCATCATCAGCACCACCACAGCAGCAGTGGCAACGGCCTATCGACGGCCTCATCCACATCCTCCTCCGCTTCAGTCGGCCGACCATCCTATTCCAGCAGCAGCAGCAGCAACAATTACTACAGCACCAAGCGACCAACGCTGTACAGCGCCTCCAATCCCTACAAGCCGGGGGGCAGTGGATCCAGCCATCGTCCATCGCCCACGCTGAATAACTGGGAGCACGAGACAGGCCCTTTGGGATCCATCAATGGCATCACCAATCATCTGGACAGCTTCTTCGACGCCGATGGGCCAACACCATTGGACTCGGCGGCAGGGCCGCAGCAGTCGCAGTCGCAGTCGCAGTCGCAGTCGCCACCACACGAGCTGTTGCCCAATGCCCAGGCCTTTGCGGTGGGCAATGTACTGGATCTGAATGCGGGCGAGGCGGCCGATGAGTATCAGAATGGTGGAGGATATCACGAGTCCAGTTATCGACCAGTGCCGGGTACCAATCCATCGTACCTCTCTCTCTCTCTCTCACTCTCTCTCTCTCTCTCTCTGTCTCTCTGTGGCAACACTGCAAATGATTTTCCTTTAAGCTGCACCAACACTCGCACTCTCAGCACACCACGCACTGTAGTAGATTTATTTGGTATTCTATCTGACTCTTTCTCTCACTTTGAAAGTATTTTCTTTCCCCGACTTGCCCAGTAATGGACTTGTATCTTTCTCTCGTTCGCAGGCTGTGGTGAGGTGTACACCCGTTCCAATCGCATCGTGGGCGGCCACTCCACGGGATTCGGCTCGCATCCCTGGCAGGTGGCACTCATCAAGAGCGGTTTCCTCACCCGAAAGCTGAGCTGCGGCGGCGCACTGATCTCAAACCGTTGGGTGGTCACCGCCGCCCACTGTGTGGCCACGTAAGTGCAGCCGACACGCTTAGACATTTGACATTAATTTATTTGAAGTCTAATCGCGATCCTGATTTGCAGCACCACCAACTCGAACATGAAGATACGTCTGGGCGAGTGGGATGTGCGGGCGCAGGAGGAGCGACTGAACCACGAGGAGTACGGCATTGAGCGGAAGGAGGTGCATCCCCACTACAATCCGGCGGACTTCAAGAACGACGTGGCTCTGATACGGCTGGACCATAACGTGGTCTACAAGCAGCACATCATTCCCGTCTGCTTGCCGCCGGCATCGACCAAGTTGACTGGCAAAATGGCCACCGTGGCGGGATGGGGTCGGACGCGGCACGGCCAGAGTACGGTGCCGTCGGTGCTGCAGGAAGTGGATGTGGAGGTCATCTCCAATGATCGCTGCCAGCGCTGGTTCCGCGCTGCAGGACGCCGCGAGGCCATCCACGATGTGAGAACTGACTCCGCTCTTCCCGTGGCAATTTTTCTAACTTTAGCCTCCAATTCCAGGTGTTTCTGTGCGCCGGCTATAAGGAGGGTGGCCGGGACTCCTGCCAGGGCGACTCGGGTGGTCCGCTCACCCTCACCATGGACGGCCGCAAGACGCTGATCGGTCTGGTCTCCTGGGGAATCGGCTGCGGACGGGAGCACCTGCCGGGCGTCTACACGAACATCCAGCGCTTTGTGCCTTGGATCAACAAGGTGATGGCCAACGACAATGCGTAGTGCAGGGACGCTCGGCCCGCCCTTGGATTAGGGGCACAAACTGAATTGGAAGACTGCACCTGTCCGCGGAAGAGTTCTGCGGTTTTGTGTCCGTCGCTTTGCGGGAATATAGATGGAGCGGCCCCAGCGTCCGCATCACGGGAGCCCAGGCCATGTGATTCCTCTACGACTCGGGGTTGTTAGTGTGTAAGCCGAAGGTAGTCGCCCTTATATTTATTTTACTTTTACTTCAGTTCCCAATTTGCATTGACTGCCCAGCCCTAACCTGTACCATCCACTGCAGTCTACACCCCTCCTTAAATATCCCAGCATTCCATTCGTTTATTTTTCGGTTTAAGCTTTCCATATTTATTACACTCTCTTCGACGAAAGATTCCTAAAATGGATATTCATTTACAATACCATCTACGTTTAGTTTTAGTTGTTTAAAAAATGTAAAATTAATAAAAAAAAATAGTATTAAAATATGTAAAAACTGTGACTTTTATATTCTCCCAACAAGCTTTTGTTCTGGCTATAATTATATTAATAACTGTAACATGGGATTGGATTATTGCACGAAAATGTATTCATTTGTAGTACTTTAAATTAAAATAAAGCCTATGCATAGTTTTGGGGTGTTTGTTATACGTAAATACCCAATTCGACACGTAATTTACACGCACTTGGCTTACATTTACATTTACGTTTTAGATCCATCAAAATGTGGAGCTTGCACCAGCTGTTAGCCAAGTTCCACACCTTTGAGGTACAGCCAGAGGCAAAGCAAGAAATACAAGAGAAAGATGGCAAACACAAGAAAATTAAATGAAAAATGAAAAATAAACAGTGATGCAGACAGAGTGAGACGATGCGTTAAGATTAAGTAAACGTTTGAAACTCTTTTATATAAAATCGCACAAATACACATGCACAGAATATATGCACATTTGTATTTCCCCTCCTGGCAGTGCAACAGGTGCCACAGACAGCGCGTGGACTGAATTCCTAATGAGTTCAACTTCCGCCAAGGCACTCAGAGCATCAAAACTCTGCATCTTATCAGCTGGTAACGTGTACGAGATGGAGTCCGATATGCACAAATATCAGTGGGAGCAACTCACGATCATCATCATGCCCAGGCCAAGGGGAGCGGCGATCACAGTAGCTAATGAAGGAGCTTATCAGCCAGATATCAGCCAACGCACACTCTCCCTCAAACTCTCTTTTTCTCTGTCTCTTTCTATGGGATGGACGCGCTCTTAGGATCCACATTGGCATCCACTTCCATTTGGCCAAAGAACAAGAACTGGCTACAAGCAAGACAAGCACTGCTTGTCGATTTGCCTTTCAGTTGCTGTGGAGCAGCTGTCAAGGTCTCACAAGTTCAAGAAAAGGCCAAATCCTCTCCGACATCGACATCGCCATCGCCATCGCCCTAGCTTTGGCCAGTTCAGTTAATTGTGCGTTTTGTTCATTTGAGAAAGAAACATGGCAAAATCAATGAGATTATGATACGCGTCGTCGTCGTCGTTTACGTTTTAGAAATTATTCCATTTGTCTTGTGCTATGTGTGTCTTGTTTGCTCTCGAATACAAATGGTTTTCTTTGAAGCTTAATGATCTATGAGCCGCTTGGTCTTTGGGCAGGCTAATAAAGTGTTTGTGGATCGAATGCAATTATTATCAGCAAAGCTCTGCTCTGTCGCTGTTGTTGAACCACACTCAAATGTTGCCAATGATGGACTTGGACTTTCTTAACCTGAGGACGTGCATAAATTATAGCGGCACCCCACACCCGAATGGTGACAAAGAATGGCAACAACAAAAACATCAAAAAGAACCAGAAAGAAAGGCAGCAGCTTCTGGGGCCGAAGCATTGCTATACCCCGGCGAATGAATGGATCGATCGGGTTATGTGATATCTATCTGTTATGTGCAAGTGAACGTTATAGCAATTAATATAATTGATTAAATCATAAACAAGAGATTCTGGGTAATAGTTTGTAGGTGTAGAAAGCTTCGCAACGACTTGTATGTGTGTGTGAGTGTGTTTGTTTGTTGCTTCTCTGTTGTGTGGTGCTGCTTCTTGCTTGCTTCTGCATACTTTAATGTGAAAGCGCTGTTAATCCCAAACTGGAGAAGAAGCGCCGTAGCCCTGTCAGCCCCACCCCCCTCTGCTAAACAGCACTTGCTGCGAATCAGCTGTGCCGTCTTCTACAGAGAGTGGTAGATAAAAGAGAGAGAGAGAGAGAGAGAGAGAGCGCGCGCGTGCGAGGGAGAGAGTCAGCGCAGTGTGAGAGAGAGCTCATAAGTGTTTGGTCTGTGTGTGTGTGTGTGATGTTCATTTGAATAAGAAACAGCGCCTAGCATTTGGCTGTTCTCGCTGCTGGCCTTAATGGAAACCGTTATGCGCGTAGCTGTCGACGTCGCTGCCAAGCTCTAACAGAGGCACGCATGCGCGCGCACATGTTGGAGCCCGCAGCAAGCAAGCAAACGAGCGAGCGACAGAGAGTGAATGAGAGACAGAGATAGAGAGAGAGAGAGAGCGGGAATGAATGTTGCTGGAACTACCAATTCTACCAATTTCGCTTTGTCGTTCTTCAGCTCTGCCAACGTCTCAGCTCGAAATCTCAGTCAACGTCTGCGTCAGCAGCAGTAACATTTCTGCCTCGTCTTGGGCTGGCCTGGCCTGGTGTGTGGATCTTTTGTGAGCGCACTCCTCCTCAGACGTGCGCAACTTGTCGCGGTCTGACCACGTCCACGTCCGCGTTTCGCTTTGGTCTGGTCTTTGTCGCGGTATCTTCCACCACTCCACACTTTCTGTACTACTCCATAATCTCCAGCGAGAGTGTGCGTCTCTGTCTCTGCTGCCGCCTGTGCCTCTGCCACTGCGTTCGTGCGTGTTTGTTTGTGCAGTTAAATAATTGGCCTGACCCAAGTCCGAGGCAAGTTCAAGTTCGTGTAGCAGGAGCATAACCACTGCGAAAATATCGCCAAAAGCTGAGCGAAGGAGACCCTTCCCTTACCTTACCAACAATAGCCAGCAATTATCCGGGACTAACAGTGTTTTGTGTGATTTTTTGTTTCGGCTCTGGCCTGAAACAAAGGCCAGCCAGTCGCTGGGAATAAAACAAAAGCAACAGAAAGGTAGAAAGAGAGGAAGAGAGAGAAAAGACAGTGTCAAACAAAAGCCAAATGTGAAGAAACTCATAAAACGGACAGACCAAGAAGTTAAGCAAACATCAAAGCAACAAAAAAATCAAAAAAATTAAACGTACAAAAAAATAACTCCAAGAGAATATAATAACAATAATACAGTAACAGCAAATTAAAAGAAATGACCCAAAAATAGTCAGCAGCAGTGAGGAAGTTGGACCGAAACGAAGTCCGATCCCGCCACCAAAAGTTGGATGATGGAAACCAACGCAATTAAATGCAAACGATGCGAGTTTGAGATACGCATCTGTCAGATACGCCGGCCCTAAAAATCTTTCCCCTTCTCTATCGTGTCGTGTGTGTGTGTGAGTGCACTTTCTACCGCGTACAAGTCAATTAAGTGCCAACTCAAAGCACTCTTCGGATGCTTCAGCCCACACACAAATGCACAGCTATCTACACAGATAGAAGCGCACACGATAGATGCGCATAACTGCAACTAACTGCACCATCGGAAGCAGAGGGAACAGGGGCAAGAGCAGCAGCAGCAGCAGCAGCAGCAACTGCAAAACAAGAGCAACAAGTTCAAGCGCCGCAAACACGGCCAAAGCTCAGAAAACAAGTCCAAAGCAAAAGTTGCAGTTGGCTCGCTCCAATCTGATCTGTTCTGTTCTGTTCGGTTATTTTCTGTGCTGCTCTGCTCTGCTCTTTTCTGCTCTCAACTTATCTGCTCCTGCAGCAAATTTATTGAAATTCCTGCAAAGTACAGAGCCAAGCCACAAGAGTGCCAGCGGCTTAGTACAAGTGTTTCAATTGCGGCTGCGACTGCTTCTGCTTCTGCTTCTGCTGCGACAGCCAAGAAGACCAGACCAGACAAGAGCAGAGCCTCTGCTGCTGCTGCACCAAAAGATTTTTGCTTTTTGGTTTACAGAACTGGTCCATTAGTTGTTCCACCCGATGCCTAAGAGAGGGTATGGTACACGCCATCGGGTATGAAGGGTTCGTAGGAATACCAACGAAAGTATTGGACAATAATATCTCCGATAGGTGTAGGATAATTCATGCAGGGAATCCATTCCAAATGTTGATGGGTTGTCAACCTATCAGAACCTACAAATCAATCAGCCAGTCAATACTTTATTCAAGTTCCCACAACGATTCGATTCAGTTCGATTCGCTGGGTATCCATCGATCGACACATCTTCGTCCACATACGATTCTTCCTTCTTGTTTGGAGGCTTGCCGCCCCACCGACTGGCTTTGGTCTAAACTGCAGTGAGCAGAGGAGCAGAGGCGCGCCAGAAGATGGAGATGAAGCACGTTTGGCTTGCGGCACAGATGAGCTGTTCCATGCCCCATACTCGTACCTCGGTGTTTATTTGCATTTCATGTCCCTGGCTTGCGCTCTGGTTTATACAGGTTTATACGGGCACGGCAAAGAGGGGCCACTCCTCCTGGCTGCTGATGCCCGGCTGCTGCCAGGGCGGTAGCACAGAATGCTTCACAATAATTATTGTAATTTGCATTTGGTATTTGCAATGGAGATGAGATTGATCCGATTTCAATACCAATTCCCATTGCAATTAGTTAAACCTCAGGGGAGAGGGCCATGGGCTGGTTTGTGCCTTGCAGTCTTTTGCTTTTTGTGAGCTACATGGCAACGGGGCAGCCCGCAGCCCGCAGCTAAGCAACAGCAACAGCAACACATGACAGCAGTAGCTGTCAGCAACAGCAACAGCAACAAAGAAAAAAAAAAGTAAAACAAACAAAAATTTCTCTCAGCTCTTTTCCGTTTTTGGTAAGCAGAAATGAAAGCAGAAGCAGCGGAAAGCGGAAAGCGGGCAGCGAGTCTTACTTCTTATTTGATTATACCAGATATGTATGTACAGATGTATGTACTATATAGCTTATGTACATATGTACATACTCTGCAGGCATCATTCTTTTGTTCGCCATTTGAAACTAGCCGCCGCCATTTCACTTTTCTTTTAGGTAAAGGCATTTTTGCTGGCTTTCGCTTTTTACCGAGTGCACAGGGGAAGGCTTCAGCCCCGTCCCTTTCCCCTTAAAAGCAGGCAAAATGTATTTATAATAACAATAACAAGAGGCGGCAGGGCAACATTTGTAATTTCACTTTTAACGAGCCCAACGAAACTGTCACTTGTATCGGCTGCGAAGTGGAAATTACTTAATTGCCCATAAAGGCAGTGCCAGGGGCAGGGCAGTACGTTGATTTCTGCTACTGTCGATGAGAATCATGCAAATCTTTTGCTGGCTCTGACCCAGTTTCGGCCAGCTCTCCATCTCCCATCTTCCCAGGCAGCTTCACGTGGCCCGGTTCTGGTTATCGCGTAGCACCCGAATTTCATGTTAATTTGCACACAAAACACTGGCCAACGCCAATACAATTCTACGTATACAGATATACTCGTATTCATTCGCGCTGTGAGCGTGAACGTGACCCAAATACTCAAATAGCTGGCCAGCGCATTCTTGAAGTCGGTCTGTGAAAAGCAAAACAATCATTGAGCTGGATTGGAGAGCGACAGATCAGATGGGAGCGGGAGCGAGAGCCCGCAATTAGTTTGATAATCTGCCATGGGATTGTAGTTATGTTTTATGGCTTCCGTTCTCCATTCGCCCGCCAGAGATGTCTCTCCCTTGGATACTCTCACACTAACGGATGCTGATAGATGCTGCTTGCAGATAGTTCTGATTAGTTATTTGCGTTTAATTAAAACCCCAAGCAAACGGAGCTCTTGTTGTTATCCGATGGAGGGGGGGTTCAATGACCGTATTACGCAACGCATAAATACAGACAAACAAACATAGAACAGCATCAGCTAACAATGAGAGTTACTCTCCCCGCAACCGCTAACCGTTACCAGACGTTACCAACAGTCACAGAACCGCTCTAAACGCAGATAATTTCTCAATGCTGCAGAATCGTGACGCAAAGATAGAACACGGAACCGAACCGAAGCAGAAGGCTCGATCAATGGCACGCAATACTCGTACACGAGTATGTTGTCACCGCAAAGATGCCTCTGGGGTTTGTGTGTGTATAAGTATGGGTATGGAAGAGTTATAGACGCGCATTGTCATCCGTTTGCCGGAGCAGGTCCAGTTAACTATAGCCAACTCATCATCGCTGGCTGGCTGCTCGGTTGCGCTTTCTTTGATTGCCACAGTTTATGTCATCGTTTCTGTAACTGAACTTTCTTTGCTCGATCGAACTCTGGAGCTCAATTAGCCGTCTGTTGAACTCTGTTCCCAACAATGGAACGTCTGAGAACTAGTTATGGCCATTGGCATTGGCATGGGCATGGGCATGGGCCTGGGAATGGATGAAGCTTCGATGGAGATGTGAATGGGAAATGGTAAAAATGGGAACTGGGAATGGGTAAATGCATTTCCGAACAGTTATATAAACGATATGCTTAGGACAGACAGACTGCAGATTATACAATCGATAGAGTCGATTCCCGTTTGGATCGCTTTCTTTGCCCAAACACACACACACACACACTCGGTCACTTTTGCTTTCCATTTGGGGCATTTTAGGCATGACTAAACCAACACATTACACATACGCCCTAGGTACGCAGCATGTCCAAAATGTGTCCATGTTTGTGACTGTTTGTTGCCCCAACACAAGTCATAATGGGCAGCAACTACCTGAAACGTTGAGCACTGAAACTGTTAGGGTATCCAGTGCTTCGGCCTGCGAGCATTTCTTTTCCATCTGGCTTGTGTTTTTTGGTTTCGTTTCGTCGTTCTTCGCCGTTTTTGCATATGCAAGTCACTGGAGAGAGACTTTCACCTACTTGAGTCACTGGCATATTGCTTCTACGCACTTGCTCGGGTCTGGTCTGCTTGCCGCCTCATCGTGCCGCTTGGGCCGTGCCCATAAGTTTGGTGTCGAAATGCTACATGGCCGTGGCTGTGGCTGTGGCTGTGGCTGTCGCTGTGTTTAGTGATTAATTTGAATAATGCCGTAAAAACGTTTCACATTTCACATTTCACATGACTCATGGCAATCATCAATGACATCAATTTATGTTTCACTTTACAGATGGGTGCACAATACACGTCCACAGATACAGATACAGATACGGACACCTATGCATCTAGAACCACAAGGAGCAGCACAGATCTAGCGCCCAAAAGTAGAACAACAACCAAGCACAAGATGCCGCTGCCCAGCCTCGTTCCCAGCCTTCTCCTGCTCCTCACACTGGCCAGCCTCAGTCTGCTGCTGCCGACGACGCACGCCAGTCCCGTCTTTGTGGATAATCCCAGCTTAGCACAGTGTAAGTATTTCCATTCTCCCCTAGCCAATTGAATGATTGGACCAGACCTATCAGCAAGGCAATTGTCACATCATCGACGATCTTACTTAGCTGGAATTACACAGAAGATAAGATACAAGATGCAGCATATGCCCGATACATGGCTACATTAATGTTTCCCAAGAACTCCAGCACTTTCTCTCACGTAGCCCCATTAAAAGTTTCTTTTGGGACAAAGGGTCCAGTCGGGCAAACCCAAGTAGCAATGAGATATAATGGGGGGAATCTGTAATAAGCACGTTCCAAAACATTTGGGTAAGCGCAGAGAAAACTCAAATCTCGTTAACCAAAACCCAGCAATCTTTACAAATGGGAATCTAAAATGAAGGAGAATTTATACTTAGCTCTTGGGACATGCAAGGGGTCAGGTTAAAGGCCTCAGCAAACAAACTCTGGCATTAAGTGCATGAGAGGAATTAATAAATAAAGTCAATAATTGAGAGGAGAATTTAATGCTAGGTATTTGTATATTTTATTAAAATTTCTAAAGTAAAGACAACGAAAAGGAAACGTCTGGCAGAATGGCAGAATTTTTCCATATTTTTGGGGAAAATTTGTAGGATTTGATGGAGCTTCTCTATGGCTCTGTGAGATCAGGTTCAGCAGCAGCATCTATACACATTTAATGCCAAAAAAGTACAAAAAAAGGCATCTCAGAGAAATAATAATACAAAAGACTCTAGCGACAAACTAGTTTGGACCGAGACCAAATTGAGAACAGAGCCAAAGCCAGAGGAAGAGCCAGAGCCAGAGCCAGAGCATTTCTAATGAAAGTAATCAAAATTAATGACGATGGAGACAGGCGTTGGCCGGGCAACGAAGATTAATTGGGTCATAGCCATTAAGAGCCAAATTTATACGCTATTAGCACTTCCTCTCGGGGCCCCACACAGCTGCCAATTTGTCTGTGGCGAGCGACAACAAAGAGCAGCCACTGTGAGAGCAAGTGAGAGATGGAAAAAACTTTCATATACTCGAAAGAGTCGGAGTCAGAGCCAGAGACAGAGACAGAGACAGGCAGGCAAAGAGCCAAACAGGCAAACAGGGCAAACGTCAGCGCGCAAAAGCAATTGAGGTCAGCCATCAAAGAATGTTGCCATAAAATGAGCCACCGCTTCCACCACTACCATCGTCCGGCAGCAAGTCCGATTCGGACACTGGCCGGGAATCTGAATCTCCATCTGACTCCGAGTCTGAGTCTGAGTCTCAGTCTCAATCGGTATCCGAATCGAGTTGACTCTACTCTCCGCAAGAAAGCGTGTGCCGGCGCGCATTTCATGTTTATGACTGGATGCTGGTCGAGCAGCAGCAGCAGCAGCAGCAGCAAAGAAATATATGAGAGAAATAATATGGCTGGTACATGGCCAAGAAGTGGCAAGAGGCGGAAAGTAAATTTGATGGCAAGTGAAAGGGAAATAAAACAAAAACCAAAACCAAAACCAAAACCAAAACACACACAAGTACGAAGTGGGGGCCCAGATCGAAGGGAAGCTTCGGCTGTTTGGTTCGTGGGTTCGTTGGCTCTTCGGCTATTCGATTCTGAGTCTCTTGGGTTCTGCAGCCAAACCGCTGACCCACTTAGCCACTGCGCCACACTCACCCACAATCGTGGCACGAAACTGTTGCCGCATTCGCATGCCAAAAACGAATTTCCTACATTGCAATGCGGGCCAGGTCTGGTTGTGGCCTGAGTCTCAGTCTCAGTCTCAGTCTGTCTGTCTGTCTGTCTGTCGTCTCTGTGCTCTGGCTGTTGACTGTGGGGCGGGCTGCTTGGTAGGCTGGCCAAGTGGCTGGCGAAACATATGCTAAGCCGTTGACCCAAAAAGCCACAAAACGAAATGCAAACAGAAATGGAGAAACAGAATAGCGTCGCAGCCAGCGTCGCAGCCAGCGTCGCAGCCGGCGTCGACGAGGTCTAGGAAACGTGACCATCGCCCTGACCACCGACTTGGGTACAAATTTGGTGGATTGAATACATCCATGTCATGTCTGCCGCTGCCGCTGCCGCTGCATGCCCGTTCGTGTCTTGAGTCACTCGTTTTGGGCCTGCAAAATGTGCGCGGATGGCCACTGATGTCAGAATTTCGTGCTAATTGCATAAGAAATGCGACTGGCGACACTTTACTTTACGGCCTTAAGTTCAATAAACGCAAAACACCAACAAAAAAACACAGAGCAGGCAATATTTCTTAGCATACCCTTCAGGCGGCATTCAGCCACACCGATTTCTGATGTAGTTTGTGTGTGCACTTGTAAGGAAGTGACTTGAGGGGATTTATTTGCATATATTCGCACCCGCAATCTGTGAAAATTGGCCACCAACTTACGGCTCTCTAAGTCCCTCTTGAGCCTCTCTTTGGAGTCTCTCAATCTGTTTGTAAAAAGAGCATCTAACGCTTCGCGGTGGGCACAAAGCATTTCCTGTTTCTTCTGCTTTTGCTTTTGCAGCTAAATCAAGACTAAAGCCAGGAGAGCAGTGAACAAAGTGCGTTATTTATTTGCGATTATTTTGGGAAATGTTGTGTCTTGTTATGTTTGTTTATGGGCAAGGCAAAATGCAGAACAGTATCGAGAACAGAACTCTTCGTCCCTGGCCGCATTCGTTGAGCAATTTGTCAGCAGACACGCAACAATTTTCGGCCTGTAATCCTTAATTAGTAATACAAATAATTATATGTACATTTGTACAAGTTCAAAGCTCTCGCTTGGATAATGCTCGGCTCGATTACACAATGATCATGCCACTGGCACAGCTAATTCTACTCCGACTTCGCCTTCTACTGCTGTTTCTGATGATAATGATGATAATGATGATGGTGGCGGTTCTCCTCGAAGCAGCAGCAGAAACAGAAATCATAAATAAATAACAATAATGCGGATGGGGCTACTGTTGCCTCATCGGGCGGTCTGTGTCTGGCTCTCTGGACGCCCTTCAGCGGACTTCAGTGGCCGCCGTTTGCGGCTTTTATGGTCTTCGTTGTCGGCCTGTTGCCACTTCATTTTCACTTGTGTTAACTGTTTGGCTAACGGTGAAACGCCACACACACAAATTGGCGTACAAATTGGAAGGCGTTAATCGGCAACCCTCGGCACCCGTCAAACGGAAATGGTGTGGAGCATTGGAAGTGATAGAACCAGAAAGGGCATCATCATCATCATCATCATCATTGCTACTATTATTAGTATTAATTATTATACCGATTTTGTTCGCTTCTTGGCAGTCCAATCGGGCCGCAATATTCGACATCTGCCCTGCATCGTACGAAAGTCCGGACGCTCGGGCGTCTGCATGTTCGCCATCGACTGCATCAAGCAGAACGGCACCCATCTGGGCACCTGCATCGACCGCTTCTACTTTGGCTCGTGCTGTGCGATGAAGGTGAGTCGAGTCTCCCATCCCAACCCAACTCTGCCTGACCCATCCGCAATCACTTAATCATTGTACCCCGTTCCAGGAGGAGGCATCGCTGTTTGCGCCGGAGCTCAATGACAACAGCATCGATCAGAATACCATCTCGCACTTTGCCCACGAGTCCACCACGCTGCCCACGAGCTCCCTCTTCAAGCTAACCACAGAAAGTGGTTTCTCGAGCAGCAGCAGCGGCGGCGGCACCACCCACAAGTCATCGCAGCAGCACACGAGCAACGAGCTGCTCAAGAATGTCACCCAATCGTATCTGAGCACCGCCAAGCCAGTGCGCACCACACTCTCCACAACGACGAGCAGCCGCCGCCCGGCCCTGGACCACACCACGCACAAGAACTCACACTTTGTGGTGCGGACAACGGCGAAGCCAAGTGGTTTGCCGTCGACAACGATTAGGCCCCTGCCGCCACGTCGCCGCACCACCAGTGCCAGGCCAGTGCTGACCACAGCCGCCGTGGTGCTCGAGCAGCGCATTGAGACCACGACGGTGCCCGCCAAGTTTGTGACATTCCAAATTGTGGAGACGACGACGCCGCCGGTCACAGAACCCACCCATCTGGTGGAGACGACAACGACAGCCACCAGGCGGCACACAAGACCGAGCACGAGCAGCAGTGTCAGTGGGAGTAGCTCGACATCTGTGAAAACAACAACAACAACCACGACGAAGGCGCCAGGGACAACGGCCAAAACCACCACGCAACGTCCGACACCGCCTCTACGCACCACAACCACCGCCAGCACCACCAAGCCACACAAAACGCATTCAAGTAGACGACCAACTCCGACCAAAAAGCCAATTGGGTCGACCATAACCACCGCTGCCAGTGGCACGCAATCCACACGGAAGCCAGTGGATAACCTGAGCAGCAGCAGCAGCACCACCGCAAATGCAACCACAGTGACAACATCGCCAGTCCGCAGGCCTGTGATTCAAACCAGCAGCTCCGTCACATCTACGACAACAACCACGAGCACATCGTTCAACAACAACAACAACAACAACAACAACAACAACCGCACAACGTCAACAAAGCTGCCGGAGCGCACCACGCAGGCGCCCAGGCCAAGGCCAAAGCCCACAGCGGAATTTGTAAAGGTGCCCATCATGCTGGCAGAGGAGCCAGCGAGCCAAACAGCAACAACAACAACCACTAGCAGTAGTAGCAGCACCAGCAGCAGCACCAGCACTGCTTCAAAATCTCCAGCAACAACAAGCACAACCAGCAGCGGTACTACAACAACAACAACAACAACAACAAGAACAACTACGCCAAAGCCAACGCGTCGTCACACAACCAAAGTCCCAACTACAACACCAAACACCACTAAAGCAACAACAACCACAACAACAACAACCACCGCCAAGCCAACGACAAGGACAACAACAACAACAACAACAACAACAACAAGCACAAGCAGGCCAGCCACAGAGCCTGCGCTGAGCTCGAGCACAACTTCGAACAAAATTGAATCGGAAACCTTGTCCACCAAGAAGCCTGGCCTAATAACCTGGACAGACGTGGAGGCAGAGCCACAGACCAATGCGAGCATTTCCAACGACTGGCAGCCGGTGCCAGCTGCATCCGCATCCACAGATTTGTCTCCCACGCCCACCCCGCAGCCGGAGGCATCAAACAAAACATCGACAAGCACAGGTGAGTGTGGCTTTTGGCAGGGTTTTCCCCAATTTGTAATACAGATTTTCCAGCACCACCCACGGCCACCGACAAAGTGGTCATCTCTGTGGCCACCAGTGTTAGTACCAGCGAGTCGAAGCCTGGCTCGGGGGGCAGCCACATGCCCACAGAGAAGCCGCACAGGACAACGAAACCACCAAAAGCTACAACCACCGCCAGACCAGTGAGCACAACAACTATCAAAACCACAGAGGCACCAGAGAGCAGCACTGAAAGCAGCAGCAGCAGCAGCAGCGTTGCATTCGCCTCATCTACATCATCTTCCACTGAGCTAAGCTCGGAGATGGCAACAAGCAGTGGCAGCACCACCGCAGAGACAGCAACAACAGAAGGCGCAACAGCGGCAACCACCGATTACAGCGGCGAGGAAGTGAATCTGACGACGACCGTCGAGCCGGCAGCTGAGAGCACAAGCTTAGCGCCTACAAATGCATTGGAGGGCGTCGATTACAAAGAAGGTGAGTCCAAGTCCTTGTCCAAGAGCAGGCACATCGGCCCATGGCCCATGGTTCACAGTGTCGCTGCAACTCAGTCAGAAAAAACTTGTTTCCTTCGAGGAGAAATCTATTAATATACCAGACTTTGGTCATAAGACAAAGCCAGGCATGCGTGGCCATTAAATTCAATTTGAAGGCTAAACGCTGGCCTTGAGCCCACGAAGAGATGCTGCTGCTGCAGGAGAGCTTGTCTTGGCCATCAGCTCATAAATGCAGACCCAAGAGAACTCCTAAGCTCCTGACTACTGATGCTAGACACAGCGAATCCACAACAATTTTTACAGCAATCATTTACAATAATGATCCTCCCCCGTGTGCCACAACCCGTAGCTCTTCGGTCTTCATCGGTCATTGTGCCGCTTGGGTCACGTTGCCTTCTTCCGCTTGCCGAGGCGCACCAAACCAAACTGAGTCCAAGCCAAAGCCTGGACCCTTGCTGCAGCAGCCCCCTGACCGATTTTGCGTCTGCAAAAACAATCTTGATGCACGAAACGAGTCGGGGACGAGTCGAGACAAGTTGCGGAGACCATAAAGTAGGCCGTTGACTGCTTGCCTTGTGGCCGGCCAAAGTCAAGGACTGCATGCCTCCTCGCCAGTCCAAAGCATATTACATTGGCCGCTGGCATGACTGAGTGCCTGGCGGGCGAAGTGATTAAAATGTTTAGTGCCTTTTGGGGCCCATTATTTTAATTGTGACCTGGCACAGAGCCTATTAGCAGAGATCTGCTGACTCCTTACTCATCCTTTACCCCTGTCCCTTCCAGTGTGTGGCCGTCGCATGTTCCCCGAGCCGCGCATTGTCGGTGGAGCAAATGCCGCCTTCGGACGCTGGCCCTGGCAGATATCGCTGCGCCAGTGGCGCACCTCCACCTACCTGCACAAGTGCGGAGCGGCGCTGCTCAACGAGAACTGGGCAATCACCGCCGCCCATTGTGTGGACAAGTAAGTAGATGGTAGAGGGCATCCCAGCGGAGGAAACGGGGGAGATTCACGAGTCATTTGCTTGGGTGCTTTCAGTGTGCCGCCCTCCGATCTGCTGCTGCGCTTGGGCGAGTACGACCTGGCCGAGGAGGAGGAGCCCTACGGCTATCAGGAGAGACGTGTGCAGATCGTCGCCTCCCATCCGCAGTTCGATCCGCGTACCTTTGAGTACGATCTGGCCCTGCTCAGGTGCGTGCTGTCTACCGCCTCTTCTTTCCCTCGGATCGTAATTCGTTTCGATTTCCGTTTCCTGTTCTGATTAGGTTCTACGAGCCGGTGGTCTTTCAGCCCAACATCATTCCCGTTTGCGTGCCCGACAACGACGAGAACTTCATTGGGCAAACGGCCTTTGTCACCGGCTGGGGACGCCTCTACGAGGATGGGCCACTGCCCAGTGTTCTGCAGGAGGTGGCCGTGCCGGTCATCAACAACACCATCTGCGAGTCCATGTACCGCACCGCGGGCTACATCGAGCACATACCGCACATATTCATCTGTGCCGGCTGGAAGAAGGGCGGCTACGACTCCTGTGAAGGTGAGTGACTGCTGAATGGCCTCCTGCCGGATGCATTTCAATAATTTCTCACCTCTCAGGCGATTCCGGTGGCCCCATGGTGCTGCAGCGGGAGGCGGACAAGCGTTTCCAGCTCGGCGGTGTCATCTCGTGGGGCATCGGGTGCGCCGAGGCCAACCAGCCGGGCGTCTACACGCGCATCTCCGAGTTCCGGGACTGGATCAACCAGATACTCCAGTTCTAGCTCTAATCTCGACCTCGCCTGCGTATTAATTATGCTTAATACTTAGTGAATGCCTAGCACGTCTTCCACCCCACCCCCACGCACGACTCGACTCCTCAGAGTTCGAACTCGGACTCGGACTCGGACTCGGACCTGGAGCACAACTCAAACTCAAACTAAAACACAAACTGGGACTCGGACTCGGACTCGTGCTCCGGTTATGGCACTCGGAGATGGAACCGAGCATAACCCGAGCAACGATTTCAGTTGCTGCCACTTACCCCCCGCATACCCCCTCCTCATGCAGTCCACAACGATCCCCCTCTGCCGAGAGCGACTTCCACGTTCATTGTCATAATCATAAACTTAGCGTTGCCGCCTAGCCTAACCCTAAACTAGTTAGTGAATGTGATTAACAAGCACACTAAACGTCACAGTCGCCGTCACAGTCACCAGCTCATGTAGCGTATTAATCGATTTGTCGACCCTAATTTATTCCCATTTGCTGTATATAATTTTCTAAATTATTGCATAACATTTACACTTAGCTTTAGTCCCTCCCGCACGCGTACGCGTGCACTATTATATAGAAATTCGTCAACTCCATTCGAATTGTTCGAGATCCTTCGGTAGGGCATTATCACATAAGTCGCTTCTCCTCGAACCGAACGTACCATGCTCGAAGAAGCTATTGTAGTTTTATCTTATAACGTACTGTAATTATTTATTTATAGCAGATCATGCTCGACAAAATTAATTCAATTAAAATGTTTAAAACAACACACACAAACAAACGCTATTTATTTGCATTCATTTTGCTATTGATTTTGAAGATAAATATTGTGGGCGCCAAACTAAAAGTCTGGTAACTCTGTTTTAGTACACACCACAAACTTTTTCAGTTCGGTATACGTATACGTATACGTATACTTGAGACTTTATGTAAAATCAACGCTAGGTGTCGCCAGGCAAATACCATGTAGCTGTAGATGTCATGTACAAGTTTGAAAAATGTTATTAAATTCCTGCTTCGTTAGCGCCACCAGGTATTTTTTTGGCAGTTTTAGGAACTTTGGCGGCAATTTGAGGAACTTTGGCGCTAGTTTTATCAAAAGCGGGCAGCCTGGGCAGGGCGAAGATTCTCGGGTTTGTGGGTATCTAAATTTCCAACCAGCTGTGCTCACAGATCAGCTCTATCAGCCACTGCCCCTTTCTGTTCTCCTCCTGCTCTGGCAATCAAAAACTCTGCAAAAATTCCAGCCATCACTTTTAGGGACACATTCGCATAGAAGCCTCTCGAAGTACTCTGAGCGCCCATTGGAATTCCGAATGCATGAGGCGACTCACACATTATTTGGCAGGTGCCAACGAGACGGACGCCAAGCACAAAACTTTCTTTGCTACCCAGCCAGCCAGCCAGCCAACGATAAAGAGTAAGTAGAAAAATGCTCAACATTTTGTTTTGCATATGTAAAGTGAGAAAACGAAGTATGCCAAACATGTGTCCGGCGATCAGCAAGCCAAGGCAAAGTCAGTGTAAGTAGGTGGGTCGCCCTTATCGCAGTTATTTCTACAAAGTTCTTTGGTTTGATTCTTTTTATAGGCTTCCAGGAGTAACCTGCCTTTGGTTAAATCAGTCAATGAAGCAGTCAATCCATTCGTGTGTCAATTGGCATTTAGTTATGACTTTACTTTACTTTGTTCCCCATTAAATTATTTTTGATTGTTTGTTGATCGTGATCCCTGATCCCTAAACGTATGTTGGCACGCATTTGCCTTGGATCGTGCCCTGCAATTACCGACTTTTGTCGTGGAACTTTCGCTCTCAGTTGTGGGTCATTTGCATGTGACATGCCACGGCAACTGACGACCCCCTCCAACCACCGCGACAGCCCTCCTACACACAAAGTTGGTGGGGTTGCAAGTGCATGCTGGGTGGATCTCTTGGGGCAGGCGTACGAGTGTTTATTATAATTTGCACAGACCTCGCGTACCACGAAGGGGTCATGCGTTGAGATTATCATCGGCACGACCACTCGCTCGGTCCTAAGTCACTTTTGTGAATAATATCTTGTATGTTGCATGAACTTTCACATGCGATTCGTGCTCGTAATGGGCTGCGAGATTAGGGGACTTGTCAGGCGATGGTCAGACATCCTCTGCAGCGATTAGCTAACTGAAGTTAATTGACTTGTAAGCCATAAATATGCCCCACTCGAGTGAAAGTGCAAATTTGTGGCGCGACTTGGTCTGCTTTTGGGGCAGGCTTGATTTAGTTTGACAATTGGATTGGGCACCGATTTATGCTCGATGCAAGACGCCAACGCCTGCCTACCAAAAACATAAGTGAAATTTTGATGGACTGACACATTAGACATTTGCCAAATGATATGCGATATTGTGGCCCATGGGGCCAGCCAAATCCAGAGCATTCCCATGGAAAACGAAAGCGATGAAGTAACGGCTGTCCAGCACCCTCGTCTGGGTACCCGTTGATGTGAAGTCTTGCACTTAATTTCTATAGAAACGTTGCACAATTAAAACGCTTGAAGCATCATCAAAAGCCGCACACACAGTGATTGAGGGGGCGGGTGTCAGTCAGAGAACAGCAGGGGGGCATGAGAGATGACCACCAACCACCACCGTCCACTGTCCAATGTCCAATGTCCACTGTCCACTACCTGTGCCGAATGCACAATGACGATTTTGAGACTTTCCCAACGATGGCTACAATGGAAATTTCTTATTTTTCTGCCTAAAAGATTTATAGACGCGGCAGCCAGCAAGCCACTTGAGAAGCAAACAAAAAACGAAAGTCCAAGTGCTGACCAAGATCAGCAGCGGCCACAATGATCATAAAAATCTTTCACCAAATACACCAAAATCTATGGAAACAATTGAAAAGTACTTTTGGACAGTGTTTTCCCTCTCGTTAATGGTCTGGAGGAGGGTGGGTGAGTGGGGCCACCGTTCTGGCAGCCCAAGAAAACTTTGGCTCCCAGAAGACACAGCCACAACGCGCTCAACCCTCTCACCTCGCTCGATATCGCCCCATGGAATCGCACTACAAACAAAAACAAAACTCTTCGCGGGATGATCATTAATTTGATGGAGACTGTGCGAGACCATTTGAAACGTAACCCCTTAGGAAATGACTCCTCATCCGGTAATTATTGGTTTTGGGTCGGCTTCAACTCTTGATAGATCGATCGATAGACAGTTGTTCTCTTTGGCGCTTCAATGGTTTTTTTTCCTCGGATGTAACCAGCGTCTTCAGACGGCTCCCGGTCCCAAATTGCTCCCTGCCGACTTTCCTTAATCTCTCATAGAACTGACGATATGGGCGTCAAAATGGTGTTTCAGTGTCTGCTGATGATCTGCTGGCCCAAACTTGAACCTACAATTGAACTTCTTCCATTCTCCCTTTCCCTCTCTGGCAGTCCAAGTCAGCTCAGTCCCTTTCCAATGGCCCTTGGCCATTGTCGGACTTCATTCGCAAGCACCGCCACAAACACAACAAACCAAAAAGGGAAGGCGTTTGTGGATTGAGAGAAAAAAGAGAGAAGTCATATTTTAATTTGCAGGCCAACATTTATCAAGAAACATCAAAAAAAGATGAATTTTCCGCCTTCGCTGCGCAGCTTCCATCTTCTAAATGAATTTTTTAGTTTCGCTTTCTAATTAATTGCATTAGCCGCGGGGCGACGCCTACATAAAGTGTTTTCGATGCAAGACCGTTTTCCCTTTTTAATTTTCGCCAATTATACGGACGCACCACAATCAGATTTTGATTGCCAGCCAAATAAATACCAAATGAATATGAAAAGTAAATAAAAGAAAATCAAATAAAACTAAACAAACGATGACGGAAGTCAGGCGGCAATATCGCAATGAGCAGATTCTGTGAAAGGTGCAAAACTTTGTTGGAGAGCGGCCAAACAAACAATGAAGAGGCGCCACAAAAACCCCACCTAATGAAGACGAAAGTCGTTGCGCAAATGGAATTCATTTAAAATGGCATCAAAGTGAAATAATAGTGCAATTAGCCGGCGGCACAGGCTGGCCATCGGCCATCGACCACCAACAAAGCCAACGCCAAAGAAATGCCAAAAGGCGAAAGGTTTTCCATAGCCGCTTCCCGAATGCTCTTTCGATTGGTGGAAGATGCCAGAACTATATTGCTGCTGTTTCAGTTTTGCACTTGACTGCGAACTTCTAACATTGCGGAAGTCTTGTTCAGTGTCACAGAAGCAAGCGCCTTGTCATAGCTAAGACACTTCTGCTGACCGGCAAACATAAACCAAAAGCAAACATGCCAAAAAAGAGTTTCGCCCATTTCTCTAATCGCGGACTTGTCTGCGACTTTATTGAATAACATTTGCGTAATTAAAAGTGTGCGAAAAGAAACCGAAATTAAATCATAGGTGTACCATGGGCTTGCCTAGGAGGAGACGGCCCTTGTGGCGGGGGCCATTGACACGAGCTAATTGAAAGCGCAAGTTGTCATTCGGCAGCTGACGGTGGCGTATGCGTGATTTGTTGAACACTTACCGGGGGTACAAAACTTTTGGACAACTATTCTCCTCTGCAACTCCTGCTGCTTGTTAACTTGTCATATGTGTGTGTGTGTGTCATTTGTACTTGCTGCTGTTTGCCACCGCGACTCACTTTCATTTGTTATGCTGAAATTTCTTTTCTTTGCTCGTCGGTGGGTCTTGTCGTCGGTTGCTAGTGGGCAAACATGGCCGACGACTTGCTAAAAGTGAAATTATTGCCTTTTCAATTAGTCACAGATCCCCAAATAGCGAACGATCAGTGCAACATCCGCCGCTGAGGGGCCCAAAAATGGAAAGTACCTTCAGCACCCAGCCCCAACCAATGATTGGGCCCTGTCAAAGGGT
Source organism: Drosophila guanche (assembly GCF_900245975.1). Lineage (NCBI taxonomy): Eukaryota > Metazoa > Arthropoda > Insecta > Diptera > Drosophilidae > Drosophila > Drosophila guanche. The sequence goes on along the minus strand of NW_022995743.1, from coordinate 7,253,942 downwards.
CATGTGCTGTGCTCAATTTGCGGCACAATAAATCATCGATTCGGGTCGACGCCTCATTTTGATTAATTAGGTCTTAATCCAGCAACGATCGCAGACAGACCGGAGGCTGGCAGCTGAAGACTGAACACTGAACACTGAAGACTGAAGACCCAACCCCCATTGACCATTGAGCAGCTCACAACAGGCCGCCTTTATAGACTTGATGGCTTTCGCTTTCAATCGCCGGCGCTGAAAACAAATTAATGGCAGTTAATAAGCTGTAGCCCAACAGCAAATTGGCAATACGGAAGGCGTTGACAAGCGTTTTGGCTCTGGCCCTAGGCCACCCCGCAGATGGAGCCTTCACTTTTTTTGGTGCTCTGATCGCTGCTCGTGGGAATTCGATTTCTCACACTTGTCGATCGCTCGCTGGCCGATCAGTGCGATCGATTGGCTCAGCGACCAGAGCCCGCCCCCTGCTGATAGATATTTTAATGGCTAATCGTCGGAAGATGGGCAAAATCGAAATCAAGTGCCAAAGCAATTGGGTGGAAGAAGTTTTTATTGATTGGATTTTCTTTGGCATGGTTAGACGCCCTGGATTGTGGCGGCTTTATGTAGTTATATAACCCCCCATGGCTATTGAATATTTCATCATTTTGCGCGGATCGTTTGCACAGCTCTTGGCGTTTGTTTAAAGTTCGGCCCTCGGGTCTTTGTTATTCTTTGTTTTGGCACCTTCTTCTGCGAGTTTTATTGTCTGTAGATGGGGCTAGGACAGCGACTGGTACTCGGTCTGGGTCTGGGTCTGGGTTTGGGTCTTGCCTGCTCCGGGTGGAGTGAAAGTGTTGGACGATGGTCTTCTTCGCTTTGGTGTGTCTTTGTCTTAGATATCATACCGTTGATTATGCTAAACTCATTTAAAATCGTTCATAATACACAGCATTCGTGAGTTCCGAGAGCGCCAGAGAGTGGCATAATATTCATTTGAATTAATCATGGCCCAAGAGACATTCTCTTCTGCCCATGAGAAAGCCATCGCATGCTGCCCCCAGCTGGTTCTGGCCAAGCCACCCGCGCCCACGTGCCCGGCATGCCGGATTGTGGCGCTCTCGAAACGTTTTCCATTTCAATGGGCTTGACCACAAGAAAATAAATAAAAGCTGAACATAAAATAAACCGAAAAAAAACGTACAGCGTACAGAAAAAAACGTTAAAAAAACTGCCAAGAGCGACAACAATAACGAAAGTGAAATTCTACAGAGAGACAAAAAATGATCGTGATGTTGGAGCCGAGTCCACGCTTGGCCAGCCAAGTGCCAGCCTTTTGGCCGAGCGTCGCACCAACGACCATTATAATATGCCCCGGCCTAGCCATAGCCATAGCCGCAGCCAGGCCCAGCCACGAGCAGCGCCGGATTTTCCAGCTGTGGTGCATGTGGTACGCGAGTACATGTGTTGACAAAGGCCGCTTCGAGTGAAATTTGGGTCAAGGAAATGCCAAACGACAGGTTGGACCTCCTGGCTGGTTGGCACATGGCCAGATCACCGTTATTAGCACTTAACTCTTTGCCTGTCATTTTGTGAAGCGCTAATTGGCAGGCTCCAGTGCCGGCCCAGGCTCATATCGGGGGCCGATAACCCTGCTCTGCCCTGTCAGTAGTATTCGCAGTATCACAAATCACAAATCAAACATCAGTTAGGCGAAAGCTCTGTGGGCATCTTCAGAGGTGCGATAACAGCGAGCGACACTGTTAGCGCTCTGTTAGCGGAGCGCTCTTAACCGCAAGGCCGCGCTGTAAACCGTTTCAGTTGAGTTCGAAACGCGCACGCGTGCAGACGAGAGAGAGAGAGACCTGCCTGCCAGCCTTGGCAAAGAAAGAAAGAAAGCAAGCGATGAAAACAGGAATCGGTAGCAAAAGCAGCAGCAGCTAAATAAGCAGACGCCGAATTAGAAATGTTTACCATTTAAGCGTCGCTTAATAGAAATACTCTCACGTACGCGTCGCTCTCTCAGTTTCAGTCTCTTGCGATCGTTCGCTCGCTCGCTCTCTCGCTCTTTCTCTTCCTGCTCTGCTCTGCGGCTGAGTTAAAGTGAAAGTTTTCTACACAAAAGTGGCGAAGGTCCGTTATCTTGGCCGCTGCTCGACTACGGCCCCACTAACTCCCAATCAGACACACGCGGAGCGTTCAGTTGACCGGACGCACACGGCTGGCCATGGTCGAGAAACTGCTGTGAAAGAGATTCCCCCCCGTAAAGAAGAGACTATACTATATAGAGTCGTGTTGTGTGTGCTCGAGCAACTGTAAATTCGCGAAGTCCGACCGAAAGCTTTATTCAAACAAAGTGCGTCCAAAACATATGCATAATAATCGAAAAGTTCTCGATTCGCGAATCGGTTCGGTGCGGAGAACGCGTTCGTTGCCCAAGTCGTTTGTTTAGCTTAGCGGTTCATTGAGGGCGCGCTGTTACGACACAATTGTGTGTGTTAGTGTGTGTGTTTTCGCACTCCCATTTCGAAATAATCCAAGCGAATAGTACATATAATAAGCCAGAAGCGTTCTAGGCCAGAACTCCCCGAGCAGCCAGTGTCCAGCCAGCTAGCGCGCCAGCGAGCCACCAACAAACATGTTTAAGTGGGTTACGCCGGCCACAGCGGCGACATTGTCCCGCACAACAACAGCAACAACGGCAGCGACAACCAGAACAGCGTCAGCGTCAAGCACAACTGCAAGAACAACAAAACCACAACTACTTTCCATCGCTTTAACAAGTTTAATAATAATAGCCGCATCATTTGTGCCGACAACAAGTGGATTTAGATCAATTGAAACGAACGGCGGTAAGTGGCAGACAATTTGATTTATTGAATGGAATCTAATCGCATTGAAAGAAAGTTTAACACACAATAAAAATGTAGAATTATGGCAAAAGAAAATCAATTTGGCCAAATAGCAAGCTCATGTCGTTGTGTGTGGCTGTGGCTGTGACTGCCTCTACCGCTGACAAATCGAATCGTGTCAGTGGCTTCCACATCACTCCATTGAGTGAAAGCCTGGCCCCGGTCTGGCCCCGGCCTGGTCGAGTTGACAATGCACAGCACAGCACAGCACAGCATAAACTATGCCTTTGTGCCAATAAATGAATCAGAAAAACTTTGGCACAGAAAACTGTTTTGCTCTTTCGAATGGCTTTCCACACTCCACGCACTTGGTTCCGCAATTATTTGGTTCGTTTTATGCTACATTACGGCCACAAAGCAGACCCAACCAACAGACACACAAAAGACCTACAGATGAGCCCCACAACACACCGCACCGCACCGCACCGCACCGCACTCTGCTCATTCATACAGAGAGAGGCACAGCCATAGACATCGACTTTCCTTATGACAGTTTTTAGTGTGTTTGCTTTTTGAGCGCGCTGCTCTTCAGCTGCTCTTCAGCAGCTCTTCAGCTGCTCTTCGTGTTAATTGCTCAAGTCATTTTGTCGATTTAAAAAGTGAAACAAATTTTCTAGAGTGTCAGGGCTATTAGCTTAAATCGAAGGCACTGGCACAGACCCAGCCCAATCAGTTTGAGTGGATTGAGCTCAAGTAAAAACACTCCACAGACATGGCAGCAAATAAAAAATCGTATTGTCCCAATAAGAAGCAGTGCTGTGGAATCAAATCAAATCTGTGAGCATGCTGCTGCTCTTACAAGTAAAATTTCACACATCATTACCATTTCTTGTACATTAGAAATGAGAACAAAAGATAAGCTTTATGAGGTGAAATCATAACAATAAACAATCATAATGCCATCCAATGAAACTTTTATCACTTGGCAAACCCTTTAAACAGAACAGATGAAAGGCAAAGAAGTAATGGTTATAGAAATACTGATATGTAATCTGACGATTGGCCTGAATATCTGTTTCTGAAAGTAGTTAAAGAAATATTTTAAATTCCGTTTATTCCTTTAGTAAATTCCCGACTTTACTCTCAGCTTGGTACCTTCCATGGACCTGGGAACAACTTTTTAGTATAGAATGATCCAAGCATTATCCAATCAGTGACTGTACATATTTGATTTCTGAATGCATCTTTTTTGCCTAGAAAAGAAAATCAATGCTTCCGTTTGCCACAACAAAGAACTCTGCTGCGTCAGTTTGGTGAGGAAGTGTGGAAGTGAGGCGAATGGCAATCATCGGAGTCATCCACACACAGTTACAGATGCATCGAGCAGATCGCACGGTGTAAAACAATCGCAAAACAATTTTCAATTTCTATTTGGAAGCAAAGACTGAAAAGCAGTTCGATCGATAAAAGAAATGAAATGAAAATGTCTTGGCCAGCAGCAAGCAGCCAGCAGCCAAAGCCGCAGCAACAGTCACAGATTCTGATTGAAGCGTGTGCCAGTTTGTGGCTGTTGCTGTGGTTTCTGCAGCACTTGTCGGCCTGCAGTTGACTTTGCGGTAGTTTGAGACTTGGCCTGGCCCGGACCGGATCGGCATCGGCATCGGCATCGGCAACGGCCCAAACCGAAGCGAACAGGCCTGGGGGCAGGAAGCTGTTGTGAATGAAAGACTTGATGTTGCAGTTGCAGTGGCAGTTGCGGTTGCTCTGCTCTGGAGGCTGCGGGCAGCATTCAGTCAGCCAGTGTAATATGTGCGATGGACAGCGCTCGGCTAGCCAGTCAGATAATTTCAGGAGCACGTTTTTACCGCTGTCCGATCATCGACTTGACCAATTTCTGTTCCACATACGAAGAGCTTTAGATGGCGAAATCTCTGAACTCTTCGTTCATATAAAAACACCCACAGGAATTCTGAGTTTATGCAAATTATGAATTCCATAATTCCACAGCTCCCTCTCTCTCTCTCTCTCTCACTGTCCCTCCCTCTTCTACATGCAATTAATGTGAAAGCGACATTTGGACTTTCTTCTGTGCTTTCGAGGGGGTCCGTCGCTGTCGCTGTCCCTGTCCCTGTCCCTGAATTGTTGCCCCCATCGCTGTGCAAATGATTTTCCCACAGCCATTTTACACATCATAAAAGTTAAGACAATCGCATTAAAACTGTGACAGATCACAGATCACGAGCACCGCATCGAGTGGCAAGAGAGCATTTCACCTTACATATGGATTGCACTTCCTACACCCCGCAGCCGCAGTAGCAATCACATGGCCAGAGCCAGAGCCAGACCCAGTGCCAGTCCCAGCCCCCGATGAAACTATTAGTGCATGTGAACAAAACAGAAACAGAAACAGAAACAGAAGTGGAAATACAAAAGTGGAAATAGAGGTACCACAGACAGAGACAGAGGCTCCAACACGCAGACACTCATTTGTTGTCTTCTGGTTTATCTTTTAAGCTCATCAGCATTGTTTCAAGTGCCTCGTACTCCCCTCGCACTCGTACTCGTATTATTGCCGAGTCGCGATTGCCGATGATGCTGTGCCACCGTTTGGTTTGCTCGCTTTACACTCCCATCGACACAGCGCAGTTACAAATTATCGGCTCTGTTAGCAGAGACACACAGCGGACGGACAGACAGGCAGACAGACAACTTCGAGTGGTGTGTTATGGATGCGTTGTCTAACAGGAAATACACGGTAGACTTTGAATTTTGTTTTGACATGTTTGGCGGTGAAAGTGAAATTCTCTGTGGGCTTCTTCTCACTGCGCTCCACAGACGATTCCGAAGGCCTCTCTGCTGTGTGCTTCCGCCGCATGACAGCACAAATTCTTTGGGTTTGGGTTTACATTTTTACATTTACTGTACGATTTTTGTCATTGCGGTTCTGCAGGGATTTTCCCAGGCCTGCTGCTCTTCATTCTCACTGGTTTGGCTATCGATTGGAATGCCAAAAAATGATGTCACTTATTGCGGCCAAGCGCAACTTTCACTGCTCATTCACACCGACTTTTTATTTATATTTCCCTCTCGTCGCATTTGATGGGATATATTCAAGAAATTGGTTGCCAAAACGTTTCCATTTTATGGGCACCTAATTTGATTTATCATCTCAATCGAATGGGGGCGCCCAATAGATTTCATACTGTGATGCATTTTCCATAGATTCAATTTTATTTCCCTTTTGCCCCTTTCCCTTTGCTGCATTGTTGCATTATTGTCTGTCTGCCAGCGGAAATCCGTGCCCAGAGCCTAGAGCATGATCTGGCAAAAAGTGACCACGGAAGAATAATAATAATAATAATAATTGTAATGAAAACAAAACAAAACGAAGTCGTTTTGTGCATAACAGCAGACAGTGGAGACTACAGAGACGGTGCCAACAAATGAAACTGCCTCGGAGCGACATCCAAACATTGTACAAGTTTTATGTATCCCAAAGCCCGTCGTAAGAGTGGGGCTCCCTGTTCTTTCCTAATGCCAGAAGACAGCCCAAACAACCTGTTGCTGGCCGAGACTCTGTGATTATCGTTCCTATTACCGCAAGTCATAGAGATGCTCACGTGAGAAATGGAAGTACATATTTTCTTTGCATAACTGACCTGACAATATCCGCACTCGATGATTGCTGCTGCGTAGAGCTAAACCACAAACAAAATGATTTGCTTGATGTACGAGCACCAAACCGCATTCGAACACAAAATACAACAAAGTGGAGTTTAAGATTCCATCAATTAACGCAACGTAAACATTAAATTAGAACTTGCCAATGACTTTATGTTGCTTTGTTTCAATGAAGAATTCCTTTTATAAGTTTTATATTTTGCTCATCCCTCATACCCAGGTAGATAAGGGTAGTAGCTATTAGAAATGAATGCGTAGAATCTCGCCCCTGCATTCTTGTAAATCTGCACTACATATGGGAGTATATACATATGTATATATGTACGAGTGTACATAACTGCAGACACGCTGCTCTCGGGGCGCTTGCACCATTCACTGTTAACTTACCGGTCTTTTCGGGCGCAGCAGTCACTGTCGTCGTTGCCGCATTTTATTTGGGTCACTGTTACAATTTACACCGATGGTCGGGGACGGGAAGCCAGGTGTAGCTGCGCTGACCAAGTTGGTGGGGGGAACGGGTCGCTCATGCTGGGAGGCTGTGCCCGAGACGGTGTGCCAAATTGTGGAGCGACACCCGATGCCAGCGACCCACAAGTTGCAGCAGATCAGAGCAGAAACTGTAGACGTACATCTGGGGACTGGGCACTGGGCACTGGGCACTAGGCACTGGGTAATGCTGTTCTTGGTGTCCAGCAGTTTGCGACTTTCAAATCAATTTTTATGTAATTGTAATTCAAGGTGGGGCAGCAAGCTCGCGTGCAAATCGCTTATAGTTGGAGCTAGAGTTGGTTATATAGCGCATGCCACAGTCCAATTCGCAGAGAGACTAGTAGAGCATGGAGCGGGTTATGTTTATGCTGATGATATGCCGTGTGCTGCAGCTGCTGCTGTTGTTGTTCAACAATTCAATTACAATGTGATTAATAGAAATGTTTTGCTGCGGATCAGCTGTCATGTAGAGTGGAGTGCCAGCGCCACATCGGATGCATCAAAACGGCACAAGTTTAGTTAAATTGTACGCCCAAAAATGTATGCCCACAAAGGTCAGCCAAGAGCGAGAAACTTTCCATTTCTCTCACGCGAAATGGGAAAACTTCTTGCCTGATGACACCGCAAAATGACCATGAGAAAGATCCACACTAACGCACAGACAGACGAACAATATCCGCACGTAAAGGCCATTAAATTTAATAAAAATATAACAAAAAGCATCATAAAACAACAGCAAAAAATACAACAACAAAAAACAAATCTGCAGCTCTTGCCATAGCTGAATGTGGCTTTGGGGCCTGAGACACTACCGATCCGAAGATAATTAGTAGCCTAAATCAAGCGATTCATGAAATGTAAACAGTTTTTCTTTGGCCTTTGTCTAAGAAAAGTGAAATTAGCCTGTCCATTCAGCCTGAGAGATGTTTTATGCTAATTCCATGAAAAGTGACATTTGGTTATATTTTTCCTCTTTCCAACCTTTCGTTGGCCATTAAGATGGCACATTCCAATAGTCAATAAGTCGTTAGAGTGGCCACTAAGTTTCTCTGGTGAATTATTGGATGGGAAAATGACTCTTCTACTTGTGGTTTACTCGCACTGTGTAGGAATTTTAATGCTAAACATTGATTTCCAGCATCGAACTGTTCGATTTCACTTGACCCAGTTCTGTGCCACGATCCTGAATCGGTTAATAATTCGTGTAAACTTGCCCCCGGGAATATTTAACACTTTCACAACGCAATTAGAGCAAGATTCATATGTTAAATGCAAAACTGCCCAAGATCAGGTCTCAGTCGATGTCGATACACAACAACAACAACAACAACACCACGTGGTGTTGCATGTTTACTGCGGTACGAAAGTTTTCTTCTCTGTTCTGTTTTTTCTTTACTTTACTTCTTTTTATTGTGAGTGTGTGTGTGTTATTTTTGCAGTCTTGGGCTAATTGATCGATAATAATTTTCCATTTTACCGTTGAAGCGCCTCGTTCGTTTACATTCTTGAAGTGCCTCGGCTCGGCATGTCGAATGCCTCGGCCAGAAAACAAGTTCTACGAAATCTCAGAGCAGATCGGAACCGATCGGATCGGACCGCTTCGCTTCGCATCGAATCGGAGCTCTCGTTTCTTCGTTTTGGTTTCAGTCTTCTCTTTCCTTCCCTTCCCTTCCCTTCCCATCCGTTCCGTTCTCTCGCCTTGTCTACGGTGTGCAGCAGCATATTCATGATTTAATTAATTTACATTTTGCAGTGCAGTCCAAGCAGGGAACGAACCGACGCACTGTTCCGTTGGCCAAATGAGGAGCATCCACTGGCCCCAGGGCACCCGGTGACACACTGAGCAAGTGTCTCTTGCTCACCTGTTGCACGCAACAAAATTTCGGCTATTGAGCCAATTTCCTTGCATGATTAATGATATTGCCACCACCAAGATGGGACTTCTCTTCTCTTTGCTTGCTTCCCGATGGGAAGACAAACTTGTTATCTCATTTTGCAGCTGCTTCCTTCATTCGCTTTTAAGCACCGAAAAAATGTTTAAAAGCGACGCAAAATTTTTCAGGCGTTTGACACACTTTCGTTCCCCCTGCTGCTGTCTGTGTGTGTGTGCGTGTTAGCCGGCTTTATGTATTCGACTCTCAGGTGTGGCAGACGAGGCAGCGATGCTGTAACCTATTTAGCATGCATCGCGCGCTATTATTACGATGCTGTCAATCATTCTTTACCCACTAATTAGGCCCAGGGGCATCCTTCCAAGGATCGCTTAGCATGTTAAGTATGTTAAGTAGCATCTGAGTACCGGATGGCACGTACAATCCTGATCCAGAGTGTCTTCTCGCCTTCTAGAGTTTTTCGGGTATCGTGCCCGGGTTCCCATTAACATTATTTGCGTTTGATTTCAAGTGTTTGTTGAACATGTCTCACGTTATTGTTTCCCCAACATTCTTCCTTTTATTCCTGTTTAGGTAACTACTCATCTATACACTCAGAGAAAAGGGAACCCACAAAAAGAACACACTTTCTGTTTACACTTTAAAACTCAGCTTAAATGTTACATCTTCAGTGCATTTTCTCTGCGTGTACATATTCAATTTGTTTCAGTTACAAAAATTAAATTATGGTAAACTGCATAATTATGACTGTTTTATAGTGGCCGTGTTCACATCCATTCATCCTTCATTAAATCAAATCTATAATTAAGTCCGCTGCTTTGCGGCTCTGCGTCTCTGTTAGCTCTAACGGTGGTGGCTCTCTCATGTCGCACGCGCTCTCTCTCTCTCGCGCGCTGCTAGCAATGTCTCTGTTAAGCTACAGATCTCTGTTAATATTGTCTATGCGGTGCTGGTGGGCTGAGCTTTTGTTGTGGCCTGTGGCTGTTTCCCACGTCTCTTCTCTTCTGCCTAGCCTTTGTGTCTCTCGGTTTTAACGATTTGCGGAAGAATACTTAAGAGCACTTGAGTGTATAATCATAAAAAAATGCGAAATGTCTGCAAATAATAAAGCTGCAAGAAAGATGATTATTATTTTATTAGTAGACGCCGAGACGCGCGCGCTGGACAAGAAAAACGCACAAAAACGAAATCGTTTTCAGAGATGAATAAACAGAAAGAGAATAAGAGAGAAAACAAAATAAAAAGCCCAAAAAAAGAAACGGAACAGCAACAGAAACAAAAACACTATCACTTTTTTCTCAATTATGTACATGCATATATTTGGACTGTTATTCTAATGGAGATTTTTTTGCACTACTTTTTGCCTAATACGCTCGTACACTTGTCTTTACTTTCACTCGAATTCGGTGCGACGTGCCCAGCATATGCGGGGTTTGACTCATGCCGAGCTCAAGCTGGCTTCAACATCGGAATAGTGAGTCGTAGCAGCAGCAGCAGCAGCTTCCTGTGATTTCATTTTCGTTACCTGCTGATTTTCTTAGAATTAGCACGGAACTAATTGATGCCAACTATCCCGCTACTTGTGTGCGTTTGCTTTGAGGACTTTGCTCCAGTTTTACGACCAAGCATTGACACAGTCCGCGGAGCGGATTGGGGCCACAACAGCCGCAACTGGAGCGTCTGCGAGGTGTTAATTTGTCAGCATAAGCCGGTCCGTCACAAGTGTACGGCTGTTTGGTTGCTTTTTAGCTGCTGGTTTAATTGCTGTCGAAAATCAATTTCGGCCCAAATGTCAAGAGGCCGAGCACATAGCCAACTAGAGCAAACACCCTTTACTTTCTGCTGAAATGCATATCAGACAAACCCAATAGAGAGTATTTGACACTCCTTCACTCTCCAGTTTTGCCAAATGAGCTGGAAAAACTTTGAAGTGCATTGCACCGGCCCACACCTGGGCCATGGGGCTGAACTTTGACTGGCAAGTGGCTGGGCTGGCACTCGCGGTTTGGTTGCCAGTTAGTACTCGGCACTCGGCACTCGTAACTCGGTGCCTGGACTGAAGCCACTTTCACTTGGCTCTTGCATCGTTCCATGTGGTTACTGGTAGCTGATTGCTGGCTTTCAGGTTGCCCACAGAACAGGGAAAATGCTGTCGCTCTTAATGCTCGCAGAGTTTATTCGTTGTTTTTTTTTTGTTTGCTGCCCGAGGCTGCTGTTTGTCATAATTGGCACTGACAGAAGCAGTTATAGCTAGAAATTTCTATACATGCATACCACAAGCCAATAGGAAATGCTTAAGATTGTCACTTTCATTGCGGAAAAATACACATGCCCATCATTTTCACTATGACCGCCAGCTATTATAATCCAATCAAGTACAGTTGAGTAGCCAGCAGAGAGAAAGAGAAAGAGACACCTGAACTGAGCTGTGGCTGAGTGGCATCTTAATTAAACTCTGGCCACGGGGGATTACAGATATTTGGCAATGCAAAAATCGGGATGCAAATTGTCAGCAACTTTCGAATAACAGAACACACGAATGGAAACCTACCTTAATACAATTTCTCTTTATTTCTGGTTACCCTTTTTGCTGATCCTTTGCAACTTTTGTCTCTTTGCAGCTGGACGAAAGCTGTTTGGTGGCTACCGCATCACACCCAAGCACTGTCGTGCCACAAAGACGCTGCCCAGCTCGGATCCCCGATCGAATGGCCCCACCATCTGCATGTTCAATCACGAGTGCGCCCAGCGGGGCGGCGAGGTGGTGGGTGCCTGCATGGACGGCTTCCTGTTTGGCGCTTGCTGCCAGATTCCAGCCACACACGAGCTGGCCAGCACGCTGATCAATGAGGCGCAGAACGCCTACTTCCAGCAGCACCAACACCAGCAGCAGCAGCAGCAGCACCAGAAGTTGCAGCAGGCGGCAGAGTCCTCCTACGAGCAGCACCAGCAGTCGCTGAATAGCGCAGAGCAAACGGCCACGCAGCCCTCTCAGAATATCTACGATGAACAGAACCTCAACAAGGTCTATCAGCAGTTGGGCAGCAGCAGCAGCAGCAGCAGCACCAGTCCGAGCAGCACCAGCCCCAGCAGCCCACCCAGCAATAGCTACAGCGTGGAGCTGCAGCAGGACCCAGAGCCAGAGCCGGAGCATCCCCAGAACGAGCTTGTCTATGGCAGCAGCACCTCCACAGAGGGATCCACTCTGTCGCAATCATCTTCCTCTAGCGTAGAGTTTGAGCAGGAGCCAACTGCTCAACAGTCGCCAGCCAACGATGAGATTATCTCGACCGCTATGAATTCCCAGAAGGTGCAGCAGCTACAGCAAGAGCAACAGCAACCCATTCTGCCGCCCAATGTTCATGTGCACAAGCACTCGGTGACCATCAACTCGCCCTCTTCGCCACCCCAAAACGATGATTTTGTGATGCAGGTGCTCAGCACATTGCCCCCCGAGCATGCCGACGATCATCGCATCTTCTTCACGACGGAGGTGCCCATGAAGATTGCCAGCGGCCTGCAGGAGCAGACCAGCTCCGAGTCCAACTCCTTCGAGGAAACCCCATCTACGCCGCCAGCCATAAAGAAGCCCACAGAGAAGCCCAGGCCGAAACCTGTGCCGCAATTGGCGGAGACGATGAAGCGACCCATTCAGCAGCTGCTGCAACAGCAGCAACAACAGCAACAACAGCAGCAGCAGCTGCAGCAACATCACCAGGAACAACAGCAGCAGCAACAGCAGCTACATCACCAGCAACAGCAGCAACTACAGCAGCAGCAGCAACAACAGCAGCAACAACAGCAGCAGCAACATCTCCAGGAACAACAGCAGCAGCAGCAGCAGCAACATCACCAGCAGACAGCGAAACCTCAATCAAAGCCAAATCCGAAGCCTGCGAATGCGCACCACCACAATCATTTGATCCTGGATGGCGGAGAGTTTACACACAGCGATATCACCCATCCGGGAGCTGATGCCGATCTTGTCGAGGATCTTCAGTTCTCCACCGGCTACGGACCACAGCCTGTATACGCAGACCCACCCCAGCAACATCAGCCACAGCAACATCAGCAACAGCAACATCAGCAGCAGCAACATCAGCAACAGCAGCAGCAACATCAGCAACAGCTACATCAGCAGCAGCAACATCAGCAACAGCAGCAGCAACATCAGCAACAGCAGCAACAACAGCAGCTGGAGGAGCAGAGTTACATCTCCAAGCGGCCAGCGGCAGCAGGTCAGACTCAAAGTCAGGGCACCACCGTTTCCTCGATCACCACACACGTGGACTCTATCGAGTCGATCATCCTGCAGCTGAACAACACAAGCCATGGACCCAGCTACAATGTGGTCAGCCAGCAGACGCCCTCGTATGGCGACTATCCAGGCCAGGCCCAGAGCGAGGCTACAGCCGAGGCAATCACCGCACAGCCACCGCCAGCCAGCTACTACCAGGAGAGCGAAGCCATGGAGGCGGATAAGGGTCAGGACTACGGCTACACGAGCACAGTCAGCTACGATGCCACCTACGACAAGGTGTCCGATGAGCAGGATGCCTCCGCTGCTGCCAGCCAGTCTGCGGAGTCGCCCACAGCGATTCCCGCGTACGGGGAGGACACCTCGGCGGTGTTTGAGGATCACACGATGCCCGCCAATGGCTACCACGATGCCATGGCTGATGGGGCGCACCAGACATCAGAGTTTAACAAGATGCCCGTGCCGGTTGTGGGCATTGCCTATCCCGTGGACATGTCCTACCTGGAGGAGGAGGAGAACGATGCTCCAGCCGGCTACGGACAGCAGAGCAGCGGCTCCTACGAGGCCAACACAGAGTCCAACTACCAGAAGCTCTCCACTGTCGAGACGGAGCAGCCGCAGCCCCAACCAGTGCCCACCTACGTGCGTCCCACGACAAATGCCAACAAGCCGAACCGTCCCGTGGCCTCGTACATTGGCATGGTGACCATGCAGCACTACAACCAGCAGCAGCAGCAGCAGGCATCGCTGGGAGACCAATACCAATCCCAATCCCAATCCCAGTCCCAATTGCAACCACAGGTGCCCGCCGAGGTGTCTGTGTCCTCGCACACCACCAAGGTGCAGGAGCAGTATGACGAGACCTCGCACGGCTATCAGCCACAAACGACGACACCTGTGGCACAGCGGCCGCAGTACGATGAAGTCCTGGAAGATGCCTCCTCAGAGCGACCCGTGCTGATAACGGCCAGTCCCAGACCTCGCCCCAAGCCAAGCACAAAGCGTCCGGGCGTGAAGCGACCCATCAGCCAGGAGAATACCAAACAGAAGCCACAGCCACATGGCAGCTACGATGCCGAGGAATCCCCCATTACGCACATTCAGATCAAGAAGCCCTCGTCCAGCTACAACAAGGAGCAGGAGACGGAACAGTCTGGCTATCCCAGACCAGCAGTCGCTGGAAGCAGCTCCTCGGCACGTCCGGGCATCAACTATGATCAGCCAGATCCACCCTCGGCTCCCGCCTCCAGCTCCAGCTACGATCAGGCCGAGACGTCCAGCTACGGCCAGCTGCAACCAGAGGCTCCACTCACACAATTCGATCAGCCACAGCCACAGCCAGCCCTGGGCTACAATGAGCAGTCGGTGGCCAGTTCGCCGGGTCGCCAGCCCTCCACATCGAAGCCCGTGGCCACGAGCTATGTGACCGGACCCAGCACGCCCCGACCGCCCGCCACCGTCGACTACCACTACGACAATGTGCCGCCGCTGTTCATGGCCGACGACAAGTTGGACGCATTCATCCAGAGCACGGCCGAGAACATTGTGGGCTCCACGCCGGGCAACTACCAGCCCCCGCTGGTGGCCACCGCATCGACGCCCGCCTACGCACATCGCCCCACCAGCAGCAGCGGAGCAGGCAGCTACGGAGGCCACAAGAAGCCCACTTTCGTGCAGATCAATGGCACACCGAGGCCGCCACGTCCCACGGTGCTGATCACGCCCAAGCCCTCGGGCTCTACCTCGTTCGTGTACAATCAGATAGTGACCCGACGACCGGCAGGTGCACCGGTCAGCTCCAATGACTTCGAGGATCCCGGCTACTTTGGCGGCAGCCCCGCGCACGTGTCTTTCACGCAGTCCACAGCCTCGGAGTCGCCCTATCCCGCACCCTCCGACGACAAGCCCGCCTTCCCGGGCTACTTTGGGCCCACGCCTTCGTATCCTGCCTTCTCGGTGCCCGGAGAGAAGGTGGGCCCCAGTGCCATGGAGGAGACGTACACCTCGCCGAATGACTTTGTCAACTTCCCGCCGGTGCGCAATCCGAACCTGAACATGTCCGCCGTCTCCAGTGCTGTGACCAGCGACGTGGATCTCTCCACGCCCGCCTTTGTCGAGGATGTGGTGCTGAAGGACAAGATGCACACGCTGGTCCACAAGCTGGTGGCCTCGCTCCAGGGCAACTTTGAGGCTCTGGCCGACATGATTGATGAGCCAACGGGCAACAGTTCGGCAGCCACCTATCAGGCGGGAGCGGGAGCTGGAGCTGGAGCTGGAGCTGGCGGAGTAACCACTGCCACCCGCAAGCCCACGCGTAAGCCCGTGCGAGTGGCATCCACGGCCAAGCCCAAGGCGACCACCAAGAAGCCCGTGACACGAGTCTCCACCAAGGCGCCCAACAAGAAGCCATCGGCCAGCAGCACCACCCGCAAGCCGGGCACGCGGCGCACCACTGTGGCACCCAAGACGACTGTCAGCACCCGGAAGCCTGCAGCCACGAAGAAGCCCACACGACGCGTCAGCAGCACCGTAAAGACGACCACCGTGAGCTCGGCTCGGCCCGCCGACGATGAGATTGTGGACGAGGAGGACGAGGAGGATGTCAATCCGAATCCCAGCGACAACGAAATCGGTCAGGGATCGACACTCAGCTCCTACGGCGGAGCGAATGGCCGCAAGATCCGTAAGTGTTGAGTGACTGTAGCATGGACCCGAAACAACTGTCTCTTTCTCTCTCTCTTTCTTGTTTTCTCTCGCTCATGCCTATAACCGAATCCTTCCAAATCGCTTCCAAACCCAAAACCAATCCTCCCAACCCACACACACCCCACGGCATTTACAATTGTTCCCAAACTTTTTTAGCGCGTCGCAAGAACAAAAGAAGAAACCGAAAACCCGCTTAAATATCCACAAAAACCCCCCCTCCTAGTTCTAGTTGTCCCTCATCCATACCCGATCCATGTAATCCTCCTAGATATTTGTATAGCAATACACTCCAGCTCCATCTCTCGATCGCTCTCGTTCTCCTACTCACTCACTCTCTCTCTCTCTCTCTCTCTGTCAATCTCTCCATCCATGTGTCTGTCTTGCTCTGAACACTCCCCACTCCTAACCTCGCATTTCACTCCCCATCTACAGAGTGCGGCGTCCGACCACATGTCAAGTCCGGCCGCATTGTGGGCGGCAAGGGCTCATCCTTTGGCGCCTTCCCCTGGCAGGTGCTGGTCCGCGAATCCACCTGGCTGGGCCTGTTCACAAAGAACAAGTGCGGCGGTGTCCTGATCAACAGTCGCTACGTCGTCACCGCTGCCCATTGTCAGCCTGGGTAAGTCGTCCCTCCCCATCCCCATCCCCATCCTGATCCGCTCATTGCCTGACTCCAATTGATCTCCACAGCTTCTTGGCCTCGCTGGTGGCCGTCATGGGTGAGTTCGATATCTCTGGCGACCTGGAGAGCAAACGTTCTGTGACCAAGAACGTGAAGCGCGTCATTGTCCATCGCCAATATGATCCGGCCACGTTCGAGAACGATTTGGCTCTCCTCGAGATGGACAGTCCCGTGCAGTTTGACACCCATATAGGTGAGTAAGCCATCGCTGCTTTGTACAGGGCAAAGCACTTAAACATTTCACTTTTATTCTCCCTGCAGTTCCCATTTGCATGCCCAACGATGCGGCGGACTTTACGGGACGCATGGCCACCGTTACCGGTTGGGGGCGACTCAAGTATGGCGGCGGTGTGCCCTCCGTGCTGCAGGAAGTGCAGGTGAGTGGAGTCACCACGAACAAGCACCATGAGCCACATATTTAATGCAACTTTTAATGACAACAACAGGTGCCGGTTATCGAGAACAGCGTGTGCCAGGAGATGTTCCACACTGCGGGCCACAACAAGAAGATTCTCAACTCGTTCCTGTGCGCCGGCTATGCCAACGGCCAGAAGGACTCGTGCGAGGTGAGATATCCGGAATGATAGCGTAAAAAGTGTTTGCTAATTCTTTTCTCTACTTTCGACTTTCTACTTTCTGCTGACAGGGCGACAGTGGCGGTCCATTGGTGCTGCAGCGTCCCGACGGGCGCTACGAGCTGGCTGGCACCGTTTCGCATGGCATCAAGTGCGCGGCGCCATATCTGCCCGGTGTGTACATGCGTACGACCTTCTACAAGCCCTGGCTGCGCAGCATAACAGGAGTCAAATAAGGAGCTGCCAGCAACAGCAACAGCAACATTAGGGGGCAGCAGCATCAGCAAGTGTAAATAGAAAGTAGAGTTTAAAGAGTTTTGTGGACAAACGCGTGACTCAGACTGTTAAGCATCCACGTCGCATTCACCATTCTATCCCCCGTCTCCTTCTCTGTGCACCTTCCATCCTCATTCCATTAGTTTAAAGTTGAAACGAGAAACGAGACAGAGACTCAAAGATTCAGATACTTTGAGGAGCGTGTTGCAGATTCTTTCTGTGCCCAACACTTGTAGAGTCTGAATGAGAATTACTCGTATATTTTATTAGTTGCAAGCCGTAGCCGTACGCTAACAAAATATTTATTCTAGTGCTAGGTCTATTTATTTATTTATTTATTTATTTGTACGATTAAACCCCGAAAAACCCCGCTTTTGATTCAACTAAAAATAAATTGTTAATTTTCATAGGCAAATTGTTGTTATGTTAAAGTGAAAGACAAGTGAAAGAGATTGAGATTGAGTTTGAGTTTGAGAGAGAGCAAATGTTTTTAGTTCAATTGAATTTACTAATTTATCTAATTATACGATTAATTTTTTTATCTCTTTACGTTTTATGTTAATTGTTAAGCGAACGAACAAATCGATGCGAAAAGGAAACCCACAAAAACCCAATAAAAAAAAAAAAAACAAAATAAATATTATTAGAAAATATTGCAAAAGTTTGCTTAAATCCACGGAGAAAGTTATTTTCTTTTCCACTTTGCACTCGAGGGAGTACAGTGCCAAAAAGCAATCAACAGGAAGGAGCAAATGCATCGGAATGCTGCAAAACTCATTTTAATATATGTAGTAGGAGGCAGCATCAAACGGAAGTGCCAGCTGCATTATTTTCCCACAATATTCAATGTTCTCTGCTCGGACTCTCCCGCGTGCAGTGCTATTTTTGCTTAAAGAGAACCCCCTGGAACAGGTATTTGCATTTAAAATGCACCAACATGTACAAGCACACTGGAGGAAACTTAAATGTATTTATTTTGCCTCACTGATTAAATTATCGCTGCCCATCCACTCTGCTATGCGGATGGCCAGCAATCCTGATGCACACAATGTCCTGAAGGTCGTGCAGTAGCTGAATTTGCCCAAAGCACTCACAGCAGCAGAGGCACTTCTCATCTAATTTAACCGCAGCCGAAAAACAAAGTTGTGTGTTTGTGTTTTCTTTGTTGAACAGATTTAGCTGCAGGCCAATCCAGCCATGCCGGGACACGGCTTTGTGTGGTCGCATTTACATGCTCATTAAGCTTTCAAGGTTGCATGGAAAACAGCATATGTACATGCAGATAAGTAGATGTACAGATGTACATAAGTATGCACTCATCGTCTCCATTGATATTGATTCCCATGTGTATTCGCAGACACGCATACGTTGAGCGCCAAAGCTTTGGGTGTCTGCCACCCACCAACAGCAAAACACACACAAAAACATTTAATTCATAAATTCCAAGAAAAGCTTGTCGGGTGGAAAGCTTTTGGCGCGGCAGCCAGCCAGCCAGCCAGCCAGCCAGCCGACAGGTGTTGCCTTTCGCTGCCATTCAGTTAGTCGCCGAAAGGACGAGCAGCCAGCAGGTACGTGCAGCGTGCAGTTATCCCTGAATCCCGACTCTGGACACTTGTGTGCTACAAATTGTAGCTTACAGTAGGTGAAAGGTGCGGCTGTTGATGCAACTAATAGAAACGGAAATGCACAATTTCCTCTGCCCAGTGTGTGTGTGGTGTGTGCGTGTGTGTGTCATAATTAACAGTGACCTTTGTCAGTGTGTCAGTAGATAATTGAACTTTTGTGGCTACGTTAGTAAGTAGTGGTAGGTGCAGTAGAGATAGCCAAGTAGAATCACATTTCCTGAGTAAACAAAAGGTGAAACTTGCACACAATTCTCCCAGATGATAGGTAAACACTGGGCCTTGGCTGTTGAGTTGGTAATTCCACACTCCTATGGATTGTATGTCCAACTTTTTTACCTGATATGATTCCCCAAGCATTCCACACCTGCACAGTGCGTTGGAAAAACTTTTGTCAGCTGCCAAGCACTTCAGAACTTGACCCATTGGCGGCTCATCGTTATTGGCAAACTTGGTTCGATGCTGTAAAATATGTAAACGGAAACTTAATAATTGCAAAACTTTCACAATTGCCAGCCCCAGCAGCCCCAGCAGCAATTAGTCACATTTAAGTTAGTTTCCTGCGTAACCGTAAACACAGGACAAAAAGGGTGTTGAAGTTGTAATGGCAGCTTGTGACTCCTTTGAGCCAGTTAAGGACCCCTTTGTAGATGCCTCAGCCTCAACACTTTGGTTAATTAACAGAACGGAACACCTGAATAATGACCACAATTAGGCCATCTTCCCCCAACTGCCTAACGGCACAATAGATCAATTACAATTTCTCGCCAGGCAACCAGCAAAGCACACAGCTCACACCTCTCGGGCTGAGATTTGATAACCGGTAATGGATGGCTGATGGTAATTAGTGGCCCCGCTGAAAGACGCCCAGCGAGCAGTCTGATAGTAGCCAAGCAACAGTCCCTCAAAGTTGGGCAGAAAGTTATAAAAGGAACAAGAGGCACTGGCCAAGAAAAGTGCAAAAAGTAATTAACAAAATGCTAAAAGCAGACCGGCAAGGATTTTCACCCACTCCCACTCCCGCTTCCTGGGAATGCTCGGGTCAGGGTGGACCGAGAGCCTACCCATTAATGAAATTGCACTCCCACGACCATCTTCCGCGTCCCAACACATACATAAATATATATTTGCGTATGTATGTGTGTATATTAACACGGCGACAAGCTGAGAAAGCTTTCATTGCCTTTGCCTTTGCCTTTGCCTTTGTCTTTGCCTTTGTCTTTGCCATGTAATGTGACGTCGCCAAGTGTGTCAAGAGCTCTATATTTAAATACTTCTGGCTGTGCTCTAAATTATTTATAAAAGAGCGGCTACAACTGTTATCCATTGTGCACATTTAGACGACATCGGGTTAAGAAAGTGTCCCAAAATATGGTCTGGCCTTAAATTCATAAAAAATATTGCACATTTGCGCTACTAAATTAAAAAAAAAGAGACATCGACTTTTGCCCTAGGTAGGGAAATGGGAGAATGGCCAACATATATTTTGGCTTGGGGGAAGAGCTGTCCCAACTTAAAGGCTTTGAATTAAAGCTAGTTAGAGCTTTGATGTTGCGGCAAAAGGTCATTCTTTTATGACGTGAAGTATATTTGAATATCTATGATTTGAAACCACAAAAGCTTTGATTATTAATTACCAAAATGGCCTGAAGGCTTGCTGTGGCTTAATTGAAACTCTTTCAATTGCCGCTTAGCCTTTCAGAGTGTGCCAACTCGATTACGCACAATGAGGCGGCATTGTCAGCAGTTGATGAACGTATTTACCGAGCAACAATCCGCCGATTTGGCGCTCCTACGCATACCAACGCATGTGTCTGTGTCTTGTATATTACGATTTATGTGCACCTTTCATCCGGCAATAAAAATGAGCCGACAATTTTAATGAGTTGCCTGTCAGCGGCACACAGCAAGATATTACCTTTCGCCGTTAAGGGAGCAGCTCATGTTGTATCCTGGACTCTAGCAGGATAGTCCCTACGGATATAGGCGTCTGATTGAATATAATTTTGGTAGCTGCTGTTACACTTTTGACTACTCGCAGCAACTAGAAATTCTGGCTCGGACAATGGCTTACTAACGTGACCAACATGAGAAACTTTCCGCTGTGGGCGGCGCTACTGCTGCTCCTCGGCATGGCCATGCAGCTGGAGCCCTCGGTGGCCTCGTCCCCCTACGGTGCGGCCTGGCAGCGCGACCTCTTCGGCCGTGATTCGCGCAATTTGATGCGCCGCAGCGAGGGCGATGGCAGCGCCAGCTACGACGGAGGCCCCGACATGGGGGGCTACAAGGAATACAAGCAAATATTTGGCCCCTATCCCATTGAGCAGGAGCCGCGGATGGCACATCGGCCGCAACAGCAGCCCCAACAGGTGAGTGTGGGCGTAATGGAAAATTATTACAGCCACGGGAGCCCCAGATTGCAGACCAGACAGGGTATGCCGTAGGAGTTCGAATATTTCCTGACCCACCTAAAATACACAAAAAGTTTTAAACGTTTAATTCACTTAAAAAACTTACTTACTTACGTTACGCCCACTCAATTTCAAGTCTGATGCTCAACCTCAATTCCGTGATTGGCACTTAAATAGCCGCAGAATATTGATTTTCGCTTGAGCCTGTAGAGTTCAGACGTTTGATCAAATATCAGTTCATGGTCCGGATAGGTTTCTGGGAACATTTATAAACTGTTTGCAAATCTCATAGCCAACCCCCAACAACCTGTTAATAACCAAGCCACCAAGCTGTGCGAAAAACTGCAATGCGGATGCCGTAGAATGCCATTTCATAGAACGCCGCTGGACCATGAAGCTGTGTGGCCAGCAAATTGAATCTTGGGCCGTGTGTGTGCAGCTAGAGGGGAAAGTTCAGAGTTCAGGACGATGCTCAAATTAATGAATGGGCCATGGAGTATCATTTGTATTGATAGCCGGCGAATGCAGAGGTTAAAGCGCGTTTTGGGGGGGTAGAATGTTACGCACACGCAGCGGATGACAGGCCAGACAAGTGCTCCGCTAATTGCTTCCTCCTCCCTTGGACTCCCACAGCTGCGCCAGCAGACCGAGGTCTATGGGATTGTTGAGCCGCTGATTGAAGACACACCCTGCGCCGACCGCCCCTGCCTGATCAGCGAGGACTGCTGCCCCACAGGGGTCTGTGTCACCAGCAATGGCGGTAAGCGAAAGTCGTTGTGCATTTATTCGCCTTTCACTCTCCCCCTGAGTGTCCTTTTGGTTTGTCTTGCAGAGGGCAAGTGCGTGTATGTGTTTGGACACCAGCGTGACCTGTGCCAGCGCCACGGGGACTGCGCCTCGGGCAGTGTTTGCATGCTGGTCGCCCAAGAGGGCATCTGGCGCTGCGAGACTGAGCCGGAGTCGAGCGCGGCCCCCTCGCTGCTGGAGGAGATGTTCGGGCTGAGGCAGAAGCAGCCGCTGGGCAGCGATTGCAACAGCAGCAGCGATTGCCAGGTTGTCAAGTAAGTTTCGAGAAGAAAGTTCCTCTGTACTTGGGCTTCATCTGGCATGTGTCATCTCTTCGTTTTTCAGTGGAATGTGCTGCCAGCAGCAGCGACTGCATCATCGGGCTGGCACCAAGCGCAGCTGCGGCTACTTCCGGGATGCCTTCGACTGTGTGGACATGGTTGGCTCAGAGGTGAGTCATCAATGAAGGTTAATTTCCCTCTAATTAATTGCCATCCAACAGCATCTACAGCATCGCCGCTATTAAAGATCCCCACGAGCTGGAAGTGGAAGTTTAAATGCTAATTAAAATGACGTGAAAGACCCAGCTAAATGACACACACGAAGAAGTACCTAAATATAGATGCAAATATTATCATAAACATATCAAAATGTTAAACAAATACATATCACTACTCAAGTTGACGTAGCATAGAGACAATTTCTGCGTATATGAATATTTATTCTCTTTGTGCACAAACCTTGAAACTCGGTGACCACATCCAGTCACTTTACTCGCAACGATCCTATAAATCTAGATGTGTTTTTCGTAGAATCTCCAAATATACTGACTGAGGCATTCAATGTTAATAAGACAGCAAAAGTATTGCAAATCAATGTTTAAAATATTTAACCAAAAACTAACTAATTAATTACCAATTATTTGACATCTAAATGTAAATTTAACGCAATAAATGATTTACTGCAAAGGTCCATAAGCAGCAACTTGATTATTACCCAGTCTAGAACGAGTTGGAATTATTATGAGATGAATATTAAATAATCAAATCACTGTAAGATAATTTTGGTTTCATACAACCATACAAGAGGCAACAATTTGAATTTGAACTGAGTGGGAGGGCATGAATATTGCAGGCACTTTTCCGCCACAAACAAGCGTTTAAGCAAATAAATTCTCTCCTTTTCGCGGAGATATTTTCATATGCAAATCACTCACAGCAACCGACGGCCGAAGGCTCCACGAGATGAGGCATGAGGCATACAAATAATAATTAATTCAATATAAACGCTTGGGGTTGTGGTTGGGGGGGAGGGTGGTAATGAATGAATTGAATGAGTGAAAACCGTTTGATGTTCTTTTACAAATATTTTCAGATTGTTTTATTTATGTTTTGTATTTTATTTAAAGTGCCAGTAAAAACGCAGCTTAAAGCTAAAAGTTAGACTCTGTTTACACTTTCAACGCTTCTGTTTTTAACATTACACCCAAGTAAATCCATCCTCCAATCTCTCTTTCTATATCTCTCACGATCCAGTTCAGTTACGATAAATACACATTACAAACGCTCATTAATTAATGGCTGAGACAATTTTCGCTTACTTGAGCCTAAACGTAAAGGTTTTCCGTTTTCGTTCTCGAAATCATTCAATGATAATATTTACCAAAAATTAATTTTCTTTTTGCAAGCAAAATAGGATATATTTTGTAGTTTTATTTTCGTCATTTTTGTTTCACATTTTTGCGCATGGTTCAAGTCTTTTGTGTAGGTTTTCCTTTCGATTTTAATTGAATCTTCAACTCAGTTCAATGATAATTGTTTGTTTTTTTTTTTTGGTTTGGATCAAAGGTTAGGGGGGGTTAAACGGTAGGTGGTAGACGGTAGGAAGAACCTCCATCGGAGGTTTGGTGTCTTATGGATTTGTCTTTTGAAAACAAGTCTCGGCCTAAACTTAGCTTAGAACACAGTTAAACATTTAGCATTTAACACGATCCATTGAATGTT
This sequence comes from Drosophila guanche, assembly GCF_900245975.1. Classification (NCBI taxonomy): domain Eukaryota; kingdom Metazoa; phylum Arthropoda; class Insecta; order Diptera; family Drosophilidae; genus Drosophila; species Drosophila guanche. The sequence continues at coordinate 7,229,739 of NW_022995743.1, read as the reverse complement.
TTTCTCGCTTTATGTGTTTGACTCGCACTCACAGACGCTCCACTCCACGGACTATTTACAGATTATACAATTACAGGAATAGTTTTATAAACTAAATATATATAAATGTACTATATATGTATGTATAATGTATGTACGCTGCACGCGTTTTGTATAAAGGCTTGAAATATGTATGTTGTTTAGACTGGTTCGTTCGCACAGGAAACTAATATAGGAAATGAAATTTCGCAGGCCAAAAGTGTAACAATACATAGTTTAATATTTACGAGTAGTTTCTAAAATAGAATCATAATTCTAGTTACAATCTTGCAGGCAAGACTCGTAAAAATGCTTAGTGGTAGCTTAGCTTACATCGAAATTAATTGTTTAAATTAATTATTACGTTAATCTCTCAGCTTGTGTGGGCATCTGTGTGGACTGTGTGTGGGGCGGGGGTTTGAGGAATATTTTGGTATGTAGAAACTACTATTGCATTCTCATAGATTTGGTAATGGACTCGTTCAGCTTTATGGCATTTTATGGGGGGCAAATAAAACGCTCGGACATGTTAAACATATTCTAGAACAGGCAAAACTCTTCTGTTCACAGACTTAAACTATGGGCTTAGGTTTGTTTGTTCATGAAACATCGAGTTTCTTACAATTTGCAGTTAATGCAAAAATATACATAGTTCACAATTCAAATATGTATAGGTATTGTATACATAAAGTTTACTGTATACTCTTGTAATATGCATATAGTTTTGTTTTGTTTTGTTTACTTTGCTTTATCTCTATGTGACTACAGAAAAATAGGAAGAACAAGCTTTGGTTATAACAGAAAAGAAATCAAAAAGACTATGGTAAAAGGGTACGATAAGGTTGATGCATCTAATGTAAATGTGGTGCAGAGATGATGCAACAAAATGACCATGAGGTGTGGATGAAGTGAGTTTTTGTATACAAGTTCAGCCAGCGATTTATATGTATGTGTGATACAATTAGCTTGCAGCAAAGCAATAGCATTTGGGGCATGGCAGGCTAAGCATGAGCAAGCGGCGCACCGATTTGTATGTTTAAATTTTACATTTACTTTAAGATTTCCTGAGTTTGGTCAACGATTCTGTTGGTCTATGCCTAAATTGGTTGATTTCTCCTTACTCCAAACGCTTTTCCTGTCATCGTTGTCGATTCTTTGTATATTTATTTGATAAGGTGAAGTCGAAAAGTGCATGCAATTCGGATCTACTGTATTTTGTGTTGTCTTGTATTCAATTCACATTAATTATATGTGCATAGCTTCCACTGCTCTCCACTGCTGTTCAGTCTTGGCAAAGTCTTTTACTGTATTTTTTCGTTCGTTTGTTGTGTCGTCTCGTTTCTGAAACAAGGTCTATAAAAAATATATTTACGTTGTTTGTTTTTTTTTGTGGGGTATATTGTGGGTATGTATGTATAACTAGTCCCTAATTGGTGGCACCAATGGCAGTGCGGCAGTTTGCTCTGGGGTGCCGCTTTGCTCACGCTGCCCCAACATAAGTAAATCTCAGGGGAAATGTCAACGTTGGCTATGTACAAGTGTCGAGGATGGTGGGCGGGTGGTTGGTTGGTTGGTTGGTTGGTAAAACTCAAAACGAATAACACGAGCTCATTGTGGGCAAAAAACAAAGCAAAGCAATGAATACCCTCAGGATTAGTTAGCACTTAATATTTACAGCTTTCTTTGTATTTCTGTTCTTTTAACGGGTTGCTGGATCTGCTTCGCAGGCGCTGCCACGACATTTAAGGTCACGCGGGGCCAGGTTACAGGTTACTGCTGCATGGAGTAGACACACACATACACAAACACACACACACACACTCGCACACGCACGCACGCATTCGTATGTACAGACACTTTCGCCACTGGGCGGGCAACTGAAGCAACCGGAACTAGAGCCACAATCAGTTCTTGACCTTGTCCTCTACACTGATGCTGGCGAGGGTCTTCTTGATTCGGAGTGCCGTGAGACGTGCCACGGGATTCGGATACCAGCACTCCTTCATTACCTTGGCCATGTTGTGGAGCACGTCGGAGGCGTGCCAACGATTCGGTATATTAGGTCGACTCTTCTCAATACATACGACCTGCAGGGGAGTCCAGATACTCGATTAATCTTTAATTCAAAGTAAATTTTAAATAAAAGGCGAAGTTACCTTCTTCATCTCCTCAATGCTGGGATCCGGCTGCACGGCATCGTAATACGGCAACTGGTACTCATCGTAGATCATTCCCATGTTGCAGCGCCGTGCAATCTCCCAGAGGATCAGGCCAAAGGCGTACACATCTGCCCGCTTGTACGAGTCAAAGTGCTGGGCGTTCATGCTCTCATCCAGCACCTCTGGGGCCATGTAGCGCTTAGTTCCAACCCGATGTGTAGAGGGTATATCCACCGAATCGTCCTTCTCCACGTGGCGCACGGCGAGGCCCAGGTCACCGATGGCGCAGCTTAGATTCGATTTCACCAGTATGTTCTTGGACTTGAGATCGCGATGTGCAATGGCGGGCTTGCCGCGCGTGCCCACAATGTCCATGTGTAGATGGGCCAAGCCAGTGGCGATGCTCAGGGACATGTTTAGCATTGTGTTGGTGTCCACCGTGTGCGTAGTCAGATAGTCGAAGAGCGATCCGTTCTCGTGGTAGTCCGTGACCAGCCAAAGCTGGGTCCAGGTGCCGTTGTCTATGGGGGAACATTTAGAAGAAGAATTAGACTCTTGCATGCATGACAACATGACTCTTGCTCAAAGGCTCACCCTTGTTGTCCGCTGCAATGAAACCCAGAATGTTCTCGTGTCGGAGCATTACCGTCTGATAAATTTCGGCTTCGCGGAACCAGGAGCACTCCTCGCGACTGGAGAATATCTTTACGGCCACATTCTCACCACGCCAGCGTCCACGCCAGACCTCTCCGAAGCGCCCCTTGCCAATCACGTGGCAAAGCTGCACCTGGCGTGCGATGGAGCGCTGTACTAAAAGCGGCAGGCCAGCTGGAGGTGGAGGTACAATTTAGGCAGTGAGTACGGAGCGCATTACAGTGTAGAGTGCTTGGAACTCACCCGAACCGGACCCCGATGTGGTCATCTCAATGATGTCGTGTATGGTGGTGTTGCCATTCAGTATGGGATCGTAGACAGAGTCCTCCTTGGCGAAGGGTCTGCCGGTGGCCAGGCGCTTGCGACGCTGGTAGTAGTACCAGGAGGTCGTACCCGTCACACAAATGACGAGGGTCACACCCACAATGATACCGACTAGTTCCCAGCTGCTCAGAGTGCGTTCCGGTACAAAATCTGTTCGAAATCAAATGTAATAGAGTGTTAGCGGAGCGCAAGAAGGAGAGTAGAGAGCGTAGTGTAGAAAGTAGTGTGAAATCAATGCGAAATAAATACGGATACGGAGAGTATGCAGATTAAAGGGGGCATGCAAAAGCCATTTACCGTTAGATGTGCATGATAAACGTAACAGCAAAACGAAAAATAACGGAAGAGAAAAAAAAAGCAATAACCAAATCAAAGTGCAGGCATTGATTAGCGTAATGTGTAATTGATTGGTTTAGTGACTAAAGTTGGTTATACGATTTACATAAATACCTGCACATAAATTTCACGAGTTATTTACAAAAACCCCTACACGTTTCAGCGCAGTTTTAATATCTACTCCAAGTATATTACTAAACACAAATTCCATAAGCGAAAATAACGATTCGACTTTTCCGGACGCCCACCTAATTGAAAAGGAGGCTAGAGCGTAACCGAAGCTGAACCCAAATCAACAGACAAACGCACACACACATACATAAAACCCCGACTGAACAATCACAAAAGTGCTATATAAATGAGAAAAAACATACAACTACGAAAATTTTGATGAACGAGAACAAGAACGTAATGGTAGTGCATATTTAACTGCAACAAAACCTAAATACCCTTTAAGAAGTTGTTCAAGGAAATACATACTAAGAGAGATTTTCCAAAATTGTACATGAATTGTATTCGTACATACATATTATAAGCATGTACATATATACATATGTATTTATGTAAATTTATCATGAACGCCTCAACTAAGAACACAACTTCTTGAAGGGTATAAACATGAAGATAGACAAAAAACAGCAGACGAGACAAAAATGCGGCCACCATTAATGAATGAAATGAGCGAGCTTTGACTGCGACTGCGACGGCGGCGCAGACTGCAACTGCGGCTTTGTCGGCGCTGCAATGCACATGAATGAATGAGCAAACTGCATAAACGAAAAGAGAACACCTAGACAGACAGTCGACACACTCGCACACACACATGCATTCCGACATTGGCACAGACTGCTTGTGGGTGGATGAGAGAGTGAGGAGTTGATATAAAGCTCGCCACTGGAACTGTGACGGCTTCTTCACTCTTCTTCTTCTTGTTGTTGTTGCTGAAGCAAAGCCCTTGAGACATGTTTGTTCTTGTTGCAGTCTGCTTTTGCCGACTTGACTTCCTTTTTGAATGCGTTTTGAGTAGAAGGTTGGCAACGCATCAAAGAATGGCATACCTCAGAGATCCAAAAATAAAGTTTAGCAATGGACATTAATGAATCCCAACAAGATTGAATCAAATATCCTCTTTGTTGTATGCGTGACTGAAAATCCGAACAAAATGCTGAGAAAATTTCGCGCAGACACAGTTTGACAGTTGAAAGGTCACTGTGGCGAAAGTTGACGGTGGGTGAGGTAGGACAGTGGCCGAGGCCACAAAACACTCAATAAAATAACAAAGTATACATATGTAAATATATGTAAATGTAAAAGTCAACGAATAAACAAGGACAAACGCGCGAATTAAAAACGAGCAAAATATTTTCTTCCTTTTATCTACTTCTCTTCCCTCGAAAGGCGAACAACCGTAGGGATATGTGCGGCGGATATGTGGTTGGAGGGCGGGGAGTGGCTTGGAGCTTGTGTATGCGTTTGTGCGTGTGCTTGTTAGACAGGTATACAAATGCGTGAGTGAATGTATAGCTGCGGTCACAATAATAGGAGTGATACAAGCCAATGAGTTCAATTGCACATGATGAGTCTTTCCTTGAGGAAAAATTTAAATAGTTGTTCAGAATCTATTATCTTTTTCAGAACGCTCCTATTATTTTAACTGCAATTGTATACATACATATTTACGTACATGTACAAGTGAATACATAAATATGTAGGTATGTATGTACATATGTGTCTGTTCCAGCAAGCTTTCTCAAATGCGATACAGTTTTTGGATATGGTAATTGTTGGCAAACAACGCAATGATGTGGTGCAATGGAAGGGATACAGAGTGGGCTGTTTTGAGGGTGGGCGGAGGATGATGGATGGAAGGGTCGGCGTTGAGTTTAAGACTGCATGGGCATGGGCATGGTCATGGTGGTTGTGGTTGTTGGTGGGTGGACTGGTGGATGTGCAACTCTCACCTGGTATCGGCCCACTGTAATTCGCACGCGTATTGCAAAAATCGTCGGGACAACATTGTGACGAGACATTCGATGTTCGGAATTTACAGGTGGACGGATCTTGGGGTGGTAATTGGTCGGGGGGCAGGCATCTACATACATAATATTTAGTATTCTTGTAGTAGTCATACATATGTAAGGTTGCTTTGTGTTGTTGTTCTGCTTCAAGTTGTTGCGTTAGTACTTAAAACTAATACTAATACGGTTTTGCGGGTTAGTTTAGCATAGTTATAGTTATAGATTAGAATTGTAAAAGGTTTTTGTAGTTGCGGCTGTAGATATTGCTTGGTGGTGCAGTTGCGAAGCAGCTTTGTTGTTGTTTTGTTGTTGTTACCACTTACTAAACTACATTGAGAGCACCTGTTTGTTTATTTGTTCTTGTTGCGAGAGCATCGTTGTGTGTGTCTAAAGGGGGCTGGGAGCGGGGAATTATTACATACGCCAAGGAGTCAGGAGCGGGGTTTTGGGTTAGAGTGGGGTTACTCAGCGGCAGCGTCAGCGTCAGGCAGGGAGCTGTGTGTGGGGGAAGGGGTGCACTGGCAAAAAGCAATACAAGTTTTCCACAAAAATACCAAGGGAAAGAGGGAAGTTGGAACTAAGATAATTTCAGATAGAACCGGTGGAGAAACCTGGAGGAGGGAATCTTTAACCCAAACCCTAAGGGAAATATCACATAATAGGACTCCTTCGATATATATAATTTTCGCAATCAGTAGAAGATTCAAATGTGGCCAAACACCGCAGACTCTGGTCAATCGATTGTCTTTTGGGGGAGGAAGATTTTTCAACAAATCGATTTTCACTGGATTGTGCAGAGTGTTACGAAGTTCAAGAACTGAAACCAACAGCAATTTAACTCATATACATTCCAGAGTAAGAAATAGCTTTAAACATGCATAACTAGCTCCTGCTTGTAGACAATCTGTATAGAAAAAGAAACCAGCTGAAACAGATCTCCATGGGCACGGGAAGCCAGAGTGCTCTACGGGAAGAACCAAAAGCTAAACCGTTCCATATATAAATAGTACAAAAATAATTGTAAAATCACCTCCCACAATCCACAAGGAAGAATCGCGTGGAATGGTTGGAAAGTGAAGTAGATATCTACAAACTACAAACAAGATTCGAATTTGCATGCAAAGGTTAAGTGTAATTCATTAAGATAAGGAGGTGTAAGCTGAATTCCGTATACGTACATATACTGTATGTGTGTACTATATATTGTGTGTATAGACAAAGATAGAAAGAGACAGAGAGTAAAATAAAAAGAGAGAGAGGAAGGTGCTAAAAACAACATTGGGGCCAGAGAACCCGAAAAGCAAACAAAGTGCAAATAGAAGAAAGGAAAACAAAATATTAATAAACAAAATTGCGGTGCAAACCTAAAGGAAATTATAACAAAAAAACAAAAAAATCGTAATCATAATAGTGCTAGACCAAAACTAAAATAATTATTAATAATTATTACAGATTATTGGATTGGTTACGTGTTGGAATATTTTTTGGTTGCTAGTGTTGCTGTCTTAGTTTTTTGTTTATTTGTTTGTTTGTTGCAGTGCATAATTAGGCAAATAGTAAATAACAGAGATCAGAGGTAAGAGACAGAGACAGAGAGAGAGAGAGAGTGTGTGCAAAAACTAAAGAGAGAAATTGTATTGTATTTGTTTTTGATTGATTGATTGATTTTGTTTTTGTGGGGTTACTTTGTTGTTGCTGTTGTTGTGGGCTGTACCTGTTTCAAATATCCTTTTCATAATCTCATTCTTATTGCAGAAGTCTTCCCTACAACATTTTATCCTATACGAATCATATTTGATGCGGCTGGTGAGGCACTCCAGCGGCTCCCGATGCAGTTCGTATTTCAATTCGAGGCAACTAAAGTGTGCCCGGGTACAGGTACATGTGTACAGCAACACAGTTACCAAATACAGTAATCATGGAAGGAGCGGAAACGAGAGGCGAGCGAGCGAGCGAGCGAGGATGTTCAAAGGCGAGGCGAGGGGCAAAAACATTCGACAACGGTGAGAGAACGGATAAAGAGAAAGAGAGAGAGAAAATATAACAGTTAAAACACATTAGTATTGCTTGGCAATTTGTTGTTGCTTTTTTGTCGATGATGATGTAGCGGCAGCTTTTGCTGCTTTGCTGCTGCTGCTGTCTTTCGTCGCTTGTTGCTAATGGAAATTTCGGTCTGGTTAGTACCAATAAAAACATTATAATTATAAGCAAAAACAATTTGCATATAAAACTCAAGTTGCAGGTTGATTCTCCCTTTTGCGGCTTCTGCTTCTGTTTCTCTAGTATTTTGTTTTTGTTTTGTTTTAGGGTTTTTTTTTATATTAGTAGTGCTCTGCAGTTGGGGGTTATGAGATCATTTCAGGAACTTGAACTCAACGAGCATTCGAGGCAAGAAAATACAGTCCAAAGAACGAAAGAACGATGGAACTCTTGAACGGCGTGCGACAGAGTGACAGAGAGAGAGAGCAAGAGAGTAAGTGGGAGCGGGGAGTGGGTGTTGGGGCGGGAGAGAAACACGTGCACGCACGCACGCACCTTCGAAGTTGACCGACGGCTGCTGCCGTATGACACCACCCCTGTCATCGTCCTCCCATGTGGGTGTGGCCAGTGCATAGTACTTGATGACGGGCCGCAGCTGCCGGTTGCAAAAGTCCCGATCATTGCAACAGGCGTGTCCGCCTCTGCGAGCTGCCGGCCGTGCCGTGGGTCCGCCATGGCGACCCTCGTTGCACCAGATGAATCGGCCCGGCGGAAAGCTCTGCGACATGTTCAGGCATCTGGACCGGGTGATGCCGCTCGATTATATGTATGTATGTATGTACATATTCAATTATCGGATTATGTGCGAGAGCTACATACATATGGATCTAGACAGTGGGGAGGTGGGCCGGACTGGGGCAGTCTCAGACTTACCTGAAACTGAAGATGATCTTATTGTCAGCATTCTTCTCCACCGACGTGAAACAGTAGCCGTCCGTCTCGCAGATGTGATTCGTCTCCTTGCAGATGTCGCAGTGACATTTTACAGTTTCTAGCGGCAGAAAAAGAGATGGGAATTAGTTAGAGCAAAGATAGATAGAATATAAAATATACACTAATTGGAAAATTAACCATAAATCATATGCTAGTCCCAGTTAGAACTCCATGCCAAGAAGACGGCTGGCAGGCGAAACACAAGCTAACGCACCGCAGTGGCAAAGGCAAAGCCAAAGCCAAAGGCAAAGCCAGAGGCAAAGTCGTAGGCAAAGGCAGAGCGTGATAAAACAAAAACAAAAGCATTTAGCATTAACAAAAGCAGACGGTGGGAAGAAGACAAGTGTAAAGTGGAGGGCCAGACAAAGCGACCAGTTTTTTTTTTTTGCCACTCCTCCCTGCTTGCTTGCCAGCTACCCGTGCCGGGGGTTTTTCTCTGCCTCTCTGCCACTGCCGCTTCCAAGTCGAGTGCAGGCCGTTGCAAGTGCATGCAATGCAGGCAATGCACTGCAGTGAATGGAAGCAAATGGGGGGGTGTCTGGTTGCGGAATTCCGTGGGAGTGGGGCACGAGAGTTGTCTGGCTAGCGGCTGCAGCTCATTGACACCAACGCGCTGACGTCACGAGGCCAGACAGAGCTGGAGACAGAGTCGCAGCGTGAGCGGGGAGTTTGAGTCGTAATGGAGACGACCCAGACGGCCGGTGGGCTTTCTAGCTCCATTCAAAGTCTTTGAGGTGATACAGTCGCGCGAGGCGGCCTGGCTGCTGCCACTGCCACTGCGACTGCTGCTCTTCATTCATTAAGCGCCTTCGTCTGGCTTGGCCTGGCCTGGTCTGGCCTGGTCTGTCCATATCTGATCCCCTACTGCCGTTGGACTTACTGTCGCGCTTCTTGCTGCTCTGCGGTTGCGGCACGTAGGGTGGCAACGGCGTGGCGCCTGCTCTTCCATCGCCGTCTTGCGGCATCAGCATAGCCACTGCACTGTTGTTGCCGTAGCCGTGGCCATTGTTGCTATTGTTGAGGCTGCTTTTGTTGTTGCTGTTGCTGTCATGGCTCCTGCTGTTATCAGCGGACAACGTCGTTTGCGACGGCGATTTTGTTAGATAAGCCTGGCCAGCTGTTTCGTTTGCTTTCACCATTGGCGCCCTTGTCGTTGTCGTCGTCGTTGCTACTGCCTCTGGTGGTGGCGGCTGCCATTTGCTCGCCTCGGCGTTGGTGGCCCCAATCGAGGAACTGCTATTCATGCCCAATTCAATTGGGGTGGCTGCAAGGTGAGGCGAAAATTAGGTTAGTTTCGCACCTGAGGCAAGCGCACGAGGGCCGGCCCCGAGCGCCATCCTCCCATCCACACGGGAGCCGCCCGACTTACCGCAACTGGAGCTGGTCAGCAAAGCGCCCATGAGGAGCAGCCAGGGCGGGGAGAACATCTTGTCTTTGTGTAGATAACTCCGAAGGGGCAGGGGCACGGGAACGGGGCTGATTTTCGCTTCTTCTCGCCTATCACTTTGGTGGCTTTTCTTTTGTTTTCCGTACACACACTCACACATGCACACGCGGGCAGACACACACGCACACGCACACAAGTGCAAGTTCAAAGTCTGGACTGGATTTTGGATGCAATTTATTTGCTTCTTGTTGCCCGTATGATAGGAATAGGTGGAGCTGGCGCGGGAGCAGGAGCGATTGGGCCGTGCCCGTGCGAGTGGGGTGGGCCGGAGGAAGAAGTCCTCTGCAGACGGCCTCTAATTTCCCCTAAACTGCGCATTTATCGCGTAGGACTCGCACTGTGTACGTCCAAACAGGTTCACATTTTGCCGCTGCATGGCTTGTGGCTTGCGGTGTTCCACTGATCACAACACTGGCGCGGCACTCGATTTGGCAGTCACAGTCTAATATATTCAGCCAATTTCCCACCCAATTGGATGAAAACTATATCACATTTCACGGACGAGGGCGATTTTCAATCGTATTTTCATCACGTGATTGGCGCACTATCGCGGGTGGGTTTGCAACAATTCGTTATTTACAATTGTGGCCGGCACTTGTAAGCGTATTGTGCACCTGGTTGTTTTTTATTAATTGGTGTTATTTTTATGTTAAATGTAGAAATTTGTGCAGCGAAAAATTCGCGTATATGTGTGCAGCAGTGTGACCGCGGATTTATCGATAAAGTACACCGCCAGCCCCTCAGAAATATATCGAAATATACCTTTACATTTTTTAAATATACTTTTAATATATCGGATAACCTCTTTCATTTTCCTTGATTTTTATGTTCTGCTTAATATTAAAAGCTAGTTAGCATTATCAGCGCTAATGCTATATTTTTATGCAATTGCTAAAACAGTTTTGCAAAAGTTTTTCAAGTCTTTATGAGTGTTTTTAAACGTTTTTTATACAAAATAAGGATCAAACTAAGAAGGTCAACAAAAAACAAAGTATTCAACGTTACGTGAGTCGGAATGAAATGTTACGTTTTGACAACTTGTAGCTTGTCAATCGACTCCTTGTATACTCTATTTCCATTATTTACTAACACAATTTCGTTTTGAAGGCTTTCGTTTGTCTTATATAGATAGGTTTTATAGGGTTTCGGTCTTGGAGCCTGAGATTTTAAACATTTCGTCAATTCTGGCATATCTCTCCCACCAAGTGTACTAAATGTTGTCAAGGATGTTGTTATGATCCTCGAGGGGGACATTTAGAGCAGATAAAAAATAAGTCTTTGATATTATAGACAAGATTGTGTTTGAAGTTAAGTGTAATAAGACAATTAAACGTTCTGTTATTAATGGCTTGAGTACCCTTTGTGTTTTACTATCGATGAATCAATCCACTAAACTGCAGTCTTTGAATTATTTGAAGAATAATTTCGCGATACGCCAAGCTACCAAGCGGATGCAGATATGCACCTACGCAAGCTACCAACAAATTCCGCTGCCCTAAGTAAAATCACTCCAATCTCAGATTACATTACCGTAACCGGCTCGGGACAGCATCAACCTCTAGCTAAATCTCAAGAATACTACACAATTGTCGTCCTGAAGAACGAGCCAAAAGGGCAGGAGCATGCACTTTTCATTTTAGCGCCAAATCTGAAACTGAGTTATGTACATATGTATGTATGGATATACATATGTATGTATGGTTATGCATATGCCAAAGATTGTCACTCTCTGCCCGCCCATAGCCTATATTGCTATTGTGAGTTTCGGCACATTCTTAAAGGCATACATTTTATAAACGAAAATGTATTTGCGATAACTTTATGTATAACGGAAATGCCAGGAACTCCAATTGGTACTAAATTGATGGCACACACCGTTGTATTGGAATTTCCACGGCATGACTTCGGTGTGGAGTGTGTGCTTAGCTAATTTCTTTCTACTGCCACAACAGGCTCAGGATGGACAATGGTGGCATGCCGGGCTCGGCTCCCTTGGTGAAACCTGCAATTGCATTGAAAACATCAATACGGAAATTCACTTACTGTTTCTTTCCAACAGACACCGCGTGCTGGCGAAAGAAAAGCCAAAACATACCCAGATACAGCACCATTGGCACGAATCCCCAGTGAAATGTTGTCTGGACCACGCCGACGACAGCTCCCAAACGATCCTTAACTCCCTCAGATAGCTCCATAATGTATATTATTTAGTTTTATGGGATAATTTAAACTCTAATGATTATGAAATGCTGAAATCGCAAGATACACAGCCAGTGTTGGTAAACGGGAATAATAGTATATTTTACACAATTTTCTGTATATTACGGTATTCAGAATAAATGTTCCGGTACTTAAATTATTTTCCACCGAGGACAAAACAATATTTTGGTTAATTCTGGCTAGATTGGATTGGATAATCGAAAAGATATAGTTATTCTCTATGGAATTTTAGCTTCAAAAACGGTTAGTTTGTTTTTTCATCGGTATTTTTACGGTATATTTCCAAAATGGAAACTTCTGACCATTCCGCGGTCACACTAAACAGATGGCTTACTCTCTTGACATGTGGAATGCGTTTTAGAGAATTTTTATTTTGGTTCTCATTTGTCTCGCCTACTAAATTAATTATTCTCAACGCAGACCACCGCGGATTGCACGTCGCAGTAGAGATAACCATTCAGTTTTAGTCGCACCTCACAAGTAAGTGATAAGAACCGCAACCTCTGACGCGTCGCCCTGCACCGAGTAGGCGGTGAAAAATCAATTCTCTATTATGTAAGCTGCTCGGCATTCATTTAACGACAATTTCTGTGTCTTTGCAGCCGCTCATTGCTTGAACGGACCATGAAAACAACTAATCTCGGCCTGTATGCTTTTCGCTTAGCCTTCGGACAGGTAAGAATTTGTAAATAAAACCAGATAAACGGGAAGCAATTGTATAAAATGCAGTGCCCACGTCCACAAGAACAAAATGCAAATGAGTGAACGGTGGGGCTAGGGTAACACACACACTCTACACACACACACATGTCGGAGCTGGAGAGACTGCAGTCGGGCGACCCGTGTCAAGAGTGCCGAGCCCAGGGCCTGGAGCACAAACTGCGCTACTTTCACATCAGCCTCGAGGAGCAGTTGCTAAAGTGCGAGTCCCGCAGCTGCCTCTGGCCACACAACGATGAGGTTTCCTCCTCTGACGAAGAGTTCGACTTTGGAGAAGCAATTCCTATCCAAGCGTCGCCAAATGAAGTCTCTGCTGCTCCAGACGAGGGCGATGAGTTTATCCTGCAGCTGCTGCAGGAACTGGGCTCAGGCGAGGAGCCGGCAACCCAGCCTGAGTCTGATTTGAATCTCATCTCCATGCCGGATCTGCTTTCTGGCCCTCTCACTGAACCAGAGGCTTGCACAGAGCTAGATTTAAGCTGGCTGGAGCCAGAAGTTCCCGACAAGACAGGCAAAGTGGAAATTCCGCCGTTGACTGAGCCTGTGCTTAGTCCCAAGACTGAAACCTTCGACACTTTGCCGTCACAAAGTCCCAGAGCTAGCCCAAGGAGCGATCCCTTCGCAACTCCGCCCCGCAAGGCGTCCACGCTGCCACGGAAAGAGCCCAAACTTTGTCCAGTGCCCTTGAAGGCGGCCACAACAAAAGCGCCCGAAAAGAACGAACTTGTCAGCAAGGAAAATCCGTTTCTGGACGCCATAAAGCGGCTTAATGCTGCGCCAGTGCGCAGCTCAAAGACGACCCGCAGACGCCCAGTGGTCAGAACTGGAGCGGGCACAACGTTGCGAACGCAGACGGTGATGCAGCTGCTCAAGCAGCGGCAGGAGCAGCCATGACAATTTTCCATTCTTTTTGTTTGAATAAATTTGCGAATGGAATTATGCATATGCGAATACGAAACGAAATCAAGTTCGTTTATTTATAAACAAAATCGCTTTGTCTTTATTTTGTTTGGCTATCGGAAGATTACGGATGTGTGCGGCACGCGTCTAGCGCATGTTCGAGCGTGCCGAGAATCAGAGCAACGATGCCGAAGAGCTGTGAACTTTGGCGGCAACATGGACTGAGTGTGGCTTAGTGCGTCATGGAGAGTGGCTCTGAATTGGAAGCTGTACCGCAGGCTTATCAGTGGAATGCTTGACGTCACAAGAACGACAAAGATTTCTCAACGACATCCGCACCTCAATCAACAGGTATCCAGGGACTGGCGAGCGGGCGTCCCAATCTAATCAGCTATTACATCGACCTTAGGCCACTCTCCTTTAATCAGTTCAATGAACGTGTGGGGTAATCGTTTGGGACACTTGAACCGGTTGACAACCGCCCGGTCGCATTTTCTTTGCTGCGTAGTTAACAGACAGACACTCGGCTGGTCTGCGCTGGGCTGGGCACTGTGCCAATTATATAGCGACAATTGTTTGTTTGGCCTTCTAAAAATACTCGCCGTGCCTACAATATTTCGAGAGCCTTTGCAGATAGCATTTCTAATTGTGTTGTTTTGCTTTTTCTAATCTCTTGCAGGCGCCGCCGCTATCTGCGCAGGCCTCGACGAACTGCAGCCATGCCTACACCACAAACTCATCCAGTTCCACCCGTGTGGTGACACGCTCGGCCACCATGCTGGCGCTCTTCGGCATCGCCCTCTCCTCGTTCAGCCTGAAGCAGCTGCTGGCCAAGAAGCACAACAAGCACAATGCTCTGCGCAAGCTGTAAATGTGGAGTAGCAAGCGCCACCGCAGCGATGCTGGGCTAACATCAGAAGCTACGGCGAAGTGATGAGCTCTGCCCCCATGCCCTGCAGTCATCATGCATTCTGCCATTATATTTTACACATTATTATTATCCATTATCATTATTCACACATTCACACTGTACATTTGTTAAGTTAAGTCACTCAGAAAGCAGGCATGGGCACAGGCGAGGGCGTTTACTATGTATCAAGTTTTGTTTTTAAATGCTGCACCTAAGATTGTAGCCATTACACATTTTCACCCTGTTCACACCGACTCGCAGCGATTACGCACTCGCATGCAGCGCCAACTAAAAGGAATACAATTTGTGATAATCGTGTATGATGAATGCAACACACAGCAAGCAAGAAAGCAAAGCAAAGCAAGGAAGCAAAAGGATTGTACGATTGAGGAGAGTAGAGAATTTGGGAATTTCCGTTTAACTTTTGATTTATCCCTTTAGTTTTTACATTATGTATGTGTATAGTTATATATATATTTAGTTACAAATTGTATGCAAATCGGAAGCAACTAAAACTAGAGAAGCGACTAAGTAGGAATGAACGGGGGATACACACGAATAGTGACATCGTTGGACAGTGAATCGCTAAATCGCAGGCTGTGTGCGCCTCAGGTGCAACAGTATCCAATCAGCAAATTAGTTTTAGATCCATACTCTAATAAATGCATTAAACTCAAAGTTATGGAATGTTTTGTTATGAGTTTCCTTAGTTGTGTTTAATAATGTTTCCTGTACAACTAAAACTATGGATGGCCAATATAGATTCACCTTCGGGTGTTGCAGGAGCGATTAAATTTAATATGCAACTTGAGCATGAATTCATATAACTTAAACCTCATTAAACCTATGATATATATGTACAATCAAATACAGCATTCATTGGATGATAGGTAGAGTGGAGATGCGTTCGTCAGTTGACGTTAAAATATCTTACAACATACAAAAGATCAAACATTAAACATTGCTAAAACATTAAAATATCCTTACATTGGATGTAATTGCTTAGCGACTATTAAATTCGCTTGCTCATGAACAGCGTTGAAGCTTCCTCAACAAGACTTATGTAGCTACCCAAAAAAAAAAGTGTTTAAAATTTAGAATGTGTTTGCCTGCAGTCCCCAGTGCTTTGCAGGCAGGATTAAAGTCGATCGCGTTTATGGCAACTCGGCTTTTGTGTAATTGTGATCCAAGTTGGTCGTGTCCACAGTACCAGAAGAGGTCGAGCTGGATGGTGAGCGCTAGGTGTAATTGTGATCCGTGCTGGTGGCATCAATGCACTCGCACTCTTGGTGCATGGTCTGCAGTCCATTCTGCCTCGAGCTGCTTTTGGTGGGATTCCGCTCGCGGGTCTCCCAGTACTGCATTGTTCGCACAGAAGGCAGCGGGTAGTTCCTGCCTAGCAGCATGCTGTAGGCACTCCTGCTGGTCGCATACAGACTATGCGCTTCGATTAGATCCGTCCTGGGCCACACGATGCGTCTGTCGTTCTGAATCTTTTCGATTTGGGAAACGGAGAATATCCGCTCCAAGTTGCCAACGAGTTGTCTGTAGCCCTCACTAGAGTTGTCCAGCTGCCGTTGCAGCCTCTCGATGTCCCTCTCGCTGGTCTGGATGGACAGATTCATTTTGAAGTTGTCGCGTTTTAGTTCGGTGCTGCAATAGTGGATATTTTTATGGAATAGACTCTAATGGGTGCCGTGGGGCGGTGTTTATACTTTTCCTTCTCCAAGACCTTCAGGTAGGAGTCGGCGTCCACCACCTGCACTTGCAGACACTCCTCCGCAGGCAGCTCCTCGAAGTCATAGTCGCTGTCCATCTCCTCTGGCTGGTCCTTGGACAGACTTTCCTCCTTTGCCGCTGGCAGTTCCAAATGTTCCTCAACTACTTCCAAATCGATGTCTTGGTGCGCATGCAGGCTGGGCACAGCCTCTGGCCTTAGTTTTAGGGGCGTGTGATCCTCCTCGAAATCCTCCATTTCAAAGTGGTCCAGGCAAACGCGCTCCGCTTGGTAATTGATTCCATCCGCGCGGCGGCAGAAGCGTGTCCACTGGCGACACAGCTCGACATCGCCGGGAAACTTGAACGAGCGCTGGCGGCTCCCTCTCAGGTTGCTCGCGCAGTCATCGACAGCGCAAATCATTTTATAGTTATTCGTTTTGTTGTTCAAATGGATTTTCCACGCGATTTTTAGTGGCACTCTTTTGGGCATCCGTGACGTCAGCTGTGCGGGCGAGCAGTGCTGGGCAACGCTCGCGTTCACGCACAGTGCTGCGAAGCGCAGCCGGCGCAACGTCAAAATCATATGAAAAAAACCATAAAAAAACACTACGCTCCACAAATGGGTGACGTGCCCGTGCCAAGAACATCGACAATTGTTATTATATTTTGCTAACTGGAAAGGGCCAAGCAGCCGTTGGTCAGCTAACTCAAATGCAGTAATAGCCTCGCCGAGCAGTGAGCACACAAATTGATTGTTTGTCGCTAGTGGCGACAGGGACAGGGACAGGGACAGGGACGGGACAGGTCGCACGCACGACAGAGGAGAATGGGCATCAACGTCAGCCGGACGGCGGACCTGGGGTCCAACGAGTGGCTGCAGCGGTTCGTTGGGCGACACCACATCGCCCACGATGACGAGGCCTTCTGGAATGGATTGCTCAACTACAACATTGTGCTGCCGGAGAACAGGTGCGTACTGGCTGCGTGCTGGCTGTGGAAGTGTGTCAACGTCATCAAGTGGCCTGGTTAATGCTTTTTGTGTGTGTTTTCAGCCAGGATCAGCTGAACCTGGACAGCCGGCTGGAGACGCTGTGTCAGTCGTTCATTGGCAACAATCTGAAGACGGGCAATTTCGGCTCCTTGGTCACCGTGTTCCTGGAGAAGACCAGCGAGCTGCTGTCGCTGTCCGACCAGGAGAGCAACATGCATGTGTGGCAGACCTTCAACGCCCTCTTCATCATTCGCAGCCTGGTCAAGTACATCAACGAGACGGGATCCGAGTTCCAGCTGTTGCAACATTTTGAGGCGTTGCCCAGCGCCGAGCTTGTGCAGGCGGCCGTTGAGCTGCAGCAACAGACGCCGGCGGAGAGTGCCACCATTGCCATTGAGGCCACTGAGCAGGCAGCTACCGCTGCTGCTGCCGCCGCCTCAGCGCCTGTCTTCGTGGACGGCGCCAAGTTCGAGACCTTTATTGATGCCTTGGTGAACCTAATTGTAGTGATTCCCGTCAAGGAGTTCACCTACCACCTGCACCTGGAGGCCGTCAACATGCTGATCACGCTGCTGTCGGTGCATTTGTTCGCCCAGCAGCCCACGGAGAAGTCGATCGTCTTTCGCACGGTCTTCAAGTGCCAGCACGCCAACGTGCTGATGTCTGCCCTGCTGCACTTTGTGGCGCGCATGGTGGAGGTGCCGCACACCATGTTCGGCTCCAGCTCGGCGGGCTCCTTCGTCTTCGGCATAGCTGAATCGCTGCTCTCCATCTTCACGTTCCGCAAGCAGCAGGATGTGCTGAAGGCGAGCAACGCTGTGGGCGGCGAGCTCTCGCAGCAGTTCCGCACCCACTATCCGCTGGCCAACCAGAGCCTGCTGCTCATCCTCATACTGACAAACCACTGCACTGCTCAGGAGAATGCCTATCGCGCCAGTCTCTTCGGCTGCGCCGACTCCAAAGACTCGCCCAAGCAGGGAACGGTGTCCTTCCAGATCGACTTCTCTGCCGTTTACGAGACATTGTGCCGCATTGTCACCATTGACCAGGCCACGCTGCTGCTCTATCTGCTGCTCCATCGCAACGAGCGCTTCTACAGGTTCGTCATGCAGCAGCAGGACCTCGAGCAGCTGGTCATACCCATTCTGCAGACCCTGTACAATGCCCCCGACAGCAACTCCCATCACATCTACATGTCGCTGATTGTGCTCCTCATTCTAAGCGAAGACGAGGGCTTCAACAAGAACGTCCACACGATTGTATGTTTGAGCAACGCAACCACCCAGCAACCCAACCCATTTCATGTGCTATTTCCGTGTTCTTTTGCAGATGCTGAAGAATATCACGTGGTATACGGAGCGAACCATATCGGAGATATCGCTGGGCGGCATCCTCATCCTGATCGTCATCCGCACCATACAGTACAACATGCTGAAGATGCGCGACAAGTACTTGCACACCAATTGCCTGGCAGCGCTGGCCAACATGTCCGGACACTTCCGCGCCCTCCATCCCTATGTGGCGCAACGCCTGGTCTCGCTCTTCGAGACGCTGGCACGCAAGCACACGCGGCTGGATGCCCAGCTGAAGGAGCCTGCCGACAGTGCTGTGTTCGTCAATGTCGCCACCACGGCCGAGGATATGCTCCAGGACCTGAGCGTGCTGGAGGAGGTGCTGCGCATGGTATTGGAAATCCTCAACTCCTGCCTTACAAATCAGCTTGTGTACTGTCCCAATCTGGTCTACACGCTGCTGTACAAGCGCAGTGTCTTCGAGGGATTCCGCAGTCATCACGCCTTCCAGGACGTTGTCCAGAACATCGACATGGTTAGCCATCCTCGCTGGTAATCCTCGTATCAAATGGCAAATTAATTATCTTTTTGCTCTCTCAGGTGGTGGGCTTCTTTTCGTCGCGGTTGCAGCGCGTGCAGGAGCAGCGCGGCGAGCTGGGTGTCAACGAGGTGCTCGAGGTGATATCGAAGGGTGCCAGCCAATGGTCCAGCGATCGGCTAAGGGTAAGTGGGAGAGATGTGAGGGGTGTCAAGTGATTTTATGTTGCTTCTTTTTTTTTGCAGAAGTTTCCGGATCTTAAGTTTAAGTACGTTGAGGAGGATGCACCCGAGGAGTTCTTCATTCCATATGTGTGGACGCTGGTCTGCAAGTACGGATGCGTGCACTTCAGCTCGGAGAGCATAAAGAGCGTCACCACGGACATTGCCTGCTAATACGCACACTCATCGTCTTCGCCTTCGCCTCCGTCTTCGTCTTCGTATTCGCTTCTCCTGCATATCTGATCTATGTGTATGCCATCTACCAAGACGGAGCCTGGCCCGCACCTCCATTTGTATGCCTAATTGTAATGCACTAATTCAAGCCAAAAGCTCACACTGTTGTATCGAAAAATAACGAAAAGCAAAAGCAAAACGAAACACACATCTCGAACGATGACGATAAATGGAGGATAATACCTAGAGCTAGTGAAGCGCTAACATTATGTATGTTTATCCGGCTAACCAATCGGAAATTGTTCAACCACACAACACATGATAATATTTAGCTACGCTAACAAACGGAAGAGCATACCTATGGCAGTTTAGCGGGCAGCAACGAATTCAATAACAAAGCAAATATATATACATATGGAAGAAAATGAATATATAGAGTATGCATAAACATAAATATATATTTACATTGCGTATGTTAGTCTATGGATAATAATAATATATATTATTGTATTTAGCAACTGAAACAGTCGATAAATTATATAATAACTAAAGTTGATCATTCTCGCGCGCCGCGTTGTCTCTCTGCATTGCACTCATCCATCATCGCTTGGATAAGATAACTTTTGGGTGTCAAATCTTCATGGCGTGACCGAAATTTTCTTATCTCTAGAGATAGCTGTTCCTGCAATGTGTGTGGCACAGTGAGTTAGAATAATATCTTGATTTAGAGTTTAGAAATTGTAAACCTAATAGGCAGCCTTCTGCATAAATGTTAATACCACTGGGTAATGTGTATACGCAGCGTGTACCCTACAAATATGTGAGAAGCTCCCTTTTCCTGACACTGTGTTGATATGGTGTGTTTTTCTTTTTTGCTGCATTTCATTACTCATGGGTGTATCGATGCCACCGTTTGCCTGTTTGCGCTTGATTATGCATATTTGCACTATCCACGGCAGCAGCAGCGGCAGCAGCCAACAATTACAATGGGGCACCCCGTCTTGTTTATTACTATGTATTTTTCCCATCACCCCCAGCAGCAGCACCGCAACAACAAGAAAAACAAAGAACTGTCTTTTACTGCCTGCACGACGTCAAAGTTCGTTGACTTTGGATATTGTCGTTGTCGTTGTCGTTGTCGTTGTTGATGTCGCCGCTTCAACATAGACACAAGCCCATCGAAAGGTTAGGCATGCAGCTGGTGGGTGGGTTTCGCAGAGAATATTGTAATGCTCTGGCAAAGAGCATGTCCTATATGATAGCGATAAAGCTGACATGTCCTTTAGTCGGTTTACCCCTGTCTTTCGGTATAGCAATAAATGCAATAAATGGCTCCTCTTATAAATATATCAAAATAAATCTTTCCTGATCCTCTCAGTGTGGAAGGGTAACCATCATTCTGCTCACTGAATTGCTGCACTTTTATTTGCATTGTGGTCGGCCGACTTGGTTGCCGTTGCACTTTTGTGTCCAGCGTACGTGCCTCAAATAAATAAGTTCGAACAGCAGGAAGGCAAAAATTAAAGAGATAGCAAAAACCAAAACCCAATGTAAACATCCATGTTGGATGGTGTAGTGTGTAGTGTGTAGTGTGGCTAATAAAATACGTTTGCTGCTGCCTGGCGTGGTAGCCGCTGCAGAAACGCGGAAAATGTGTTATCGTGAGTTTTCATGGCATGTTGCCGCTGTGTTGCAGTGCCTAGTGCATTTTAATTAATTTCTAGCTTACAACAAATAACGAAAATTGTTCAAATTTCTTTGCCGCTCATTTTGCCATTAAATTTGCCACGCTGCCTGCCGCTGCCTGCCGCTGCCTTTGATGCAATTTCTGTTACTCACAGGCCAAAAAGTGTTATTGACTCTTGCCAACCATTTGGAAGTGACCAACCTGGCATCTATTTCTATTTCTGCTGCTACTTTGTTTCCACAATACAAAGAATTTCCACTCCATTCGATTGAGTTCGCTGCGTTGGCCAACATGCAGCGCAGAATTTTCCAGAAGCTTGGCCAACATCCAGCGAATATTGCGCATGCGCCGCTCACTTGCACGTTGACCAGACCGCAAATTGCTGAGAAAATTTCAACAGATGTAAAATGGCTGTGGCCCATGCCTTATGGCACTCATTTTCTTATGGCAGTTAAGCAGGAAATAAGTCACAACTTTAGGTTGATTATCCTGGTTCAGGCATTGGATGAGTAGAAGGAATTTCCCTCCTAGTATCTAGGGTGCTTTGAATACATCGTTAGAGCTGTGACAGCTGACGGTCCAGCCGCCGGTTGCGATTGCATGTTGCAACAACGCCGCCCAGTTCGATTCATTTTTGGATCAGTATAGCCCGCATTTTCGCGTTTTGTTTTGCTGCGCGAGCGGCTTTGGGTCATTGATCCAATCGGTTGTTTATAACAAAATAAACCTATAAACAAATAGTACAATGTGTGTACGTGTTTGTACGTGCGAATATCTTGGAAATTTGCCCAAGCCCCAGCTCCAGAGCTCCAGAGCCCTGCATTTGCCCTCGCTTAGGTCTTGCTTCAGCGATTTTGTATCAATAATTATGCACATTTGTTGAATTCGATTTTGAGTTATTTCTCCTCTTTTTTTCTCTTTGGTTTATTGGCAATCGGCTTAACATAAATTCGCACCTTTCAATTGTTTATGTTTGCTTGTTTCGGCGCTGGCTTGGCCGTATCTGTGAGTATTTTTGCCGCTGACGCAGATCGTAGTGGTTTACCTAGACCCAACTGGGAACCCATTGACGTGGTCTAGTCATCTGTCTCTCCATGTGACCTTTGCAGCTATTTGATCATGTTTGTTCGTTTGTTGTTGTCGAACGATCGAGCGATCAATTGATCGCTTGAGTGCTGGCCAGCCGCATGAATGGGGGGCCCAGTTTTGCATTGAGAGACTGAGGAGAGACTTGACTTGGGCCATTTCCAAGTGAAATCTATGAAAGTGGAGCCGCATTGACTGAGTTTTGCCCCCCGGCAAAGTGGTCGCCTCTCAGTTGCAAAAAATGTGAGGCCGCAGACACGGAATTCGCATCTGTTTATGTTTGGCTGTGAAGGCATAAATAAGTATTCAATGAACTGGTTTTCTATCTTTAACTTGGTTTAAACAATTTCTAGAAGAGTCTAGAAAAGTCTAACAGTCTGCACTTCATTTGACAGATTTGAATTTTGATAGCCGGAAGAATATTAAATTAAATATATATACAAAAATAGAGAAAATTCGAGCTAAAAAGGCAACGAATGGTAGTTATTTGATGGATTTTTATTCACATTTTGGCACCCCATATTCTCTCACAGTTGCACATCCAGAGCTCTATCTTTTTCAGTTCTTTGCATTACAAAATAAATGATAAAGGAAACCTTTTTTCATATTCAGTTTTGTATAAAAACTTCTTTATTTCATGATGAATCAATTTGATTTGTTTTATCACAATAACTTAAGCTCTAGGTGGATCGGATCGGTGGTGTTGTACACCGCCTAGCCGCAAGTACAAAATAAATGGATCAATGACAGAAACTAATTATATAAATATTACATAGTAGAGAAGAGTTGATCGATTAGATTATGATGGGTGTGTGTGTGTGTGTGTGGGTTAAAGTAAATGCTGCCTTTGGTTCGCTACTTTGCAGAGCTCGAAAGAAAAGCAGTCGCCTTTGGCAACACATCGGCCAGAAACGGCCGATCAGCAGTAGCTCCAGATCCTGGTGATCACTACATGCCCTCGCAGGTGGACATGCAGTCCTTGTAGCTGGAGAAATTGTTCTCGTTGCCATCGCAGCCACCGAACTTGAACTCCACGCACTTTTTCTGCTCAGGATCGTAGCGCCAGCGCGGTATGAGGGCACGACAGACGCCCTTGCGGGCCGGCATTAGGCAGAACTGCTCCGGATGCGTGTTGCGGCCCGTGTTGGCGACATCGTCCAAGGAAATGGCATCGAAGAAGTCGCTCACATCATCGTACAGGTCCATGGGGCGCCCCTCGCTGACTCCCGCACCGGCCAGCAGCAGTCCCAGCAGCACCAGCACCACGCTGGCCACCTCCATCGCTCTCAATAGTCGGCCCTGTCCGCACATTGTACACTGGCTTAACGCTTAACTCAACAACAACGGAACTGAATAGTCTCTGGGATATATGTAGCTCTCTCTTTATCTCACACTCTCGATCGCTCTCTTTTGCTGTTTCTTTCTCACTTGTTCACCTGGCGACTTGTGGCACGCAACTGGTTGCATCGCAGGTTCGGCATTTGGTTTTATACGTCAGCCTGTGACCCGAACCACCGGCAGATCGTCAGCAGCGTCACGGCTGCGCCTGGCACTGAGAGTCGCTCGAAGCGGAGCTTTCAATTTGCCAGCCAAGCTGCTCTCTAGCTTCTGGCGTTGCCAGACCTACGCAGAAGAGAGAGCCAGCTGATGGTAACCGTTACTCAGCGATGCTCAGCTTTCGCAGTTTCAGTTTTATTCAATGCTAAACTTGGAAGGTTTATCCTTTGCCTGCTCCCATATTTATCACGATCGAGAGACATTAAGCCTGCTGTCCCTTGTCTGATCTCGGAACCCACGCTGGTGTAGACTGGCAATAAAATAAACAATTTTATTGCTGTTGACTCATTTGAGAATTGTCTGTCTGTCTGTCTGCCTGTCTGTCTGGGTAGTAGCAGAGGTAAATGCTGGAGTTGCAAAGAAAGCAAGAGTCAGTGTCGGGCGGCATTAATTTGTGCAGAAACGGGCTGCAGTGGGAGTGGGAGTCAGGAGTCGGGAGTCAGAAGTCTGCGTGTGGCCTCAAGGTAACGCATAAGCAGATGAAGACAGTGTTGATGATGATGCCAGGATGTGCTGCTGCACGAAGGAGCAGTAGCTAAAGCTGGAGTTGGAGCAACATTTGTGGCCATGATAAAAATTGCATGAGCTTGCACTTGGCATTTTATGCTGTTGCCTGTTGCCTGTTGCCTGCTGCCTGCCGACTGTTTTGCAGGAGTCTTTCGGCCTCTGCCTCTCGGTCTCGGCCAGTCAGACGAGTACGCGGCGCGCACTCTCCCAAGTTGCAGTCAAATTTTCATTTTTCCGCTCACGTACTTCGATTAAATTCTCATTTTGGTCATAATTTTCCAGTTTTTACGTTGGCTCCGTTGCCCCTAAATTGCACCACGGCTCACTCTGGGACTCTGTCTCTCCGGATCCGGCTCCGGCTCCCGGCTCCCGGCTCCCGGCTCTGCGTCTAGTTGGCTACGTTCTTTATGTGCGTGGCCCATCGAAGACATCAAGTTCTCTGTCGGCGAATACATTTGGAAAATTAAAAGTTTTCCTTGGCCCCCCATCAGGGCCGGGCTCGGCAATTGTTGGCCCTCCCGCACTTGCACATAAATCAATTTGCAGCGTGCAACTTTTATTATCGCTGCATAAATCCGTTAACAAGGCCCAGCCCAGCCACCTGAGGCAAACAGCCGAGTCCGCATCCGTTTCCTGGCAAGCCATACGTGTCTGTGGGCCTGGCTAATTCAGCGGCTCGCACGCATCGACCAGCGAATTCCCAGTGAGCATTGAGCGCTGTCAGAGACAGCAGCCACAAAAGGAACTTTTGCCGCGTAATAAATTGATAAATAGTCAGGATCAGGACACACCTGCCACGCAGCCACTCCACTCATGGGGCATGCAGCGGATTAATGTGTAACAAGCTGGAAAGTTGTGCACTCTGCTGCGGGATTCTAAACTTCCAATGCAACTTTAATGTGGCGGTACCATATTTCCGTACTACTTCTGACAAACGTTGGCTAAGGCCACAACATAATGAATCGTCAGTGAATGGCTGTCCTCTCAAGCACTGGCAGACGGTCTCTATATTGACTTGTAATGGCAATTGTTCTGCCATTTTGTACAATCTTTCGCTCGTGACTCGTTGTTGGAGGCAACAAATATATGCAATGGATGCATTTCGGGTGGCTTTTATTTAATTTCTGGCTGGCAACATTCGCTGCTAATTGCTTATAATTAACTAAATGACAGCCCGGACGTGCCGGCCACTTCATCTGTGGCTCATAAAGCAATCACATGCACTTGCACAACTATAAGGAAATAAAGAAAGAAAAAACAACTTTGTTGGCTGCCTCTTGGACATGCTTTCTTGTCCTTCCTCTGGTGCTTTTCTTGTGTTCTTTTTTTTCCTGTTGAGGGGTCGTCATGCTATTGCCATTAGCCTAGCCTTTACTACTTTGCAACATTTCCTTCTGCGACTTCTTCACTCGCTCGCTCTCGCAACTTTTGGCAATTTTCCATATGCAACACGCAACAGACGTTTTTATGTGTTCTCTGTGCGCCGCCCATAAAAAAGAAAGAGCCAGAAGGCATTCGATAGCGGAGGGGAGAGTAGAGGAGAGGAGAAGGCCACGGCCATGAGGCAGCAGCATCAACAGTTTGCCGCGCAGGCAAAGAGAATTGAAGTCAATTATCGAATTAATTTAGTTATCCAGTGTCCGGCTACGAGCGGGACGAGTTGAGCCTGGAAATGGTTACATTTTCACTTCATTCACGTCATAACTGTAAATGGGAATGGGACTAGAACGGGACGTTTCGGGGGCCGATTATGACGGTTGCTACTGCTGGCGGCCAGAACGGAATTCAAATTGTTTTTTTTTCCGCCAGCAAGTTGCGGCTGGATTGTGCAATTATGCAAATAATTAAATTACTCGGCGAAATGAAATTTTTGTCACTGCCAGAGCAATTGGTAGCCCAGTCCCTGCCCCAACACACAGGCTGAAACTCCTATCAATATCCATCGGCAGCTCCCTCCCTGGCCAGATACTCGTATGCATGGTAATTGATGTGTTAATCCGCATATTGACAGCGGCTATTGCGGTGGCTTTATGGAAATATGCCCCTGAGCCAAGCGACACCGAACTCCAGGGCAGGGCCCGGCAGCCGTTTGGCATTTCGCGGATCTGTCGAAAGGATTTTGTCTGATGCATTGCCCCGCGGTGCGTATTCTGTCCGGGACTGGGGACTGGGGACTGGGGACTGGCTAAGTAATTTAATTACATTGCTGCCGCAAAATTATCGCAATATTGTTTATTGGCCAGAGGACGTTGATGCACTATGTTTGCCATTGAGCCTCTCGCTCGGCCTCCTCTCCTCTGTCTCCTCTCCCGCGGGCAGTTGGCACGCTAATCTGTGGTGCACATTTGAGATGCTTTGTGATCGTATCTTATGAACTGGTTACGCTCTGAATTAAAGCATTTTGTCACCAGAGGATTAAAGAACAAAATGTTTCCCGCTTCGGTCCATATATTTGAATATCTACGATGGCCTCTCACCTGCATTCTGCATATATGCGGGGAGCATTCTCCCTCGTGGGTTCTCATGTTTTTTTAATCTGATCAATTGGCGTGGCATCGTGTCACATAAATTCTGACAATTTTAGGAATGCACAAAATACACTAAATTTGCTGGTTGTTTGCCTTTCGAGTCGTCTCCTTTGGCCGTGCAAATAGACGACAGTTGTGGCCAAGGGAATACCAGGCTGGCCCTGGCTTCCAGCTTCACGTCTGCTCATCTCAACACCTTGGCAAAAGAAAAGAAATGGCCAAGCAGCAGGACACGACAAGGAGCCTGGCTGGCCATCGATGCTCCTGTTGATGCAGCACGTGCTGCTGTCTCTACAAGGACCACGAGCAGAGGCAGGACAACATACTTCAATGCAATTGCATTTAAATCAGTTGGCCGTGTGCTCGTGCGTTGTTTTTGCAAAGTCCTTCGTTCGTGTGTTGCCGCCGTTTGCTGCCGTTGCTGCTCTGCTCATAAATTATGCACAATTTTTATCCCAGCCAAAACCGTCTCTCTATATGTATCTCGGTGCGGCTTGTGCGCCATTTGTTCATTTCGAGACCAATAAAATGAAGCGTTTGAAAGTTGTAAATAAGTTCCTGCCATTCGGCGTGTCTGCCTCCTGCCTCCTGCCGCGTGCCCGTCAGGTCCATGACTCCAATCTGCTCCCTGCCGTCTGCGGCTCGTAAACTGTCGGACAGCATTTTGTCAGTAATTTTCTATTTGCGACTGCCGCTTAATGAATTGCTTGTGTGCGGCTTGCTGCATATGCATAAGCAGCTCAAATTTGTTTATAGAAATTGCATTTAAATAAGTCCTTTCCCTACCACGCTCATCTTTCAGCGTGTTGGCCGCTGGCAAAAATGCATTAATAATGGAACCAAGAGCGTCTTACTTAATTATTGCGACTAAAAGATACCCGCTACTCGTATTTATTACAGTTTACTGATTGTGTGAGAGTGGAAGTAATGAAAGTAACTGTAATTGCTTCGTAGCTACCTGCTGGCTTTCAAGTGAGAGCCGTGTGGATCGTGAGAGCGAACTTCGAAAGAGAGCGCTAACTGTTATGAAGAGCGGCACCATATGGTTTTAACAGTGATGTTTTAACAGTGATGCTATTACGGTGGCTGCCCAGATAAAATTGTGAAATCTTTTATAACTATTTCCCCATAGTACTAATCGTTGTAATAACAGCTATGACAGCTAAAACGACTGCTCATGTTAGTCAGATATACCCCGCGTACAGTCTGCATGCATATGTTTGACGGGCATAAAAAGTTTCTCTCTTTCTTTGTAATGCCGGGTAACATAATATTTTACTCAGAGATCGCAGAGAGAGAGAGAGAGAGAGAGAGGGGAAAAACACAAATAAAAAGAAAAAACAAAAAAAACGAGAAGAAATTTGTTTGGACATGGGACAGCTGTAAAATGGGAATAGAAAAAACAAACGAAATGGCTCGTGCCATGTCATGTCCTGTGATGCACGAGTCCAAGGATGCGCTGGGTGTTCTTTTTTTCTGCCTCCACATCTCTCCCTCTGCACGGCTCTCCTTTGTCATGTCGCTGGCTACCCCATCCTCCCCTGGCGACCCTTTGTGCAGTCTGCCTGACAAGGCAAACGAATCGAGGCATAAGTAGGAATCGCTGTAATATTTTCCACCCAACAGCCAGAGTGCTGCTGGTCGGTGGGAGCTCCACAAAAAAAAACTTTAAGCCAAGACAATGCTATGCCATAATCGAAAAACAACAGACGGACACTGAGAGCTGAGTCCGCGTGAATTATGAAAGATTTTCCAGCCCAAAAGGAGTGAGCTGAGTTTGCTTTGGCAGCGATTAGAAGATTTTAACAGTATTTCAATTTAGTGTTTACATATTTATTATTGATTGAAAGCAGAGAATATTTTAATTAATTCTTGTTTCCAAACTCCCAAAAATCATCCGCGAAAGGAGCGACAACCCCTTTGGGACACTTTTCACTAAAAATCACACAATAAGGTTGAGTTTTCGCTCATTCATAGTTTTGTTCAATGGATTAGCGAGCGGTGGCGCACCACCAGCCAAGCCGCAAAACTTTTAATCAGAGACGAACGCGTTTTGGTGCGAGCTAATTACATTAGTTTGGTGGCGGATGGAGCTCATGACGATGATGATGATGATGATGCTGCTGCAGTTGTTCCCACCGAATGTTTGATTATTTTCAATTATTTCGAGCCGCACATTGTCCCGACTTTGGCATTGACAATATGGCAGGCAGGCAGGCAGGCAGTAGTAAGCGATATGATAGCATCCACACACACAGTGGCAGGGCGGGGGAGGTGTAAAATGAAATAGGAAATGTTATTGTCGCTGCTCAAAGCTCCCCTCCCCCCGCAACCCATCCGCATTACCATCCACATTCCCATTCCCATTCCGATTTCATTTCCATTTCCCGCCTTCGCTTGCAAAAGTTTTGGTATAAAACAAAAATCTGATTTACATGGGAGAGGAAACAATGCTGCAGCTGATTGTGTGGTGGCGGTGTGAGGGGATGGGATGGGTGGGGAGGGGAGTGGGGTGCTGCTGCGGTAAAATCATTTACATCCATTCAAGTGTGCGTGTGTTCGTGTGTTCGTGTGTGTGTGTTGTTGCAACAAAGAACATTTCATGTTGAACAGATGTCGGAAGCCGCCGGCGCAGCCGTCGTACGTGTGGAAAAACTTGACACAATGCAAGCCCCAACAGGAGGGCCAGAGGCGAGTAGAGAGAAGCAGCAGGCTCTGTGACATTGCCACTCTTATCGCGCCACGTTGTCAAAGTTGTGCGACAATGGCTGGCAGTGCCAGTGCATCCACGCCAGACACCTGTTGCCAGCCCCAACCCAACCCAGTGGCAAGTGATTCCAAAAAACTGAGAAACCCGAAAATCAATTCTGATCAAGCTGGCTGGGAGACAGAACTTTCCAATTGAGTTTTCTCTGTACTTTTTGTAACTGAGACTGACGAATCGACACCAGCCTCGAGGATGATTTTCCTACAATTCTGGTGGACCCTAATGTTGCTGAGTGGCACAAATATGCTGCAGGCTGCCGACTCTGGGCAGCCCAGCAGCGAGCAGTTGAGCAGCTTCAATCGGGCGGTGCTAGAGGCGCGCGACAAGATGCAGAATCTGGGCGGAGCGGACAGCCTGTACCGGCCGCCGCGGCACACTATCGACGATATGCTGGCGAGTTTTGTGCACACCAGCGACGAGGTTGCGGAGGAGCCCGGCTTGGCGGAGGCAGCCGACGCCTGGTATCGCGACTTCCAGGCAGCGAGCCAGAAGAAGGCGCGGGCAGTCCGGCAGCAGAAGAGCCAGGCCAAGACCTATGTGAGCAAGTACGACAAGCAACTGCAGGACACGGAAATTGGCAAGGTGAAGCTAAAGTACAAGGACCCTGAGGCAGATCTCGTCATGCCGCAGCTCGAGGCCACCAGTGCGCCCTTCCTGTTCGATGGCGGGGGCCTCTCCTCGCTGGACATCAAGCTGAAGCATGCGCAGCAGATACTCAACGAGCATGAGCAGACCAGCAAGAAGGATCCACCCAAGCTGAAGGAGTACCACAAGAAGACAGACGTCAGCGACGAACAGCCGGAGTTCGGGGACGCCCCAGTGCCCGAGGGGATCTACGAGCAAAAGATATCGCAGCTCGATGCACCCAAAGTGCGGCCCAACAATCTGCTGCACGAGGCCAACTACAAGCTCTCCAAGATAGAGCAGGAGGCCTCCGAGAACACCCAGCGCCCGCCTCGCCCCAAGGGCAGCGACCTGATGAAGCGCAGCTTCCATCTCGGCTTCAATCCCATGAACGAGATCAAGCTGAAGACGAGCAGCCGCCTCATGCTCAAGGGCATGGGACCCTCGCTGCCGAGCAATGCGCTGATGGAGAGCCAGCATGCCCGACACGTGGAAGAGGTGATGAAGCGGCGACAGCTTAAAATGCAACGGGAGCAACAGCGGCAGGATCTAGATCCAGATGTGGACTTGGACATGGATCAGGAACAGAATCGGGAGATCGACTCTAGCGATGATGCAGAACTGGGGCCGCAGAACGATGGCTTTAGTCCATCGCTGAGCAACGACGTCATGCAGGTCCCAGAGGTTGCCTCTTCCGGTGACCATCAAACGATGGATCTGCCAGAGAGCTACGACTATCATCTGCCCCCGTACGATCGCTTTCATGCTCTCAGCCAGCGGCAAATGCCCGACATGGTCAGGGTCAGGTCCAGTCGCAGATCCACTGGGGATCTGGTACGCTACAAGCGAGAGCACGCCCCGAAGCAGAGCCTGGAAATGGCTGTGAAGGAGCCAGGCAACAAGGTCAAGTTAGAAGTCGCCGAGCCACAGCATGGGGTGATTCCTGAAGTCAAAACGAATCTGGAAAAGGAAGCAATCGAAGGCAAAGACATGGGAACAACAGCTGATTCGGGCAAGGCGCAAGTCGAAGCTGCGGTGAAGCTCTCTGCGCCAGTGAAAGTGGACACGGACTTTGAGCTGAAGCCCACGGAATCTGCGATGATGAAAGATTCCTCCGTTCTAGAGGCGGACCCTTTGACAAAACCAGAGGTGGCCGATGTTGCACAAGACCCCGCTGTTGTGGTGGACAGTCCTGAGGCCAAGCCCAGCGCAGAGGCGGATGCCAACAGCCTTGCCGTCCCACAATTGGAACTGGAACAGCCGCAGGTGCAGGAGAAGGCCCAGCCAGCAGCCAGTATGGAAGATTCCGGGCTGCAGGAGAACGTCAAGCTGAGTGTGGAGGAGTCTGTCACATCCATGCCAGCGGAGGTTGTACCCAAGACAGAGAGCGTGGAAGCAGCAGCAGCGGCAGGCACAGCTGCTCCCCGTTTGGTCGATGCCGATGCGGTGGTGAAGCTTCTGGCCAGAGAGATGTCGCATCAAAGAGCTCAAACAGAGCGCAAGAAGCGACACATCCATCGCCGTCGACGTCATGAGCGCATGCCTTACAGGAAGAGGCGCCGCTCCAGACGCTCAACGGGCGACGAGCAACAGCCCACGGAATGCCACAAGAGAGCCAAGCGCATGGCTGCTCCACTGCTGGATGACTTTGAGGATCACAATGGGAATCGCTTGCGTTTCGGTGACCTGGGAAACGGTCTGCTTATGCCCGATGCCAAGGAGGAGGAGGAGGAACTTGAAGAAGAGCCTCACTACGATGAGGACGAGGCCAGTCTCTATGATGGGTCCAACATTCAGGTGCCAATGATGAATCAGCGTGCTAACGGAGGAGGTTATCAGGTCACGCAACAGCCTCTGCAAATGCAACAGCAGCAGCAGCAACAGCAGCCACAACAGCAGCAACCACAACAGCAACCGCCACAGCAGCTGCAGATCCATAATCAGCCCTCCTTCAAGGCCACCTTCAATTTGACAAACTTTTTCAATGAACTGCAGAAAATTCAGAAGAATCGTCCGTCTCAGCAGCAACAGTACCGTCCAGCTCTGCAGCAGCAACAACAACAGCAGCAGCAGCAGCAGCGCCAACAACAGCAGCCGTCACCGAGTCAGCGTACATATCTTCCTCAAAAGCAATATCCTCCACAAAAGCAAAACCAATACCTTCCACAAAAGCAATATGCGCCGAAACAGCAATATCTACCACAAAAGCAACACACACCGCTACATACCCAACTGAAACAGCCGCAAATGAAAGTACAGGCACCGCCACTGATGAAGCAATCTGCAGTTCACCGTTACTTTGGTCCCTTCTTCAACAAGCAGGTAAAGAGCAACGTATTGAGCACAGTCGACCCGTGCATTACGCCAGGGCCAGCGCCGACACAGTCCACTCTGCCCATAACTGTAGATCCCAATTGCGTTTCCATTACCACGAGGCTTCCCGACGCTTCCACGGAGTCGACTACAACGGGAATCGGTGAAAGCTCAACGGAGATTCCATCCATGGCGAACACCACAGATGCAGCTGGAAATGGAACAACCTCAGAGGGGGCGGCAGATCAGGAGAGTACAACTTCTGGACCTGATACTGGAACTGGAACTGGAACTGTACCAGGACCTGGACCTGAGCCTGGAAGTGGACCTGCTGTGCCAGCCGACGATTTCTGCAGCAGTCCCGATGCCATGAAGCTGAATGTGTCCATCAATGCGAACGTGTGCGGGGATCCAAAGACAAAACAGTTCTATGGCAACGGATCGATCAACATGCGACCAGCCTTCGATCAGATGGACAACGATGACCTGATGCTGGATTGGCCGCATGCGGCAGAGCATGAGAATAACGATTATTTGATGGAGCATGAGGATCGATATGCCCGCGAAGCAGCTACTGAGGATAATGATATGGAGAAATCCAGTCACAGACGGTACAACAGATGGGGCAAGCTGCACGCCAAGGGGAAATCGTCAAAATGGTAAGTGCCAGTAGGAAGTCCAGTAAACGGAGAACGAAACTAAACATTTATCCTTTCGCTTCAGCTCAAATACCGAGCACTGCGATGACAGCTTGGAGAAGCTCATAAGCGGCAAGACGTCGGAGGCCATTGTGTCGGCCGTCCTCGAGGCAGTCAGCAATGATCCGGGCATGGATCGCCTGCTGGCCGTGCTGGAGCGCAATCGCAAGGGCTGCCAGAAGAAGCCCAAGAACTTCTATCAGATCCGCAATGACAAGAACGATCAGTATCTGCAGCACACAGAGAGCATGGTGCGGGACACCATGGAGGCCATTAGCGACATCATCGACAAGCAAGTGCGGCTGCGCGCCTGCATCCCTCTGCGCCCGGACCTCAGCGAGTTCTACGACCTCATCCTGAAGACCATGGAGGAGCAGAAGAAGAGCCGCGAGAAGCGCGAGAATTCGGTGAGCGGCCTCGCCCATGACTTCAGCGAGGATGTGCGTTTGCTGGATGTCGGCCAGATTGATTCCCGTTCCCGCATCGTCAAGAAGCTGCTGCGCCAGTACGAGCAGCTGCCCCTGGAGGAGCAGCGTGCGGCGGCCAATATCCGCGACGAACTTCTCACGGATCTCATGTACCTACGCAAGATGGCAGACTCCGTGGAGCGCACGCAGCGGGAAGCCAAGCTGCAGCAGGTGCTGCGCCATACCAACATGGACAACGTCCTGCAGTCGCAAAGTTCCAGCGAGCTCTCGCCCCGCTTCATTAAGCTGGTGAAGACCGCAGAGCTGTTCAAGGAGGCCGGCGAGCAGCAAGCCAGGGCCTTCGTCGGGCTCTAAGCGTGTTTCCTTGATGTTTACTTATATTTTTTATGTTGTTTTTTTATTATTGGATTAAATTGAAAATGTTAAATGCAAAGGAATTAATTATTCCCACAGCTACCTTTGAGTTTCCCCTTGGGCCTTGCCTTAGTTTATTTTCAGGCATTTGGAATTTATGTAAATTTACATTTGCGAAATCAACAGTTGCTTTATTTTACGTCACGCAATGATGTTGCCACTGCTGCATCGTTGCACCAAGATGGTGCTGCTGAAGAAGCAGATGAGGCGCAAGGGCAGGCATCTGAGGAGCTACAGGCGCCTGGCCCATCGCCGGCTGCGCAGGATGCGGAGGATACGGGAGGAGCTGCTGCAGCAGGTGCGCAAGGCGATAGCGGCCCGGCAGAGGGACATGGCGCAGGTGCAGAGGGATCAGGCACGGCATGAGGTGGCCAGAATGCTGGCCATGTACAAGAAATGGCTGAACAGTTGGTCCAAGTCGCTGTTGTCGCAGCGCCGGCTGATTGGGCAGCAGCAACAGCTGGAAGGCCAGTTGGATTGTCGGCTGCGGCTGCTGCGCAAACAGCTGGGCAGGCATCGCACACCGCAGCGACTGCTGGGCAGGTGTTTCCTGAAGCTGAGGAAGAGCCTCAAGCGGGCTTCGCATCTCCATCCGAGCATAGGGGGCCAGGCGCACCTCTGGGAAGAGGAGGCCGAGGAGGTTAGGCGCTATCTGTCACAGCTGCACGGCAATCGAAAGAAGCCAGGTGGTCGCCTCCTTGAGGGGTTTTCCGATTTTTGGGATACTGAAGTGCTGCGCAAGAAACGTTCTCCAATACACCCATTGACAACCGAGTTCCGTAAGCCTTCCGTGCCAGAGATGCCTGACAAGCCAACGAAGATCAAGAAGAAAAAACACTCTGAGCCCGAGACCGAATTCGTTGATATTCATTTCAATGAGCTGCGCGGAGCATGCAAGCCAAAGAGGTTGAAGAAGAAACAGAAGAAGGGATTGAAGCGCATCCAAAAGCCAACAATCGATGAGCTGGAGGAGCTGTATGCGGAACAGATGGCCATTAGGGCAGGACAACCGTCAAAGTCCAAAAAGAGAGTCCAAAGAAAAAGGCGCAGTCCATCGAGGACTCTCGCCCGAATGAATCGCAAGAAATTACTAACTCTGGATGCGGTCCCCGAGGATGTCAGCCTGAAATCCAAAGTAGTGGCAAGAAAGTCAGCAGCCAAAAATCGTAAGAAGCTATCATTAAAACATTCGAAT
Organism: Drosophila guanche; assembly: GCF_900245975.1. Classification (NCBI taxonomy): domain Eukaryota; kingdom Metazoa; phylum Arthropoda; class Insecta; order Diptera; family Drosophilidae; genus Drosophila; species Drosophila guanche. The sequence continues at coordinate 7,194,321 of NW_022995743.1, read as the reverse complement.
CTGACATAAGCTAAACCACAATTGGTGTACTTGCAGATGGCACAAGGGACAATGGAGTTAAGGCACAAGAAAACCCAAAACAAAAGCCAAAAGGGCCCAAAAGAAGCCGCAAAGAGAGCCGTGGCTTGCCACAGAAAACGGAACAACTACCTGACATAGAACCCAATTTGAAAGCTACGAAAAAAACCAAACTGAAGCGACAGGTTGCCGATAATCCGCCAACGATGAGTTTCTTTAGACTGGAGGTGCAGGACAACCTCACATCCGAAACAAATGAGAAAGGAGGTGAGGAAACAGTTGAAAGTATACAGGATCAGGACAACAAAGAGGCCGAGCGAGATTATGAAATTGAAAAGAGAAATTCAAAGAATTTCGAGCCCACAAATAGCGAAATGTCTATGCTAGATACATTTGAGATGCTCAGGAGGGAGAACAATTCCTTGAATGTGGAACAAAAAGCATTGGCAAATGCGCCCAAGAAGCAGAGAGTCTCTCGGAAATCCTCGGGCCTGCCAGGGCAGTCCTTAAGGTCCATTACGGGAAAGCGAAAGAAGAGCAGTGTCGCCAAGGATACGCAGCCAGTCGAACAGTTTATGCCGGGCAAAATGAGACTGCAGAGAGCCGAAGAGCCCGGTTCAGCAGTTACGGGTCCACGATTTTCAGATGAGGATAGCGGGGATAAGCTCAGGTACAGCTTCCACTTGAGTGACTTGAATTCGGACCCAAAGTTCAGGGGATTGCAGCACCTGCTGAAGGACGTTATCGAGAGAAACAGTGTCCTGGATAGGGTGATAGATGTCCAAGCTCTAATGTCAGTCGTGGGCAAGCACAATATGTGGAACACCCTAGCGAGTCTGCACTCCGAGCTGCTGGCCACGGACATCCAGCTGTCTGATATTGTGGAGCTTCTGTCCAAGAAGTATCTCGATTACCTGCGGGCCATTGTCAACGCGTATGGGAACAATCCGACAGCGGAGGGAAAGTCCATGGCCTCATGCAAGTACGGGATCAGCAGCATCAATGTGCCCTCCGAAATAGCCGAGAACATTGGGTGGCTCAGTGAGCATACGACTAGGCGCATGGATGACGGAGACAGTCAATTCAAGGGCATCTCCGCCGCTGATTCAAAGCACGGACTCTACCAAATGGCCAAGGCCTCTGGGCTAGTGAACCACGCTCAGCTGAAGAAACTACTCGACGAGGAGTTGAAAATGGAACGCAATCTGCGCGAGGAGCGGCGCAGAAAGCTCTTCTCGGGCACCTCCGCTCGCTTCCCCTCAACGTCGAGCATGTCCCAGTTAGAAATCGATCCGAAAGAGGAGCAGAACCTGCAGAACGTCGAAAAGCGCTACTCCATGAAGAGCATTCGCAAAATGTTGGACACGTACACGCAACACTTTAAGTCGTTGGCCAAGAGCCCGTTGCTGCTGGCCCTCGAGAAGCAGAGAAGCATCACGGAGGCCAAGCAGAGTGTGGGCCAGGGAAGGAGTCTCATTAAGAAGAAAAACCTGCGTAGCGCCGAACGATTGTTCTATGCGCCGCGTCAGACATGCCGCGTGAAGAACCTCCACGACGAGTCGGATGACTGCGAGTGTGATTCCGCGTGCTCCGGAGAGACCTTGGTGGACTCCTGGCCGCATGTCTACGGGAAGTGCCCGCGATGCGGTGTCAAGGTCGAACTGCCCTCACCCACGCCACGGGCCAGTGCCCTCTCCCTGTCCCAGGGCTCCATTGAGGCGTGCGCCAAGAACGAATTGATGCTCAGCACCGTGGCGGATATTTGCATCCACTGCGGCTATATACACGACAAGTGCCAGCCCTGCCCACAGCTGCCCATCTGCCCAGCGCCGTTGCAGCAACTGCGGCGCATTCAAGCGGCAGCTGAAGCCAACAACCGGCGGCAGCCACCCAACGAGCAGCAGCGGGAAGTGCTCATGTGTTGCTCGCCCTGCGGGATCCTCAGGAAGAGCACAAGATACGCTGATCAGCCGGCTGAGGCGAGCGAAACATTTTGTTTAAGTGCTAAATAAATTCGAGTAATGAGTTTGCCTCGCTTGGGTGTGTGTGTGTGTGTGTTTGTGTTAAATGCTGCGGCAAGTAACATAAAATATGCAAGGACTCTGCCACACACACACACACAATGCACTCACGTAGCGGCCAAATGGTTGCTGGCTTTTAATACACTTGCACTTCCCTTTTGCCTCCTTCGGTTACTTCGGTTGCATGCAACCGTTTTTTCTTTTTTTTTGGGCCAAGTTTTTAAGTCGGGGCCACGGCTGCTGTAATGGAATTTTATTGCCAACTCGCACACAGCGACTTGCCTGCTATTTGCACAGGCGAAACATGTTTCAGACATTTCCATAAATGAAAACCTTCAAAGCAACTGCATGCTGCATATGCAACACTATTTTTTGTGTGTATTTATAGCCAGCGTACAGCCTGACGTAAGCCTTCAGGCATAATTAAAGCCATCGGCAAACTGTCGACTGTTGGGCAAAAGCATTTTCCGGAAATTGATGCCGCCGATCAATCATTTTCTTGTTTGCAAAAGACAGAGACAGAGAGGCAGCCTTCTGTGGCCTGTTGCTGAATTTTCATTAAGGCAGTTTCTCCTTCTGCCGCTCTCTTGGCTGCCTTTCCGTAAGTTGAGACGTTTTCATTTGCATTTCTTATTTTCTTTTTTTCTTTTTTGTACAAATCTACAAGATGGTGAAGCCACTCGTCCTCCTCCTCCGCAGCAGGACTCTTGTTCTGTTCAATTTGCGATGACTGCTGTAACATTATCTTGTTTGCTCATGACACGCGACCAGGCCGGACCCAAGGCCCCCAAAAGCCCCATCAAGTCAGGCCATTTCCAGCTGCCTGGCATTGTCCAGCTTTTGGCAGTTCACTCGCTGGGCTGGTCGCGATTCACGACGATTCATTCACGATTTGCGACAGTCTTTTGTCATGATCCGACTGGATTTCCCCGTCTCCCTTTGCGGCATGTCAAAACAAGGCGAACAGGCGAAATGAAGCGTGCAATTGTCTGTCTATTCGCAACTTAAATGGCCATTGTAACGAGCACATAGCGATGGCCATCACGAGTCGCCATACACTCGCAGTGATTGCATTTTATTAGCTGTCAAATTTTAATTAATTCCCAACATCTTGACTCTCCTTTATGCTTTAATATGTTCGGAGAGCAGCAGGGGAACCTCAAGCCGCAATGCAAACCCACAAGACAATGGGCCACCAGCCATAGAGAATGGGCTGCCTCTCTGACAAAGCGTGCACGGTAATTATTGAGCTCAGGTGTGGGCATGGACATGGTATATCCTGCCTTTATGAAGCCATAAAGGAGCAACAAATTGGACTGCTTCTGCCCAGCACAAAGAAAAAAAACGAGCAAGATAAATGGGCCAAGTTATATTAGAATGGCGGCTACACTCGAGAGCCGCTGAATGGGAAAGGGGGGATGGGCTCCGTTCGACTCGAAGTGTGAATAAAAATCTAAGCAAAAATGTGAATAAAATGAGCAACAAAAGAGGGCTTAGCTACAAGAGTAAGCCATAAATGGCTTTTAATTGTTTAAAGAAGCAAATCCCTGCAACGAATGTAGAGACAGTTTAGAGAAATGTGGAGAGAATGCGAGGTGTTCATGTTCTTATCTGTGTTGAATAGTCTCTTGGTTTGGCTGCATTTAAAATTAGTTGAAATAAGGAAAGATCGCAGATTTACACGCTGCAACTCCAGCGACAAATACTTCTTAGCAGCAACTTCCAAAATAACTTCTTAACAGCTTAAATAGAATCAGCGAGCATTTGTTCTCGGTAGATGTGTGTGTGTGTGTGTGTGTGTGTGTGTGTGTGCATGGTGTATGGGAAATACTTACGATAACTGCAATTTGCACTTAACCCTTGCCAGCAGCCAGCCAAAGAGGCGCTGCTTGAAGGGTCGCCTCAGTTTCTTGGGTTCTCGGCTCCCAGGCGTTGCATCCAACGCCTCGGCCTTGCTTGTTCACTTGGACAATTAGAGGAGCAACAGCAGCAGCAGCAGCAGCAGCAACACCCACACACACACAGAGACCCTTAGCTAACTGGCTCCTGGTAACCACTCCAGCCACTTGAAAAGTTGGCCACAAAGTGCGAATGCATAATTAATTCCAATTATGAGTTCAGCCAACAACATTGGCACTCGCCTTCATGCTCGAGACGAGACGAAAGGAGACAAGATGCGTTCGGAGGGTGAGAACAGAGGAACACACACACACACACACACAGGGGGGCATGCAGGATGGAGCTGGAGGAAGGGACAGACTTATCAGCGCATCGACAGCACGAGGCAAGGCCGCCCTTCGTTTCCCCTGAACTTTGAAGCTGGCAACTGTCAACCCGTGTGCTCCTGCTGCTTCCCTGCCCCTCTGCCCGTCTGCCCGTCTGCTTGTTGCATAGTTTGAGTGAGTCAAGTGCTTGGCATGTTTAAACACATGCTCAAGTGTCATTTAGACAGTTATCTGCCCCCCACCAGAAAGGGCTGTCTGCCACCGTGGGTAGATGCTGCTCGAGCATCGATGCTGGATCGCATCTTGGTTGGAGGCAGACAATTGATGGTGCTGCGATAAGTACGTATACCCTGGCTCAGCCTTGAGCGGGCAACTTTTGCCTCAATTACAAAATGCTAAAAATTGCAATATCAATAACATTTTATGTACTCCACAGCGGGATGGCACAGGGGATGGAGAGCTCGCTCCAAGGGTTTAAGGGTAACAAAAAGTGCTGCGTCTAAGTGTTGTTCGCCAGCCTTCAAAGCCGCCTTCACTATTAACGGAAATGCATTCTGGTTGTGGCTGTTGTTTGGAGAGCGTCGCGTCGCGTCGCGTTGCGTCCCGTCTCGCACCGCGCCTCAGCCAGGCTCAAGTGTTTTAATGGATTTTCCAAATGAACAAAAAAAAACGCACCCACAGTGTGGCAGATTGTTGGATTTTTACTCATTTTGGTTTTGCAAACATATAAACATATATTTTTTTCTGCTGCCTGACAAGAAATGTGAAGATTTTGGTCTCATGTTTCCCCGTGACATCTCTGCACATGCATCAATCATTTGGCCCCGCTCCTGAGGCCTTCCGTGGGTGGTTGGGTACTCCATTAAACCAATCAAAAGGAAGTTCAGTTCATAAAAGATAATAGCCTGGCTTAGCCCCATGCCCCACGCCGCCTGCCGCCTGCCGCATGCCACTCAAGGACCTAAATCCGTGGCGCAGCTGCAGCCTCTGCCAGCTAAGGAAAAGCCTATAAATTTGCAGATTATTTGCATATTGCGTCTGCTACTCCTGGGGCACGTTCATTTTGCTAAGCTTCTCCCTCTGCGTATTTTTTTTGTTTGTTTCCTTCGCTACTTGTTTTTTGTTTTTGTGTAATTTTCAAGACATAGCACGGGAAATTCAATTTGCGCCGCTGCACAAACTATGAAATGTAAATCAAGCGACATTAAACGCATAATGCATACAAACATAAATTTCACTGCGAATGGGAGAGCAAGAAGAGTGCAGACGGATGCAGAGATTTGTTGGGGCTCTGATCACAAATTTGCTAATGAAAAGAGAAAGGTTATTGTGTTTGCGTAGCGAAGGAGTAGCGGTGTGTGGGCCAGTTGAAACGGGGGTTGAAAAAGTGATCTGTGGCTTACAAGCCACCGCTGCGTGAGAGCCGTGTGGATCGTAGTCGCTGGACGTTAACAGTCTGTTGTAGCGGTAGTGCCAACAGTCTGTTATAGCTGGAGGGCCAAAGTCAATGCGAGAGGCAACAGTCTGTGTAGCTGGACGTTAACAGTCTGTTGTAGCGGTAGTGCTAACAGTCTGTTATAGCTGGAGGGCTAACATACTGTTGCTACCATGATTAAGCGGCTGCTACTGTAAACACTTTCATTGGGCATTATACCTGCGGCAGCACTGAATAATTCGTATTGATCTCTCGGGTAAATTTGACGAACAAAATATCAATGTGTGTTCGTTCACCTTTAATCCGTTTACGGCCTTGCTCCTTCATAATTGGCTTCGTTTGGGGTGAGGTGGCAAACATGTCGCCTTTAATTCCCGACACGCTGTGGCCAGCAGTCCCGCAATGAAATTATCCGCCTGTCAACGAGTTAATCGAACAGAATGTGTCCGTGGCGCCTCCACAGCAAACTGAATGGGTAGCTGGGAGGACAGAGAGAGAGAGAGAGCTGCATCATTGTGAAAATCATGGCCGGACGGTTGGCAAATGTTTTTAATTTATGCGCTTTCATCAGCCATCAGCCATGAGCCATAGCCTGCCCATGTCCAGTGGCTCATCCTTTAAATCATTTTTAATGAAATCTCTTCGCTGGCAGGATAGCAGGACTACACTCAGCTGTCCACTCCACTCCACTCCACTCCACTGTATGGTGACTGCTGACAGCCAATGCTAATCCGAGTGCTGCAGTTGATGAATGAGTCATTTGCTTAGTAATTTAAGCGTTCATTCAATAAGCGGGTACTGGGCCCTAGCTGGCCCTAAGATTTGTGTAACCAAATACTCATTACACAAGTTGCTGGCATGCGGAAGCTGGCAGAAGAATATGCTGATGTGCGGGGTTCAGTGCACGCTCCCTGTTTAAGCCAAAAACAAATATTGACTGCAAAGTCGAATGCCTGACGAGACGGGGCCACAGTGGGTGGGGCGCAGCATTTAAAGTAATCGAGTGTTAAAAACGGCAAACGCAGGCCAAACACTGGGCCAGGACAAGTCAAACAGAACCATCCATCCACCCACCAACCCCTTGTAAATATTTAGTTTCTCATAAATTACGAGTGTGCGTGTGTGTGTGGGGGAAATCAGAGAGTCAGGGCTTTAATGCCTCATTAAAATATGCGAGATGGCAATAAAATTCAAGCTGACGCCGCTGGAAAACGTTGAAGCGATCTGCGATCTGCGACTCCTCTGGCAACCTTCAACCTGCGGCTGTGTCATAAAAATCTTCGGAGGCAGCTTGACAAAGTTTTCACATAAAATAAATTGCTGCCAAATAATAGTCAAGTTGGGGGGAAACCCGTTAACGTGTCGAAGGCGCTGACGACGGCTGCCGGCTGCCGGCATCCTGGCTGCCGTTTTGGCCAGCGGCAATTGACACGAGGCCGGGCAGAGGGATGAGGTCTAGGAGCAGGAAGGAATGCTTCATGGCCTCGAAGCTTGTTGTTTATTAAATTACAAATAAATAATGAGACTGATGGCAGTTGAACTGCCATCTCCGCCACACTCTCTTTACTTCTGCCGCTCATCGGCTGCCTACTGCCTGGAGTTATTAAAAACTTTACAAAAACAATTAACACAGTCAGTCGATGGGCGATGGGCGATGGGCGTGGTGAGGGGTGGGCCCTGAAGGGTGAGTGTAAGAAGAGCCTTTTGCTTCCTGTCAAACATTTTAAAGCAACCAAATGACAAATGGCATAAAGTGCAGAAATGTTCTTTAAGCTGCAGTTCCACTCCAATTGTGCTCTGGCTGGATGGCTGGCTCGGTGGCCAAAGCATTAACCAAAGTTGCAGCCGCAACAATAACCGGCAGCAGCAGAAACCCATCCCCAAGCCGCAACCCAGCAGCAGCACCAACACCGACACCAACACCAACCCCAACCCCTGGTGGTGGCTGGAATTGGAATTGCAGCCGCAAATAAATTTGTGCACAGCAAAATATATGGCAAAAATATAAAGAATTGCATGTGCATAAAAGTAAAGTAAAGCCAGAGCAAGAACAATGCCAAAAGCAACAAGCAACGAGTTGCTGCCCCCTTTTTCATTACAGTCCTCTGGCCCCATCCACAGTCCCCGGAGGGAGCGGGCCGCGGCACAGGAACTGCCAGGACACAGCCGGATGCGGCTGGGTTGGGTTAGGGGTAAGAGATACTCCGGCCATTGTTTGCAGGCGCGCGCTCTGATTAGAGCAAAAAACAAAATACAACAAAAAGTGTATATATATATATATCTATAAAGCAAGAGGTATGCAGTCGCTCGTATTTGCTGTGTGTTCTTCGTTGTATTTTATGCACATTACTCGGAATCAAAGGAAGCCACATGGCAGATCTTTAAGCACTGCAAATTGAAATAACTCTTTCGGTTGCATGGCAGAAGGGTTAACCCTGTGTGTACATATTTATTTATTTACGTTTCAATCAATCTGCAAAGTCTTCAGCTGAAAACTTTGAAAATTATTGAATTATTGAGGGAAATGCACAAGCAAGAAACAGATTTGGACTTAATTGGCTTTACTTATTCTATTCAAAATATACCTCACCATTGTACCTGCTGTCATCTGATCTGTATGAGGGTTGGGTTCTATGCACCCTGATCAAGCTCTGCCTGCAGTCTCTTTCTTGCTGCCTTTGTTTTTGCTAGTGACCATTAAGCAGCTGCAGCTGTCAGCGACTTTCAGATGTGGCCGTGCCCACTCTTTCTCTCTTTTTGTGTCCCACTCTGTTGCCACTCATCCGAGCGTGCGTTTTGTGCTCTAACCAAAGCGCTCAGTGTTAGTCTTTGATTTGTCACACCAAAGCGAGCTTTTCATGGCGTACTGTCAGAGTTCTTTTTCCCATCTGCCAGACAGACAGAGCCAGCGAGAGTCTGTCCCTCTATCCAAGAGAGAGAGAGAGAGAGAGAGAGATATTGTGGATTGTGGATTGTGGATTGGGGGCTCTGTTGTGCCTGTTTCACGTCCAGTTGTAGCCGTTGGCTGATTTTTGATGAAAAGTTTTCAGTTTCACATTATTCATGTCTTCGCCCCAAAATCCCCAATCCCCCCACCCCCCGCTACGGATCTTTCCATGTTCCGTTCCCCTGCCCCTGTCCCTCGCCCAACCAAGTTTTGCGGCTGAATGGAGCTTGCAATTTTTTGTTTCTATTTCCTCTGCTTATTTTTAACCGAAAAATTCGTTGCTGTTGTTGTATTTTTGTTATATTTTAATTTTGCGCAAATGGAAAATAATAATCAAGAGAAAATAATAAAATGGACGCAGGCAAAAAAGGTGTTTGAGAGCCCCAGAGAATGGGGTGGATATCCTGAACTGAACTGAACTGAACCGGGCCGGGCTGCGCTGGGCTGGGTAGGGTAGGGTATCCCACGATGGTGGAGGATTGACAAGGCGACCCGACCCCGCATGACAGGGGGAGGGGTGAGTAGGTTGCAAGCCCGCAGCATCGTGTGGCTTTGTTTCGAGTGATTCTCCACAAAGCGCACTGCACTTAATTCTCTTTACGCACAGAGAGAAAGAGAGAGAGAGAGAGAGAGAGAGAGAGAGAGTGGGAGACATGCATGGCAGACATGTATGACAGGCTTTTTATGCCTAAGTATCTTAAGTTGTCAACTTGAAAAGGCAAAAGAAATCCTTTAATTTGCAGTAAAATGCAAAACGCAGCCAGCCTCAATTTGTCACTGGCATAGCGAGCGGAGCAGAGGGGGCAGAGGGGCGACCTGTGGCATATGTGTGGCTGTGTGGCTGTGTGTCTGTGTGGAGAAGAAGGCAACAAGTCGGACGGCTGCAGCTGCTGGCACAGGAGCACATTGGACTTTGCCACTTGGCATGCGAGCGCAGGCGAGTGGCGCCTCAAGGTATGCAGTAAATTAAAATGCAGTGACAGGGGCGTGGCAGGGCTGCGTTTGGTGCGGGATGTGGAGTGCTGCTCTGACATGCTTTCTTGCATGAGGGTTGCACTCTCCTTTGCACTTTTCACATTAAAAACTTTTGCCCGCAGGCCGCCTGCCGACCGATCCTTGCACACATAAACTTATAAACGAGGCAGAGGAGGCATAAGAACTGAGGCCAACCTCAGTTTTGACACACACAGATACAGCACACACACACACACAGTGGCAATGCATTGAGCCATAAGCGTAGGAGAGACTTTGATTCCGCGCGGGTTGCCTGCAAATCTTGGGGAACACACGGACAGCAGCTCCGACAACTCTCAGTGCACACCTCGCTGCTGGCTCCACTTCTATTTGCATATTCATAGATGTCCTGCACTTGTGTGGGTGTGCAGCAGGGATAGCGCTTACCGCCACGTTAATGGGAAACTAAACTGCAAACTTTGCTTTTGCACCGACGCACGCATACGTAATAAAAGGTGTAAATGAGCAAAAGAACTGCCAACTGCCACTGCCACTGCCACAGCAACAGAGAGTGGAGTGCTGCAGCTGAAAGTCAGCCAGGTGTGCAGGCAGCCAGACATGGACTTACGCCTTGGCCCATTATGAGGGCCACTTGCTGCCGCCTAAGAAGACAGCTTCGCATTTAAGTGTGTGTGTGCATGGTGGGCAAATACCAGTATTTGGGGTAAGCTTAATGCAGAGTGTACAATTTGCTCGTTTAGGAGCAACTTGCCCCACTGTGCGGCATGTGTATTAAACTAAATTTAGCGCCACTGACTTCGTAGCGCTGCATTACAATGCCAGAGAGCCGGAATAGCTCCAGCAAGGACATCATGTTTGCAAATTTATGTCGTTGTAAGTTGTGCCAAAGGAAATGCCATAAAAATGCAGAACAGAATTGTGCGGGCAGCGAACACAAGCAACGGAATGGACTGCCGGATGGATGGACTGTCGGACTGTCGGACTGTCGGACTGCCGGATGGTTGGTTGGATGCTTGGAACGGCTGCCATGACAAGCTTGGACGCGCTTAAAGTGCAATTAGCGCACGTAATTGTAATCGAGTTGCCCACCTGGCCCACCAGCCCACCAGCTCTCAGCAGAACACCCACAGAGCAGTGCAAGGCAGTGGGTGCTTTTGCTTTTGCTGTTTCGCCTGCCCACGGGGCTCCTTGCCACTCCCTCTCCCTGTTGCTGTCCGTTTTTGGTGGGTTGCACGCAGGCGGCTTTGCTTTTTTAAAGGCAACCGGGGAGCTGTAAATAAATTTTGGCACTTAATCATATTTACGGATTTTGCGGGCACTTTTATTTATGTGTCCCACAGTGGCCCCAGCTACTTACTGCACTTTCCACCTAGCCACTCTAGCCCTACCCTGAGTAGAGTTTTACGCGACACTTTTGGATTTCTTGGCGGAAACACACAATGCCAAGGTGTGGGTCCAGGTCCAATTTGTGCCCCATTCTGAAGTGGCAGCGAGGCAGCGAGTTGGCTTTTTGCCTAATTATGCGTTTCAGCATTGTCACGGATACGCGACGGAGTAGCCAAAATCTGAATTCTCAATTCCGAGATGTGTCCTCGGCGCTGGCCACGAGGCTAATTAGGCCCAAAGCGCGGCCATTGTGCTCACCGTTAGGCAGGCATTGTCGAAAAGTACTACCCCCCCCCCCCCCCCCCCCCCCCCCCCCCCCCCCCCACCCCCCCCCTCCCTATAAATAAAATTAAAAATTTTTCGCGGGGGCTGGGCGGGGGGGGGGGGGCGGAGAGTGGAAAAAAAAAAAAAAAAAGAATATGAAAATT
>NW_022995743.1:7111294-7182184 GCF_900245975.1 Drosophila guanche | reverse complement strand
GCTGTGAATAAGCTGAAAAAAAGATGTAAGCCATGAAATTTGATTTATTTACCAGTTGATTGGCGGACGGACAAGCGGTGGAAGGGTTGGGATGGGCAATTCAATAAACTAATTTCCATTTAGGTTTTTGTTTTTGTTTTTGTTTTTGTTGGAACAATTTTGCGGCTTTCAAAAGTGTTGAATCGATGTTTGCATCCGCATAATTTGCGGTTTGTTTTGGAACGGATTTGCGGCTGCCATTTAAAACATTCAAATATCCATCATTCATGGCAGGCTTTTACGGCTCTTGCGACATTCACTCATTACTCAGTCGGCGCTGCATCGATATTCCCCACTATTGTTGTTCCTGAATATTGTTAAGTGCACGTGGGGAATGGGACTTGGAATGGGAGTGGGAGTGCGGGTAAAAACTGTCACTTGAATGCATTTTCATTACACCTCATTACATTTCACTTGCGTCTGCAATTGTGTCACGTTGCTGCTGCTGTCTGCTCGAGCCTTTTAGCCGCCTTTCGAGCCCAGCACAGCACTGTGCTGACAACTGGCAGTGCCGACCGAATGGGCTGTGAGTGTTTTTAATTGAAAACAATAAAGTTCTGCCGTTGCTCAGCAAAAGCCATTTCCAATTGCAGGTGGTCACAGCGATTGTTCAATGCTCTTTTTAGTTGGGGGTTTTCAATCAACAGAAAAGGAAATAAATGCCTTTGGCATTGATGTACTTTTAGTGCTGGTCTTTCCACTTTAAAACACACATTTTTAATCCATTTTATTAACAAGTTTAATCGTTTATTTGGCAACATTTTTGATGGCATTTTTGCATTTGCAAAGCGACTTTCCACTTCGGTTATGCCCTGCAGCATACCCTAACTATTGGAGTGGCCTGGTGAGAGGGTGGCCTGGGTTCCTGGGGGCCTAGAAGAATCTCATCTCACTGTGTGAGCTGAGAGCTGAGCATGCCATGGATTGTTCGCTTCGCTTTCTTTGTTCGATGGAAATGGAAACGCGACTCGACAAGAGACGAGCGAGCGAGCGAGCCATAGATGGATAGATACGGGGGGGGGAGGGAAGGTGAACCAAATGCGAAAGTGATAATTAAAAATCGCGCCATACACGAGAGTTGATACCAGAAATTGTTGTTGCTGCTGCTGCCGTGCCGTGGCGTTGTTTTCCCACTGATTCTTTATGGTTATTGTTTATGATTTTTGTGCCATTGCTGCCTGAGAGAGCTGCAATCAGCAACTGCGCGGCGGAAGCGCAGGGAAATGGAACAGAAACAGGACGTAAGTGTGGATGGGGCACGAACGAAGTGATCAATGCGCTGAACACAATGATTGACGGCACATCAATGGGCTGCTGGGGGGCTGGCAGCAGTGCAGTGAAAAGGCCTGTCCCTGTCCTGCGGACAAACAATTATGCAAAATTGCAAACGCCTGCAGTTTTGTGCAAAATTAATATTGCATTTTTTAATTTTACATATTCGAAGGAGCAGCGGAGTCTGAGAGCTGAGAGCTGCGCGGCAAGACACTCGGCAATGAAATGAAAAACTGCTGCGACGACATTCTGCGCCTCTGACAAAGGATTGATAAGTGCTCGATGTGGTTCGACGTGGCTCGAGCGAGCAGCCATCCATCCGGTTATCTGGCAGCGTACACCCAGAAGTAGGGCCACGTAGCCCCAAACGGGGGCAGAGCATGGCCTGATGCTGCTCAGGCCCCAAGACACAAGCTCATTCCGTTGGCAGAAGACCTCGCTGTTGGTTGTGTAAAATGTTTCAAGCGGATCCCCAACTGAGCCGAGCCCTGGCACGGCTCCAGCCGAAGGCAAAGCTGGACCTGCAGCAGGATCAGCTGCGCCTGGTGCTCGTTGAGAGTCCTGGCCAGCCGGACATGCAGTTCCCGGACATTTGGCTGCGCGACAACTGCCGCTGCGGGGAGTGCTACCTGCCGCAGACACTGAGTCGCCTGCCCCAGCTGTGGAACAACCTGGACACGAGTGTGCGCGTGCAGCAGCAGAGCGTGGACGTGGAGCAGCAGCTGCTGTACATCCAGTGGTCCGACGGCCACGCCTCCCAGTACCCCTTCGCCTGGCTGCGGGAGCGCGACTTTGCGCTGGCACATCGCACGCGATACCTGAGCGACTTTTACCGCCCCGCGCCGCAGCACTGGAGCGGCCTGGAGTTCGGGCACATCCGTCGCGAGTTCCAGTACCAGGAGCTGCTGGCCAGCGACGAGCAGCTGCAGCAGTGGCTCCACCAGCTGGCCGTGTATGGCGTGGCGCTGGTCAGGCAGGCGCCCCTCGAGTTTGACGTGCTGCGGCGGCTGTGCAACCGCGTGGGCTTCATGCGGCGCACCACCTACGGCGATGAGTTCAGCGTGCGCGCCCAGCCGGGTGCCAGCAACTACGCCTATCTGGCGGCGCCCCTGCCCCTGCACACGGACATGCCCTACTTCGAGTACAAGCCGGGAGTGACGCTGCTGCACACGCTCGAGCAGTCGGACTCGCCCGGCGGCGTGAATCTCCTCACGGACGCCTACCATGTGGCGGATCTGATGCGCGAACGGCATCCGGCACAGTTCCGGGTGCTCTGCCAGACGCCCGTCGACTGGGCGGACATTGGCCGAGACGGAGACCTGGAGTTCCACAACATCTGGCGTGCCCCAGTCATCAAGTGAGTGATCAGAATGGCAGCAGTAGCTCCCGGTGGGTTAATCCTTTTGTCCTGTCTGATTGCAGCCTGGATGCCGAGGGTCGGTATGTGCGCATCAACCACAGCATTCCGCAGCGCGATAGCCACTTCAGTGTGCCGCTGGAGCAGGTTCGTCCCTGGTACGAGGCGATGGCCCTGTTCGTGCGTCTGGCCAACGAGCAGGCATGCAGCTTCAAGACCACGCCAGGGGATGTGCTCACCTTCAACAACCTGCGCCTGGTGCACGGACGCACGGGCTATGACGACACGGACCACAATGTGCGCCACCTCGTTGGCGCCTTCCTCGACTGGGACATTGTCTACTCACGCCTGCGTGTCCTCAGGAATGCCACTCGCTGAGTGGCCTCAATCATCATCACCATCATCGAGCACTAAGTTCTAAGTTCAATGTTACTCATAGGCCCCAAATGTATCCACACAATTATGCTCATACTTTGTATATAATTTTATAATAAATGCCAAATGGCAATTGATCTTTGAGGTGATCAAAACAGAGGCTGGACTCTCTCGCTTGAGTTGAAACTAATCTCATTCAAAGTCTGACATCTGGCTGATTAGTTTCCCAATTCAAACTGTCTACCCTGAAGCCGAATTCTGGTTGCTTGCTTTGGGGTATATTTGCTCTTTGGGTGTTGACTTCAAGAGCTGAAGACTGAAGAAGACTGAAGCTGAAAGTAATATATTTATGTAGCAGAGATTCCAGCTCTAATGAAAGACATTAATTTACTTATAATAAAAATGAATTGCAGTTGCTAGAAAGAGGAGAAACATTCCCCATTCTACACCCATTGCTCGTCTCGCACTTTTCAAAGGGTATTGTACGATGCGCAGGGCAAACTGTACCCTTATTAATCGCTGATACTACTTAGTTGCTGTGTGTGTGTGTGGCAAACAGCCGACATGAAGTGAAAGTCCAGCACACGTCATTGTTTACGCCGGGCAGCAAAATTAGCTTATCGGAGATCTGTGCTGAGTCAGCTGAGGCGACGCATACACTGCCATTGAGTGGTGATTAGCTGGTTATCAATTTATGGCAATGCCGAAATAAGTATTGACTGGGCTGAGCTCTTGGATCTGGGAGTGTGTAAATCACACACAGAGACCAGCGACAACCCGCGTGTGTGGTAAACATTTTTACGGGACAGGAAGCAACTTTTACTAGTGGGTTTTGGTTTGGTTTTGCTTTGGGTTTGGGTTTGGGTGCGGTTGCCCGCAGGCAAATCCCTTCGAAATCTTTTTATTTATGTCAATGGTGCCACCAAAAACACACAGCAAGACACGGCAGCGGCAAGGAGCGATGCCAGCTGGCAGCCAGCAGCCACAGTCCGTAATGCGGAATCCGGTATCCGGTATACGGTATACGGTATCCGGAATCCGACTTGGAGCACATGAATTTGTGCATGGCAGCAAGTAAATCCCTCTAATAATCCACATAATAAGCACTGGAGAAGGTGGCGGTGCCAGCAACAGGCAGAAAGGGGTCGCACTGTGGGGGAAGGGATTGTTCTTCTGGGTCTGCGACTGGGAGCTCTTGTTTATAAGTTCATAAAAGCCAACGAGCCGCTACAGGCGCGAGAGTGCGGGCAGACATAAAAAGCGCCAGCAAATGCAAAAAGGAGCAGCAAAAATAGCCAAAAAAACAAGGAAAGGAAACCCAGTCGCAAATCCAATTTCCACTGCCTGCGTGTGTGTGTGTGTGTGTGTGTCGGGGTGGTGGAATTTTACTGCAGTTTTGGGTACGCCATGCAACAGTCATAATGTGTAATTGAAAACCTGTGCTGAATCGCACCCTTGGGTGATGTACTGGCACTGCTTGTGGGTCCACTGCCTGTGCCTCCTAATTGGCAAAGAGGTCGCCAGCAACACAAGAGACTATGCATATTCGTATGTAAAGAAGACAGCACAATTGTCCAACTAATGCTCGTACAATTTCCACAATTTCCGCTCTTTGGAATGGCCCCAAACTCTGGCTGTCTCGAATGATAAACTTGCGGCAATTGACGCAATCATTGTCTGTCCATGAATTGAATTAAATCAACTCAAGTGCGACACTGGCATTGCTTATCCTTGTGCCTGCTGACACTCTCGGCAAGAGAAAACGGAAGAAAGGATGGCCACAATCACAATCACAATCACAATCACAATCCTTTGCCTCCGACTTGCTGCAAAATTAATGACTTGGTCATGCATGCCCGGGCGCTGAAATCAACTCAAAAGTATAGGTTACAGCAGCAGCTTCAGCATGTGAGATGGCCAGGGTTGGCTTGGTTGGGTGGTTGGGTGGTTGATTGGATGGGTGTGTGTTATGTAATGCCCCATAATTCCGTTCGTTTCCGTTTGATGCCGTTGCAGGACATTAGCGCGGGCTCAGCGGCGCATTTTGCTTATTAGAATCCGTTTGTGTATCCGTTTGTGTGTGGAGTGTTTTCTCTTTGTATCTTTGTATCTGTGATGCCGCTGGAGTGTAATAAATTCTCGTACTTCCCTGCCCCCTCCCCACACAACACTCTGCCTGGGGCTCTCTCTGTCTCTCTGGCAATTTCAAAGTTTATCACCAAAGCGCGTCTGCAACTTATGTCGTCTGCTTCTTGGCTCTGCCACTGCCTCTGCCACATTCTGTTGCTGTTGCTCTGTGCTCCGTTTTTCCCGCTTTCCCGCTTTCCCGGTTTGTCTGCACGTCGGTTGTGGTTATGTGAAATCACATCGTAAAAATGTCCAAGTCCAAATGCTGCTGCCTCTACGGACGAGACTGTGTGTGTGGGTTGGTGGGGGGGGAGGCAGAAGGCAAAGCTTATAAGTCCTTCCTGTCTCACCTGACTTTGGTGTCGCGGTGCAGGCAACCCTTTTGCCTTTCAATTTATAGATGTTGCCCATATAAATATTTATTTCTATTTACAGCTGCCTACCCCATCATTATTGTTTTTATGCGAGCGTCTTAAGAGCATTCCGCCGATCAATAAACCTTCGCCACGTCTCGCGGGCGTCTGCCGCTCTCCGGTTGCATCCTTTCCAATAAGCGAAAGTGCTTTTCCCACCCAAATATCCTCCCCCCCCCCCACACACATTAAAGGTCAACCCAGGCCCCCATTTGGCCAGGGAACAATGCAAATATTTTGCGGGGTATTTGCGCATTTTTAATTAGGCCAAAGCAATGGCAAAGCCATGCGAATAATTCTGAATACATTTTTCTGCACTCGCCATAAATACACACAATGAAAATGAGCTCAAAATCGATATAGAACACGGAACTATGTGTTACACATTTCAATTTACAAAGGGAAATGTTCCTTTAGATAATAAATGAAATAGTTATTTCTTTGCTGTTGGAATTCCATCGGAAACAAAATCTAATTCAAAATCTAAGAACAAATCATTGATGCAAACCTTATTTATACATTAAAAAATGTAAATGTGGCAAACTATTTTTGGTCTTTTTTGTATGTTGCTCTTCCAAATATTTATTCAACAAGAATCTGCCCTTTGCTGGCTTCACGTTTCCTGTATGCCTGAACATTTAGTTCATTCGCCTGCAGGCTGGAGATGCAGACCCACATCTACAAGGAGTAAAGTAACAACAAAGCAACAAAGTGCTCGAAATGGAGCAGCATTTTGCATTAATAACATTTTCGGGCATTCTAATTTGGACAATATATCACGGGTGTTATCGTCGTGAATGGATTTGCTGCTCTTGCTCTGGCTCTGGCTCTGGCTTGTGGCATGCAAAACGTGACGCTAAATTGGTTAACAATTACACAAATCTCATAATGAAGTTTAAGGCAGGCACCCGTGCTGCATGCTGCGTGCTACCAGAGCATCGTCATGCTCCCGGAACACTGCCATTGCCTGCGGTCAGCAAAATTTCCATCGTCATCGTCATCGTCATTGCCTCCCTCTCTAGGTCCATGTCCCCACGTTCACACTCTGTGCTTGCCTCCTGCTAAATTGATTAGTTGTTGTTGTTGCTGCTGCTGCTGTTGGGTTTTGTGGTGCTGCTGGTCCTGTTGCTGGTGAGAGTCGCCCCTTAGCTACAGCTGCACTTACCGCCAGCCAATTTGCAGCTTTGTTCTCGAGTGTAACTCTTAACAGGTGTTGATGTTTGCTAAGTAGGTCCTACATCCCGACCTGACCCCAGCCCCAGCCCCAGCCCCATGCAAGCTCTTGCCTGATCCAGGGACCAGGACTCGGTCGGCTCCTCCTTCATGGCTAGTTGCACATTGCTTTGATTATTTTCTATTTTCTACAAATTGTATGCAAATAGTTGAGGTTTACCTCTATCCAGGCATCCTCGTGCCCAGACCTGAAACCAGAGACAGTTAATATTTCCCAACAACAGCCGCAGTATTGACTTTTCCACCTTGGGCCCGACCAAATGAAGCAAGCACTCAAATGCTGTTTGCCCTCCACACCTTCGACCTCACACAAAAAAGGAGCTCCTCCCGCCCTCTGCCCCGAAACAATCTTCCGGCTGAAGGCAAACTCCGATATACGGGTGGCTAAGCACAGTGTGGAATCCGTCTAGCAATTTACCTTTATCTACTTGGTTGTGCATTTATTTTGGTGCTAACTGGAAAGTAATTACAGATTGGTAGTGGATTTTGGCAGCTAGAAATATTCAATTTGTGCATTAAATGTATCTGCGTTTACCTTTCTGTGCTTCCCATTGATGCTTCAACTTCTTCCATCTGTACTCATTGCTCTCGAACTATTTTAGCCAAGAATCTTACATATTTATCAGCGTACATAACCCGTACATAAGCAGCTCCCTTAAACAGAAACTTCATTGTTTTTCGTGCACGAAAGTTGTAAATTTAAAATTTGCAAAATGCCTCGGGCTGGGTAGCAATTTGGATAATTGCTTTACAGCCACACAACCTGTACACACACACACACACACACACACCTTTGGGACACGTGTGTTCGACTGGCTGGCTGGCAATAATTTTGGCCTAAGCATTTGTGTGCCATTTGTGCCTTTAAATACTTGACACTTTTATGAACTTAATAAGGCAATAAGCCGAAACATTTTCCCAAGCTAAGCAAATGTGGCTCCCCCCCCCCCCCACCCGCCTATATATATATTTACTTGGGACCCCTGTCAATCCCTTTTCCCTTCAATGGGCCTCATTAGACGTCGACGCTGGGAATAAAACTGGGCTTTTTATGCACTATTTTGAGCTCGTAAACAGAATCGAATTGGTGCCAGCCCCGCCACCAATGAGCCTCATGCTGGGAGTGGGTCGGAGTCCGGCCTTTAATAGTTTGTTGTGGGACCCGAGCTGGAGAACCCTTCTTCTAGTGCCTTTTCCGGTCAGCAGTCAGTGCGATTCGGGCAGTTCCATTGTTGCAAATTTTCTTTTATGCGTTCTGAGCGGCGGGGTAGGTCATAAAAACGGCATCGACCGGAAATTACAAATGTCCATATAATGTCCCATACAAGTGCAGATTAGTGGTTGTCATGTGGGTCGTTAGGTGGTTCGGTGTTGCTCTCCGAGTATTTAAAGGTTTGTGCCATTTTGCTATTTACTTTAAACAAACACAACGCACCCGAATGTGCCCCCGGAAGTCATTTGCATGTGCCGAGGGGCACTGGCAGGGGGCCATCTGTCTGCCTAGATGGATTGGCCGATTTGTGGTGCTGCAAACGCATTAAATGCAAGCACAAACAGAGTCCAGCCCGTGCCAGAGTTGAGGCTCGCAAAGCCAGTCAGCCACGCCTACATGCTGCTGCTGCTGCTGTTTTGGCATTTGTGTTAATTTCATGCCAAGTACCGACACACACACACACACACAGCCAGACATGTTGCATAACATTGTGGTCTCTCCTCTGTTCTGCTCTCTGCGTTTGTGTCTGCGTTGCTCTCTGAATTATGTTTTTGATTTTAGTTGACAATGAGCGGGCACAAATTTATTGTCTACAACTGCAAAATCGAAGCGCTGACAACAGCAACGGGCAGCAGCCACAGAAGATGCCACTGCAACGTGGGCGTTTTGCACAGTGCCAACTGCGACAAGGCGTGGCCCTGACAGCTACATAAGCACTGAGGGGGGGGCAGGCAATCCAACCCCAGAGAGAGGTGCCCCTCGAGGAAGCTGCAGGAACACTCGGCATTAAGGCTTAGAAATGCAATTTAACAATAAAAACCTCTGATGCTACCCACCTCTACCAACTCTTACAAGCTTTAATGGCTACTGATCATGATTTCCGGGGCCTTAAACCAACAAAAGCCTCTTCAGCATTAACAATTTGAATTTTCGCTATTTTTCCGCATTTCAATTTGAGTTTTGTGCACATTTTAATGCACTTTCCGGACCCAAGATGCAACTTTTACATGTCTACAAAATTAGTAATCGGCCCATTACGCGACTTTATATGTCCCTCTGTCTCTTAGTGTCTATGTGTGTGTGTGTGTGTGTGTGTGACATCATAAACTTGCGGCTGTGAGGCACCCAGGCACCCGGGCACTTGGTGCCGCTGGGTGACAGCGAAGTGCATGGAAGCTCCCTTCATTCGGCGCGGCGGAGGCTGTGGCAGTATTTTTGGCATGCAGTCAAGCCAGGGAGGGGATGCGGCCATAAACGTGTTTTTACAACTGTCATGCCATGGGCCATGGGGGCACATCACTGGATGGGCAGCATGTTGTTTGCATCGGAGTCGATATTTGCACGGCAACGGCTCTCTGAGTGTCCTCCGACTGTGACTGTGACTGTGACTGTGGCTGGGACTCGGACTCATGTCCTGCCTGCTCTGCTGGCTGCTAAGCGGCAAGGATTGGCTGCCAGGCAACTGTGGAGGAGCGCACAAGGCGTCAGGGATGGGAGTGCTAAGTTGGCTTGCAGGTGTGATTTTATGCAATTTGCTTTCATATTAAATGAGTGCTCTGCTCTGGCCCGAACGCCCAACACACACACACACACACACACACACATGTGCTGTTAAGAACTCTCATTCATTGCCACGAACCGAACCTCTGGGCTGTCGGAGGCGACCCCTATGGATGCCACTGGTTTCGTCTCTGCTGCTGCCGTTGCGGGCAAAGTAACTGTGCAAACGTTGCAGCTGCAAATCCGCAATCAGACAAAGCAAATAATTTTGCAAAAATAAATATGAGGGATTATTGTGCTGGCTGGCTGGCTGGCAGAAGCACAGCAGCGAGGCGGCTGGAAAGTATGCTATAATAAAATGCAGCTAAGTCGATGGAGACGCCAACGACGATATTAAATTTCAAGTGCATGTGCTAAGCCGCGCCAGCGAGTGGAGAACACCAACCCACCGACGGCTGCCATTGAAAACGGCTGTCCTTGCTGCATCAGCAGCTTCTCTGGTTCACCTTGCCGCATCTGGCGGCCTGTCAGCCCTGCCCCCAACCGCAGAAGGCTCCTCAATATCCACGACATTCATTTGAATGCATTTACCACTTGAGAGATTAGCCTGAAAAGGGGGCTACCCAACATTGTTGGAATTTTGAAAATTTACCTTTGTCATTGCTTTTATTTATTCTTTTTGTTGGTCTTCTATTCGGTGGCTTTGAGGCATACCCCACCATCAGAGTCATTATTCTGATTATGTCACATTTTTGCTGCCTTTTTTTTTCGACAGTTTTGTTTGCAGTTACAAACATTCCTCTCCACAGTATCATTATTCAGGCATTGTCCTGGCGGCTTTTCAGTCCAAATTATTTTTAAAATATTGCAAACAAAAAAAAAAAGAAACGTCAGCACTCCACTTTGGGTGTATTCCTCGACAAATTAAATGACTTTCATTGTGTGTCGGGGAAATGAATGTGAAGTGCCCCCACACGGACGGGTATTCGATTTGAAAAGTGTTTGGAGATCTTCAAATCTGGTATTTACTTCATTAAAGTGTTGCCCGCTGAGTGTGGATTGTGGTCAGTGGGTTTCTGACCAAGGCCTCAGGCCCATAATGACTTTACAATTGGATGGGCTCTGGCATAAAGATCTGTGCGGAAGTTAATGACAAATGCACGTCATTTGGGTTATTAGTGGTTTTATTACGCTATTGGCACTCCACTACAACACAATTACAATTACAATTACCACCACTCGCACACACACACAGAAATGCTGGGGAGCGGCACGCCTTTTGGCCATGAACGCCTGGAAATCAACGCTCTCCGGCTCAGTTTTCGCTCCTTGGCGCCAATTTGCAATTTCATTACAATGCTTAATCATCATTATAACGGGAGAGCTCCATATGTGAGCCATCGACAGGGGCTGGAGTGTGTGTGTGTGTGTGTGTGTGTGTGTGGGAGTATCACAATATTGCGTTGGCACTTCCGCACAGTCGATAAAAATCCATGGGGAAAAATGGCATTCTCACTGCAATATCGTGGCTGCCATGTCATCCGTTCATATGGCTGGACGAGCCAGGAGTATCCCTCGCATTTGTAGCTACTATTTGATTATATATGTAGCCATATCAGGCACCGCTCCATGTCATGTTCTGCGCACACACACACACACACACACAGCCAAAGACAGACAGAGAGAGAGAGAGAGAGAGAGAGAGAGATGGAGACAAGCGCGTCAAATGCAGTTTATGCCCTGGCCATAAATCAAAATTTTTGGTTTTCTGCTGTCAGGCCATGGCATAGCTTTGAGCATGAGGACAGCCTCATGCAACGGCCACGCCAGAGGCAGCACGAGGCAGGACTGAGGACTAGAGCCAGTGCAGGAGCACAGTGCCAGGCACTGTGAGGCCAGCTAGAACATAGTGCACATTGCACAGTTTCTGCCTTTTTGCGTAACTCGTTTATTTTGGTGGTCATAATTTGCCGATGCCGCCAGAGTTTCGCCATTGCCATGGCCATCGCATTCCGTTCCGTTCCGTTCCGTTCCTTCACTGTTGGGCTGCTGCTCCTGCTGTGCTCTTTGCTAAAATATTGGTTTAGATTGTGTCAAACAAATTGAATTTGCGATTTTTTGATGCGTGAAGTGAAGTTTGGCTGTGGCTAATTGTCGATGAACCTGGGCGTTGATTGACTCAGAATATGGGGGAGTGCTTAGGCACAGGTGATTTGTATTCGATTAGCACTAAAACCCACCAGCGGATCTTCTTCTATATTATCGGATTATCTTCTACTTCTTCCATTATTTCGTGCCTGTCCCTTCTTCATCGTTTGCTTTGTTCGCTCTCATCACATGAGCTGGTTATTGCCGCTTATGTCTAATGGTCAGACCTAACTGTGGGTGGTCCTGGAGCAGCAGCCGGACATGCTCACCTCTGGCTGCTGCGATTTTGCAGAGCTGCACGTATTTCCAGTTAATACAAAAACTGAATTAGGTTCTGCCCTGGTCAGTTCTCGTTCTCTGCCAAGCCCAAACATTCTGCCTGCCTTTTATTTAAACATAAATTCCTGCACAATGCGCTAGACGAACATTTTCCACATGAATTGTAAATGATTTCGAGGCACACACGCAGACGTACATATACTCCGTATGAGATTTTCCCGATTGCCTGTAACTGTAACTGGGTGGAGGGGAAACCCTTCCCCTCTCTCTCTCTCTCTCCCACTCCGTTGTGCGATTTTTCTATACTTTTTTATCGGTTGCCATCGATCTTGGGTCTTTGCGTTTGACAGATCGAAATTAGAAATCGCCGCTTTATGGCTGCCGCTGCTGCCAACAACTGTTGGCAACCCAACTGTGCTTTGTGCCGCTTTCGTGGCTAATTGAATGTGGCAAGTTGGCAAAATACAAAATACAAATTCGAGGCGGGCTAAGTGCAGAAATTGTATACGTTTTTTGTTGCGAGCCAGCCGTGCAACCAATTTGCCAGCAAACAGCCAGTTCCGGTTGCTTATCGCTTATCGAGTGGCACAACAGCATCCCCCCAGCCCAGCCCCCCCATTGAATTCTCAACGATTTCTTGGCCTTTCGTATGCAAAGAAGCTGGCTAGGAGCGTGCCGAAATATTGCCCGTTTAGCGGTTTATTTTAATGGCAGCAGCAACAGCAACAGCAACAGCAACAACGAAAACAATTTATGTCAGGTGGGAAAATCCTGTGCCCCACCATTTTGTTGTATGTTTTGTGCCACTTGAACGCTGTTAACAAATTTGATTTTCGTGTTTGATTTGATGGCCGTGGTGGCTGGGTGGGAAGGTGGTGGATCCAAGTGGGGTCGGGCACGCGTGTCTGCGAAATGGAAAGCCAGCAGCCCCGCGATGGTTGGTAGCCCCACGTCTGGCGGCAAATGAGTGCCGACTATTTATAGTCCGACCCCGACTAAATGAAACTGTAAATTAGAGCTAGAGCCAGAGCGAGAGCGAGAGCGGGAGACAAAGCCGGCGCATAATAATAACTGCACTGCATTGAAGCAGCGCCCAAAACGAAACGAAACGAAACGAAACAAAACGGGATCCGCCGACAGAAAAAAGCCTGCACCGCGCACACCCGCATCGCCCACAACCTACAAGCAGTGACTGGCTGGAGGGGAAGTGCCAAGAAGCTCGCACGAAATGAACTCTGCCGTAAATGAACGTGTGCCGAAGGCCAGAAACACGACACAGTACGAAACGACGTCGTGTCGTCGTAAAGCTGAGCTTTTGGGAGGAGCTTTTTGGGACAGTCCGTGCGCAGGTCTCTGCCGATGCATGTTCCCCTCTCGGAAAGGTTGGATGCTGCTTCTGCTGCTGCTGCTGCTGACGCTGACGCCTCTAGCTGTGTGTGGGAGCAGGCAACCGAACCGTCACTCTGAGGGCTTATCTCTGCATCTGTGTAAGTGCTCGAAGGCTGCTCCGCACCGTTCTTCTTTGCTCTGCTCTGCTCTTCTCTGCACTGCTTGCTCTTCACTGCTCTGCTCTGCCGAGCCATTCTGTTTCGTGCGTCTTGCGCTTCTATTCTTTTTGCATATCCCCACCCGGAAAATTCATCGCTCGGAATGGTGCGGACGGCGGTATAAAAACCCCCGCAACGCATTTCGCTGCTCACAAGTTGAAATCATTGCGTCCAGTGTGTGTCTTGTATCCTGTGCCACCCAGCAGCCAGTTACCAAAACTCGTCAACAGCCAAAGCCAAGGAAAAGCAACCAGCCAGCCAGCCAAGGAGTACATCTAGGATGCAGAAATCAACAATCTGCAGTACAAAAAGTGTCAAAAAGTGACTTAAAATCGAGAAGCATCAAGCTGTAGATGTGACTGTGACTGTTTTCAGCTGCAAACTCCGATCCTATATGCAGGCAAGACTACCAGAGGAGGTACGGGAATTACGGCCACAGAACACGTATAATTATAATTGTATGCCTCAAAGTACTGGCGGCTCTTTAAAGAGTTCCCTGCCAAAAGGTAATTTGCATAATTTGTGGACCATGTTGCCCCAACGCGGCAACTGGGGCTGCAACCTTCCCTGTGCTAGGGCCGTTGGCTAATGCATTATTTATGCGTATGCCGGCTCAACACCTAGCAATTACATTTACAATTACGAAAAAATATGAGCGTCATTTGGCTGACCTTGCTGCACCGCATCAGCAGGTAGTCAACGGACATACACACACACACACACATCTACCCACGCACAATAAGGACACACGGGCAATGCCAGTAGGAAATATACGAGCATGAAGGAAGCACAACAAATGATCAAATGCACTCGCTGAAAATGTTTCAAATGACATTTCACTGCAATTGAACAAGCTTTGTTGATTATGCATTAATAAAACAGCAACAACAACAGAAACGTATCGCAATTAAATTCAATTGAAAATCATTCAATCATTAATATGCAAATTTGTGCTGCTGCTGCTGCTGCTGCTGCTGCTGCTCTCTGTCTCCATTTCTGAGGTAAGTACATAAATATATTTGTGTTAAAATGCATTAATACCCCTGCTCGCTGGGCATTAATTGAGCATTTTAATGAAAAACATTACGTCGCCTAACTGGCAGACAGCGCCACGTCCAGTCCTTTCGAGACTGCCACTGCCCACAACAATGTAATTTATATTGTTCACCCACTATATGTGTGTGTGTGTGTGTGTGTAGCTACACATATAAATATATTAATCCTTTGCCAGCCCGAATGTGTTCCCACAAATATTTATATGCAGTGCAAAAACATTTTACATTATTAAAAGCCGCCACGCCACCTGCTCCCAGCGAAATGCACAACAAATTGTGTCATTTTTTTGTCGCCCAAACCAGTATTTGAAATACGTTTAAATAAATGCTATAAATATTTGAACGTTCTTCCGATAATGGTGATTACTTTTTGCCCTGACTGTGTGTTGAGATAACACCAAGCTTAGGCTTTATATTTAAATAATTATTTAATTGAAACTGCAACAGTCAAGTCACAACCAATTGAACGTCCAGTGGGGCTTGTAGATGAATAATTGCAATGTAATTTCATGAAATTCCGGCAAAATGATGCGTAATTAAAGGACTGGCAAACTATGCAAATAAAATGTCAATCAATATAAATGAATTGCGTGAATAATTGATCCCATTCCATTCCATTCCTGGCATAACTTTAACACATTTATTCCATTTATTTTGTTAACCAAAGCCGATTATTTGCGTCCCATTTTCGATGGCAAATGGCTAAGGAAGATAAAGGAAAATATGTAGCTGTCAAAGGGAATTCCTTAGCAGGTGTTCACAGGCGCAAAAGCGAGAGGATAGATAGCAAGGAGCCAGCAAGGAACTAGTGGAGTGCAGGCGAATGCCAGACTTTTGCTTGCGCTCGCTCCTGCTGCAGCACTTTAAATTCCAATTAAAAGGAAAATGTGAATAATTGCAAAAAGTGCTTAGTAATGCGGCGGAGCTGCTCGCATGTGTTTGGTAGTCAGAGAGAGAGTGCGGGAAAGTGGTCTAAGCCTGAGGTTTAAGGCAGCAAAAAGTCTTGTTTCAGCTTGGCTTAATTGCATTTTAGTTGCCAAGCTGCTGCTGCTGATGCACACACCAATGCCCACATAACAACAACACCAACGACTTCCACACACTTGGGCACACACATACATATACATACCACACACACACACACACACACACACACACTTGCATACTTGTGTAGTGGCATAAGCCTGAACGCGCGCTGTTGATTTTGCGCCTTTTGCCTGCTTCAGCATTTCCCGTTGCCGTTTGCCGTTTGCCGCTTCCCTTCCCGTTGACAGTTTTAGTTATTTTCCGATTTCCAAGCCATGCCCGATGCTTGGCTTCCGTTACCCAGTGGCACTGGCAGTGGCAGTCCCAGAGTCTCAGCCACCAGCCACCAACATGTTTGCCAGCTAAATGTGTTACTGTGTTTGCCTCAAATCAGCTTCCGTCATATGCCAAGCGGCAAAAATAAACAGAGAAGCGGCAGCGGCGGGCAGCCAGGCAGCCAGGCAGCATAGAAGAAAAGGCAGCGAAAAAAAATAGTATTCGTGCAAGGACTGTAAGGACTAAGGACCATCGCGTATGCTCGTTAAAGTTTCGCCCTGCCTTCTCTGCATCCTGCGATAAAGTGCAAATTTTGTTAATTATTCGTGCGTTCGTGCGCTTCGCCCTCTGTTTCCAATGTTTTCCCAGCGTAAGGGGAAAACTTTTTTTTCCACTGCGAGTCGCAGAGGGTCCCCCCGGGTCTGCTCCCTCCCCGACTCTAGCTCCCACAATTCTAGCTGGCTTTCTGCTGACTTTTCGGGACACATTTAATGATACACAAGAAAAAAAAAGGGAAGAGCCAGGCTCCTCTTCTAATTAGACTCCGTGCAGATTGCTGCTCCTATTTGAAGAAGCGATTGGGGATCTGCATATGCGGCGGCAGACAGGCAGTCAGGCAGTCAGGCAGTCGCCAAGGAGACACTGGATGACCAGTGAACAGAGGACAGCGCCAGTGCATGAGGGATAAGCGCAGTCATGTGTGTGGGCAAGTACTCACGAGTCTGCTGAGATTTGCGCACGTTACGCGTTCCCACACACACACACAGGCAGAGGATAAATTATGCAGCCAAGTGCAGAAAATATTAACTTGAATAGCAGCAGTGGCAGTGGCAGTGGCAGTGGCAAAAGCAAGCGGAGCAGCAGTAGTGGCTGTGGCTGTGGCTGTGCCACCTGGTGGCAGTCAAACAAGACCGCACACACAGCGTGAGTTTCTGTGGCCGCGCTGGCGTGTACGTAATGTGGCAACACAGCCGCTCCCCTCTGCTGTGGCTTTGGCAAACAACGTTGCAGGAGCAGCAGGAGCAGCAGCTGATACAGCCATTTATTTCGTTAGCAACTCCCTGCGTGGACTCTTTTTAAAGAGTTTATGAAATCTAATTCGCTGTCGCTAATCGAATGCTGACAGTTGTGTGTCCTGCATGCGTTTGTTATGATTGCAAATACACTTGACGGCATATTCGATTTCTGAGTCAACTCAACGCAGCATATCGCCTCCGTTTGCATATCGCTTTTCTAAGCCAAGGACCTGCACAAGTGCGCCTACTTCAAAAGCTTTCACGGGAGTATTTATGCAGCGAAAACTGCTTGCTGTCGCATCCAATTTGTCAGCGCAGATGGCTGGAGTTGCCTTGAGGCATTTCGATCTCATTAGCTGATAATTTGGAATGCGTTTTAAGCTCTTCCTTGCACTCTCGCTAGTCCTGTTGCTTCCCACTCTCCACCTCTGCTCGAGTGCAATCAAAAAATTTGTTTAGCTGCTCCAGTCAGCAGTGCAGGATGATGGTGAAGGGGCCAAGGGTGGGGCGGGGCAAACAATGAAATGAAAACTAGAAAAATGTGAAGTAAAGTGAAAAAGCCAAAAGCCAAAAGCAAAGCTGACAGTCCACTGTGGGGGTGGAGAAAGCTCAGAGGAAAAAGCTTTGCCATAACAGTAAAGTAAACGCACTGCTCGCTGCTCGAGTGCAATGGCAATTGTTGTGCACAGTGCGGGGCACACAGTGCTGCTGGGTAGTATGCTGCCAGGGCACTTCATTCCATAAGCAACTGTAAGCAAGGCAAAGTAATCCACGCTCGCTCATTTCCACAATTAGGGGGACAGCAGCAGCCAAAGGGGCAGGCAGATTCCAGACCAACTTTAAACAAAATGTTGCAAGGGTTGAGGTGGGAGGCTGCCTGCAGCCCGAGTCTTTGGTTTTCGCCGAGCGAAACTGAAGAAGAAGAACAAGACGAAATTTGAACAAACAAAAAATGCGCCATTTTTTAGTACTTTTTTGGGGGACTGCTCTTGACGTCGTCGTCCTGGTCCTCGTCGAGTGGCAGTCCTTGACGTAGTCGCCCATCGCTATGGCATGCTTGGAATTTACTTTGCTTTATGCTCTTGCCCGCCCTTCCCCTGCTCAGTGCAGTGCGGAGCGGCGCTGTAAGTGCACCTTATTTCTTTCAGTTTTGCATTATAAAAGGTAGGAATTAATGCATAGACGAGTGAAGGAGCTGAGCGGAGAATGTCCACAGAGAAGTATTCTCAGCGCTGTCCTCAAGTTCCTGAAAGTGTTGGGAACTGTTTTGTGGTTTCTTCTTGTTTTATGATTAAAGTTTGCAAGTGGCCCAGGCAGCACTTCAAATATGAATACCATAAATTACACGATGAATATTACAGAAACGATGCCAAGAACATCTTTCCTTGCGGCATATTCTAATTTGCTTCTGTTTATCCAAATGTCTATCTACATATCTGTTTATCCCAATTTGTGTACCAGCCACAGCCTCAGCCATATTGCTTATCCATTAAAGCAATCCCAAATCGCTCAACTTTGCATAATGCCAGACGCCCAGCCACCCAATACCTCCCCCTCACGAAAGAGACTCCACACGCTCCACACTTGTCTGTGCTCGTGCAGGGCGGGAGTGAGTGGCATCTCTTATCCCTGCAGCTATCCTTGCAGCAGCCCACCAATCCCTTCTCCCTGCAGGTTCCGGCTGCTCTGGCGCTGGCTTTTCAAAGTTTTCCCAGCCATTGCATGTCATTTGCATAGTTTTCATTGCCCAGAGCCCTGCCCGGCATCCTCCTGCTGCTGCTGCTGCTGCTGTCTGGCATTGTTGTTGCTGTAACGAGCTGTCAACAATCTTTTAGTTTTGGCCATCGGCAAATGTATTTGCCAGTTTTTCAATTGAATTGTCGAAAGCGCCCGTTGATATCAGAGGCTTTCCACTTGGCTGGGCTCGCCGGAAAAATATTAACTTAATTTACGATACGGCCTAAACAAATTGCTCCACTCCACTCGAGGCTCGAGACGGCCTGTTAATGTTGCAAATCGTCTGACAAATTGCCGGCATGAAAAGTGTTGCCCCCTGGATGGATGATTTATGGCATCTCTGGCTCGATGTGGCAACTAAATGTGCAACCTACTTTCCAATTATTCCGCACCTCATACGCTCCCCTGTCCACTGTCCACTGTCCGAGTGGCATCTCCCGTGTGCAAGGACCAACCACAATATCAACAATGAGAGCAGCCGAATGGATCCGAGCGGGCAACAAAGAGCGTCCTGTGTGGGGCTGGCTGAGTGCATTTTCGCTGGCCTTAGCTTACGGCCTTCATGCCTTCCATCCTTCTTTCTGGTGTGGCCCCTCTTTTAGATGTTGTTGCAGCCTTCACTTCATGCATGTGAAGTGAACTGCACTAAGGTGAAGTGGGTGAAGGCCTCGGTGCACGCCTCAAAGGCAAGTAAATGGCCTTTTGTGCCCATTGTCTGAGAGCCATAATGTGAGGGCGCTGCTGCTGCTGCTGCTGCTGTTGTTGTTGTGGCACAGCAGCCATTATATGCCAAAATAAGGCCACTCAATGCCAGTCCAACGACATGCGAGTCGAGTGTCCTAAGAGCATCGCATCCAGTGGGGCTTGAGCCGAGTGCAACGGAGTGCGGCATCGTCTTCATCTTCGTGGCACGTCCTTCTGTGCAACTGAGACGCAGCTGCAGATGCAATTTTCATAATTCGTTTCAATTTAGTAGACTTTTCTGCCAATTAGTTGTACATTTAGTTGGGGGATGCCCCAAAGGGGCTGGCTTGGATATGCAAAGCGAGGGAAAACTTCAGCTAATTGCTAAATAAGCAGAGGTGAGGTGAGTGGCACAGCTCCGACAAGGAGCAGTAGCAATAGTAGAAATAGAGAGAATTGCGCACCTCATTAAATTAGGCGCCGGCAATGGCAAGCATTACGAGTGCCTTTGTCTTTGTCTGTTCGCAGAAAATCGCCGAGGGGCAGGAAATCTGCTCAGGCAACATCCGTTTCCGCTGCTCCTCTGCTCAACCAGTGAAATATTAACCCACTAACGAAGGGCTTCTGCTTCTGCTCCTGCTCCTGTCCCAGTTCTCAGTTCTCAGTTTTAACCAGTTACAGTCCATAATTCATTTGGTGTCACGTTGGCCCATTAGCCCAGCCAACCCATGATCCCAGCTCCAGTTGTCCATTGTTGCTGTTTTGTGGTCTAAACTGAACCAGAGGCTTAGCGCATAAATGAGCTGAGAGATGAGATGAGACGAGCTGAGCTCTGCTCCGTGGTGTGTGGTCCGTGTCCGGCAGGAAAGCGAA
The DNA here is from genome assembly GCF_900245975.1 of Drosophila guanche. Taxonomy (NCBI): domain Eukaryota; kingdom Metazoa; phylum Arthropoda; class Insecta; order Diptera; family Drosophilidae; genus Drosophila; species Drosophila guanche. The sequence goes on along the minus strand of NW_022995743.1, from coordinate 7,162,014 downwards.
GCTCATTAGCGGCACTGGAAGCCGCGACAAGGAGCGGAAACAGAAGGACACAGGAGACACACAAGAGCAGGAGGAGCAGCAGGAATGATTTGTGAATAATTTAGGAGCATTTTGAATCAGTATTATTATCAAATCAGTCCATCCATCTTCAAGTGATTTGAAACACAAATGTTTGCGCTTTCAGCTCTCTGCATTCATTTTTCCTTCCACCAATCGTTCATTCGATTCCCTTTTAATTCCTTCAACAGACAACAGACGGAATCTGTAGAGAAAACTTCAGCTCTCTGGGCTCTTCCTGCGATTAAGCCAAGTTGTGTTTATCCTTCGGTGAGCCGGTCTTTGGCTTGGCTTCGAGAATCGAGCACCTGCGAGTAGTTCAAGGCTCGAGAAAAGTTACCCGAGCACTTGCTCGGGCATTCATAAGCATATATAATTAAGGGGAAACTCTGGCAAATTAATTCAAGTTGCAAATTTAACAACTTGCCGAGGGGAGCACAAAGTTGATCCCTCCAGCGAGGCAGCAACAATCACAAACAATTTCTGCATGCCAAACAATAAACAATCAACTCAAGTTGAATTCAATGCAGGAATGGCTGGCTGGGGCGGGGCCTGAGGATGGGTCTGCAGATGGTCATGCAATTGGCAACTTTTTAATCAACTTGAGCAAATGCAAATGCAGAGCAGAAAACGGAGAGCGGAGCAGGAAGAGTGGAAGAGAGACAGCTTGGGCATACGTTTTATATGGTGATGTAATTGGCCAACACGGACTTAGGGCGTTAATAATGTGTGTGAGGAGTAGCTGCAGATGGATGGTAAAACTTGCGAAAAGAAGCGCCAGCAGCTGCAGCAGCTGTGTGAGCAAGTGATTCAATTTGTCAGCCGCTTGTTGGACGGACTTTGAAGGCATGGGAATGGGTGTCCTGGCATGGACTTGCCACGGATGAGATGTGACTTTTAGTGCCTGAGACTGGCGGGCTGTTTGAACTTAATTAAAAACCTTGTCCTGTTGTAGCAGCAGCAGCTCCTTGCCTTGATGTGGCCAAAGTAGTTGGCCAAAGTTCGATTTTTGTCGTCTGCTCTGCGGTCGTTTGCCTCAAAGTGCAAAGCGTTGTCCTTGCACGGCGACACATGGCGAATCACTTGGCCTCCCTGGCTCATCCCTCCAACTGGCTGGCACTTGCCGAGCGCCCTGCCCCGCGTCTAATTGAGTTGTACAAGGCTACTACTAATTGCATTCGATGCTTGCCGCTTCAGTTGCGGCAGCGATGATGTAATTAAATTTGATTGGGCTGCCTCGAAGGAGTCGCAGTCCTGCTCCCGGCTTAAGGTGTTTTTCGCTCAGATTTATGGCTGCGAATTTTAATTAAAACGGAGCTCCCCTGCTCTCTGGCTTTCGTGTCAAAGGAGTTTCTAAATTTTTAGTATCTAAACACAAACACAAACACAAACACACACAGACACGCTACAGCACACACACACACACACACACACAGACAGACATTTACATTAACAGACCTCCGCCCAATCATGCTGCAACGGAAACGCAGCCTGGAGAACGGTCAGCAGCAGCAGCAGCAGCAGGAGGAGGAGGAGGCTGAGGTGTGTGCCTTCTGCCTGGATCAGCTGCAGAATCCGGTGAAGCTGCGCTGCAATCACTCCTTTTGCAGGAGCTGCCTGGAGATCTACCGCGAGGCGCGCAGCTGGGTGGCCGAGCGCTGTCCGCTCTGTCGGCGCACACTGGAGGAGCATCGGGGGCTGGAGGCACGCAGCTGGAAGGGTGTAAGTGCAAGTGCAGTCTCTTCTCTACTCTCTGTTTTGCACCCTCCGCGAATCCCTAGACCTGGAGTATGGCTGCTCTCATCTTGCCGCTGCTGATGCTCAGCCTGGGGACCTTCTACTTGCTGCTGCTCTACTGGTAGAAGGATGTTCAGACCTATTCAAAATTAGTTATGCGTAGATGGAGCGATAGGGTAGGATGCGTACAGAGTTGAGTGAACTTTAATTAAACCTAAAAGCCATAAAATTCCATGTGGAATGCGCTTTATCTTGGCCCATTGTCCATTGTGCCTTATCCTTTGTCCACCTTCCGGCGCACATAATTAATCTGCATCCCCCTGCCCAGCGGAGTGGCACATCTTGGCAGGAAAACTTTATTGTGTGTGGCAAGCTTCAAGCGGCAAGTTGCTGGTTTGCTGGTTTGCTGCTGCAGTTTCACCTCAAATCACACATAAGCCCTGCGGTTCTGGCCCATGACTGGAGCAAAATGTCGGGCGCTGCTTTCAACATTTCGACCACATTTTAATTCAATTTTCTGCGCCAATAAGCCCCACACAGAAAAAAACTGCTGCTGCACATGCATGTGAAAATAATGGAATAATATTTATAAACTAAATATTTGTGCACAGAGTCAGAGCCAGAGCCAGGGCAGGGCAGGGCAGCTGCAGCCATAGACAGGCGCATTCCCATGGCATGTGTTCCTTTTTATTTCTCTTTTTTTGTTGGCAGCTGTAAATCAAAATAACTGCCCAACGCAATAGATGCACAACACATTTATCCATTTCAAAATGAGCTTAAAACCTAAGGCCAATTTTCAAAGAAAATGCAGCTAATTGTCTTGGGGGGCACTCTTCGAAATTGGCTTAGTATTTGATTTGAATGGAGATTTAAGTGGGAAACTTTTCAATGATAGTTTTGCTCGTTTTATTTAGAAATATTACATTTACGAAGAGAATATTTATTTATTTGAATTGATTTATTTTAGCTCCAATTAAAAGTTACCTTTGATGTTAAGAAATAAAAGCAGGAGCTGTGGGGCTTGTGTTGTGAGTAGTTGAGCGAGGCTATAATTTGTTGTACATTTCGGCCATGGTTGGGTGTCTGTCACACTGACGCAAACAAACACTCGCACACATGAATAGATAGAATACAAATATGGCAAGCGCTGAGCTATTTTGTTATTTCGATTGCCCCATCGACAGTCATCGAGGGTTTCCGGGTAGCTTTGGCTTTGGCTTTTTTTACAGCTGGCCTGGGCGGCACACCTGCTAACGTAACTGGATATTGCATATTTCGCTGTAAACTAATATGCCGCCTGATGTATGAATAACTGGGGGATATATAACCACCCAGAGCCACACAGTCACAACCCGAGAGCCATGCCTGGAGCCTGGATTTGGCCCTCAGCCGCTTGCTGTCACATCCGCTCGCACAGGATATGAAATCCACTCTGCTGCAGTCGCGTTGTCCCCGACTTTTTCTGCTCCATAACATTCGTTTTGTTGTGCCACTATTTGTCCGATTTGTGGGCCAATCCGCACTCGATTTCTCGCTTCTTTGCTGCCAGTTTTTATGTGTTGTTTGGCTCTTGTCAGCTGGGGCTGGCTGTCGGCAGGCAAATTGAAATGTTTGCCCGGGCCACTGGTTCGCCCGACGGCCCCAACGTTCCACTCCAGCTTGCTTTGTTTGTTGAACTCTGACACTAGGCTGTAATTGAAAGTTTTGTGTGGACATTTGAGGAGACAAAGGCAAACAGAGTCGTTTTTTGATGCGGTTTCTGTGTGCCAATCGATGGGAGAGCCCCGCCGAAAACTGCTCCAACTGAGCCAATTTGGATTGTGAATTTCGAACTGAAGTTGGCAGGGCTAGAAATGACCCAACTCTGTGGCATATCCTCAATTAGCTCGCGTCCTCTATTTGGTGTGTTCCCTGAGTGTGGGGCTTAATTAATTTTTACATGTCTACCCGCAACGCCCCCTCCCTCCCTCCGGCACGGATTAAACCTGCCACGCCCTTGAGCTCACCTGCCCTCATTTGTTACGCCCATTTTCGTTGCTGGCAAGCGGCTTTATCGGCTGCCCCATGTCACGACCACAATTTTATCGATAGCACAGCCACAGCCACAGACAGACCCACCCTTTATCTCTCTCTCTTTTTATGTGCTTCTCCTGCTCTTGGTGGATCCCCGGCCGTGTGCAGCCTTGGCTCATTGCCAATGCATTGTGCGCCGATTATTTTCCCGTTTATTCTGTTCGCCTTTCTCTTCGCGCGTTCTCACGGCTCCTTTTTGTTTTTTTTTTTTTGTGGGTCGTTTGTTTTCCGCTTGCACGCCTCCTTCTGGGGCGGTTTCCATATTAAATTTTTGTCACTCTGCCATGTCTATCTTCGGCGAGTGGAGCTCCAAATTGGCTGCTTTTCAACAAAGATGCAACATCTGTTTCCATGGACCTCCACCTCATCCTGCACCTCCTGGCACCTCCTGTGGGCCTGGCTCCACTGTCTTCTGAGCGCTATCGTTTTGCATATCCTTTTTGGCTCTGGTGCAAATTGCATTGTTGCCCTGGCAGCGGAGTCGTCCTGCCTCAACAAGCAGCTCATGTCGATGCGCCACTTGCCGTTGCCGCAGAAACCCAAAATCCTATTCATTATGTCACCGGCCGGGCAGGGGCTGTGGCTGTGGCTCCCCGGCAGGATCTGTGCCTGCCATTCCCATTTGCATGTCCTGTTTCGTTTCATTAAATGCCTGCCTTGCCGCATGCAATTACCAATTTATTTTGCCAGCGTGCACTTCTGGCCTGTTCTGCCATTTTATGGGCCCCCACTGCTCATGGCAGCCAAAAGGGCCAAGAAGGTTTCCGTATCGCTGCTGCAACTGCGGCATTCCAGAGCCACAGTTTTCATAAGTATTTGAGTATCATTTCTCAGCTCTGAGCTTAGCTGTTGATGGATGCGTGGGCTGACTGACAACAGCGAAGACTGAGAATGGAGTCACGTGGCCTCAGGGGACCATCTCTTGGGTTAGGGACACTCTCCCGGGAGTAGTTTCTGCACTTTTCAAGTCTTACTCGCTTCAGTGTAATGATATAATTAATTAGTTCGCCAGCTCTTAGTTTTTGCAGGGAATTGCTATTTCCGGTTGGAGTTAGCTCAGCTACCACTGCACATCCTGCACATACAGATCCTGCCGCACATCCCGTGCATTGTTTACTCTGATTGCCCGAGTGGCTGGAGCACACTCCAGCCAATGGCTCTGACTCTACCGCTGTCTGTGTCTCTGTGGCAACGACCTCTGGCTGCTTGTCAAAGATTAAGCAAACCCACGTAAGCGGACAAAAAACAAACACGCACTCGGGGGCATTTGGCAGGACTCGAGTGGCAGAGAGAGGCTGCGGCAAGAAGGTATATGGCAAGGATGCACATGGCAATTGCTGCATTTAGTGAGCAATAAATTCACTTTTAATTTACTAAATGCGCTTCTGCTCACCCGTCACACCCATGCATGTCGTGTCGTGTCCTGTGTGCGTGTTATATCCTGCGCGTGAAGGAGACAAATGCCTGCAGAAGACAGATGATTCCAGCACCAAAGAGCAGGAGGATGTGCTCGTCCAAATGCGAATAGTCTTAATTGCTTTCATCTGCGATTCGAATGTTTGAAGTTTTTGCGGTGCTCTCCCATTTTGACTTTCAATTAAGCAAATTTCGAATGTTTTCCGAATGGTTTCTGGCCCGGCCAAAGGAATGGCAATGCAATTTGCCAGCTTGTTGGTTGATGATGGCCCAACGATGATTTTGTGGCCATAATGATTTGTTTTTGTGGCCTGTCTCTATTTGTGTCTGTGTGTGGTGTGTTTGTGCGAGTGCGTGATTGACCGCATAATTTCCTGTCATTAGGGTCAGGATGCTGTGCTGCTCCTGCCTTCTGCTGCTAAATCAAAGCTTCCCCTTGCATGCCATCTCTCCCTCTCTCTGCTTCTCGCTGTCTCTCTGTTGCTGCTGCTTCAAATTAAACAGATTGTGTATTTATGCAATCATTTAAAATGCATACACAACCCGTTCTGCCTGCTCCATCATTTCCCATTAACCTACTTTACAGCACCCCCAACAATTGAGCAAAAACCCTTTCGCTCTCACCCACTCACTCTCTCGGTCAGCTGACGCGGTCTCTTTCTGTTGCTCATTAGCCTGGCGACAGGAAACGGCGTTTAATTATGTCACACTCGGGCTTTGTCTTCCCTCCCACAGCAGCCCAGCCCAACCCAACCCAGCCCAAAGCCATCACAATGGCGACATGTGTGTTGCCGGCAACGTGGCAACGTGCAAGTCATCAAACATGCAGCGGAATTGCTCCCCTGGTCAACTCTCGCATATCAGTCCATCTCCCGCTGGGACAGACATCCAAATGTGTGTGTTGGCCATAAAGTCTCCAATTAGATTTCTGCCCATAGCTACAGATTGCTGTTTGTTGTGTCTCTCTCTCTCTCTCTCTCTGTGCGTGGGTGGGGATTGTCAATCAATTTTTAATGAGTTTGAAATTGTTTGGACACCGGAATAAGAGTTCATTTCAAACTGACCAAACACCCATATAAGCCTGCAATGTGATCATCGCTCACCAGCATATACATTTATATGTACATAAATATTTGCGTATTTCTTGCCCTGGATCAATATGGGGAGATCCCTTCGACTGGGACTGCGCTGCGAATTTAATTGCCTCAGTAAGTTATATAAGAAATGGGCAGAGGGTGGAGCAGCTTTGGGGACAGCAGGTGTCCGGGACTTGGCCAACTTAATGCTCTCCTAAGCTCCGCAACTGCAAACATCATTAGCCAATATTATATGCATTAAATTTTATGCCCAAACGGGGATGGAGCTGGCCCAAGGAGAGGGTGAGAGTGGGCCGCAGAGTGGGAGGGCAACGTAAAGGGGGGGGGGGGGGGCGGCTGCCCTGTCTCGCCTGGCAGCGTTGAGTTTTCTGCTGGCAGGGCAAAACTTTCTTTGGCCGTAGTTAAAAATGTAAACATCAGTTGTGGCTTAATGCGGACGGCGGTTGCTTTGGTCTTGGTCTTGGCCTGGGTCTTGGTCTGTGTCTGGTTAGGGGTCTGGAGGCCTGTTCAACCGCAAGCTGGGTTCGTGCTCAGACTGTGGCGAACGGCGAACTGGGATGGCGGCGGTGTGGTGTGTGTTGGAGTTGGCATACAAATTGTCTAATCCCACATAGTTCTTGCCACCTTGGACAGGCAGTGGTAAAACTTTGTCATTATGTCCCTGCCTCTCTCTCTCTCTCTCTCTCTCTGTCTCTCTCTCTCTCTGTGTGTCTCTTGTTGTGTGAGTGTTGGCCAAAAAATCTAAGCCACTTGGCCGAGCGCAGCAGACTTTTGCATAAGCCAAGTCCATTGAGTCGGGTCGGGGCCGCCCGTGCAGCATATTTCGAAACAAATGTGAAAAGTTTAAATTGTTTACTAAATAAATTGTTGACCAGTGCCGCAGAGAGAGAGCCAGATAATAGGATAAAGATGGTGAGAGAGAGAGAGCGCGCAGAGAGGCCACTTGATTTGTGCCATTTCAGTTGGTTCCCCGTTCCATTCCATTTTATTTTATTCTATTTCGTTTCATCTGGGAGCGGGCAGGCAGCAAAAAGTCTAATCAAGAGTTGGCTAATGATGTCGGTTATGTTTTCCTACACTACACAGTGCCAATGCAGGGTACAAAATTCATTTATTGCAAACTTTTGCACCTCGGGGCATGCACACGCATGGCCACTAAGGGGGGGCTGGGTTGATGGCAGCTCGGCAGAGACAGTGCAAAATTTATTATTGCCCGGCGAATATTTTTAATTAATTATGCCGTGGCAAAATATGCGGAAAGTGCTCACGAAAGTATGCCACCAATTTTGTGTCGCCTTCTTGGCGGCATATTTTTTCCCTGGCTGCTTGCAACAAAGGATGCACAGCGCTCAGCGCTGGTTTGGTCCGCTATCGCCAGGCACTTTTTTTAATTAGTGGCAGCCACAAAAGATTTTCCCATTTTCCCCTACCAAACAGCAAAGTCCCTTAATTGTGCAGACAAAAACGACAAATTAAAGAGGTAGGAAAACATCGAAAATTATGATCAACTTTGCTGTATCCAGTGTAAAGTCAGCTTTTTGCATGCTGTGTCCCAGAAAACTATTGTAATTCTAATCATAATACTTGTGGCCCCCTGACCACTCGCTTCGTGGGTCGTGCTGCAGGATATGCTAATTAGAGAAATGACAGCGACAGTTCCTTAGGCGCTCACTTCTACTCTCTCTCTCTCTCTATCTGACTGCTGTGTCCCTTTCTGTTTGCACAACTTTTGACATATAAAATTCGACTGACTGTTGCTGGTGTGGAGCGTCCCGCCCGCTGCTCTTCACAAATATTTACACGTGCTTAATGCGTTCGACGTGTTCGTGCTTTATTTGCTTTACTGTAGCTGCCCCTTCTGTCCCTCATTTAAATATTTACTCTAGGAGCTGTTTTTTTCGCCACCCTGCCCCTTTTTTGGCCGTGTTGTTTTTGCGTGGCTTTAAAATGAAATTAATTTAAGTAATGCGTTGGCCAGAGCCATTTATCCGCCATGCTGGGCTAGCGAAGGAGTGTGGTGCGGTGCGGTGTGGTGTGGTGTGGTGTCCCTTTTAATATGCCCGACACATTTTTCATTTGTCATTTACTCTATCCCATCCCTGAGACCTGCTGCACAACCCAAGCCACTGCCACTCCCCCACACACTTTCATCCAAGAGTTTCTTTCTAAATTGGCTAAAACACAAACCTGTTCGTTTGGGTCATATTTGTTTTTTATAGAAAGGGACTGGGGCTGTGGGGCCTGTCGACAAGCGTCAGCGTTATCGTCATTATCAGGAGCCCTCCTTAGTACCCGCATCATCATCCTCGACGCTTTCTCTGCTCTTGTGGCCCCCTCCGAAAGTCCCTTTGTCTTCGGCTCTTTTGCTGCCTCATCTTTTTCTCCCTTTTCGTGTTCTTTTCGCTGCATATCAGCGCTCAATCGCCATCAATCGACACTTTTTTTTGTTGGCTGTGCTCTCGTTTCGCCTTTTTGCAGCACTCTAACCGCTGTCGATAAGCCGCGTGGCGGGGACTGGAGCTGGGATGGGATATGGATCCTGAACTTCCCTACTCTCCGCGTGTGCACTGCCTCGAAGGTTACTCAATCAACCCAGCGCGGATTCGGTTTCAGTCTCATCTTTAGCTTTAGCTTCAGCTTCAGCTTCAGAGGCAGCCTGTCGCCTGCACAAAATCAAATTTCAGCTCCGACAAAGTTTCGGCTTTTAGTTCTACTTTGTTCTTGACACATTCCTTCGTTCAGCGTTCCGCAGCCATCGACAGAGTTGAGTCTCTCTTTCTCTCTCTCTCTCTTTCTGGCAGAATCAACAGCACGAGAAGCACCAGCAGCACCAGCAGCAGCAGCAGCAGCAGCAGCGGCACGACCATGCAAAGTGGTCATTAATCATTCGGATTCTCTTTTGGCGTAAGAGGGTAAGCGAAAACGGAGAAAAACAACAGTTATGTACGTGCGCTGAGCTGGAGAGCAGAGCGTTGCCAGACCGTGATTGAGAACTAGATAATTTAACACTTTTGCAGCTTCAATGCATATGCCGTGCCGTCCAATAACTAACCAGGAAGAGTGTGGGGGGGTAAGCAGGGTAAGCAGCACTTGAGAGAAAATTGCAAACTGAGTGACATGTAAATCTAGAAAAATATGAGAAAATCAATCAATTGAATTGGGTAATATTCGATTACATTCAGATGTTCTACTTTCAGGTTGCAATTAGTCAGAAGAGTCAAGCTGTCGGTCGGAATTTGATTAATAATCACCTTCCCCTAGGGGGCAGCACTGACCCCTGATTTCATTGCTTCCTTTTGTAGGCTTTTTCTGTTTTCTTTCTTTTCTATTTTCGCTGCTGCTAGTGCTGGCGGGGAACGGGGGGCTTCTCTCAACATTTGACGTATGCCGGGGACCTCGAATTAAAGCTGCCATGCTCAAATTTCGCAGCAGCAGCAGGTCCGGCAGCTGCTCGACCCACCCTCTCGCCCCTCGCACACCCACTACTTTCTCTTCTCTTGTCTTCGCTTTAATTTCTGCTCCTACTTCTGGCTTTTGTCTCTGAGCAGCTTTTGTTTGTTGTGTAATCTATGCGCTTCATGGCACAGCTGTTTGTCCAGACGCCCTCCGCACACACACACACAGAGTCCCTAGGATCCATGGGGGAGCATGGAAGAATAAAAATGCCAACAATTAAGTGGGCAGGCAATACTGAGCGCCACTGTGTAGGCAATGCATTAATTTAATTAAAAGCGGAACGGGCCAATTTGAAAATTGTGTAAATTCAACTTATTTAGAAAACACTCGAGAGCATTTAGAGCGCATTTAGTAGTTTTGTTGACGTTGCTGCTACGGTGTCGGCTCATCCCCTTTACCCATACCCATCTCACGTTCCATATCCCGTTTGCCGTTTGCCGTTTCCCATTTCCCATATTCCCGTCCCCCTGTGCTGTGGGACTGCCACGCCACTGCACAAGACAAAAGGTCAGTAGCCTTATCAGCAGGCAGCGCGAAGCTCTTCGTTCGTGCGTCGACCGACCACCCACCCACGCAGAGAGCTCTCTTAATGCGACTCTCTCTCGTTCGCTCTCGCTCTCGCTCTCTGTCTCTTGGTTGGGCTCTCTCTTCATCTGCTCAAATATGCAAGCGGTGGCTAATTAAACGAAGCTGCTGCAACTTCGTGACAGCATCCTAGAGCACTTTTTGTTTACATTTCCCCTCCGTTCGCTTGCGCACTGCGCTCTCCCGCATCTCTTAGACTGTCCCAAATTCCCCGTTGGCCACTGAGCCGAGCCGAGCATTCTGACCGACACGACACGACGGCACGACAGGACTCTGCCATCGTGCATCTAGGATGGCTCGCAGCATCTTTGGGCTTTCCCTGCCATTTGACGATTCATTTGGCTGCAGAACTCGCTCGTCTCCGGTTGTGGATGCTCCCAGTGGGCTCCAGGACTGTGGCTGTGACTGGCACTAGTACCACAAAAGTGCTTCGGTGTGTAGACTCCCCCCCCCCCCCCCACCAGCGCACACAATCAATAGAGTGGCAGCGGACGAGCAACAGCCGCCGGCAGTCGCCTTCGCGATGCCACTTGAAGACGCCTTCGGGCCACGGAAGCAGCTTGGCGGAAATTGGAAAGGCCTCTGCGCCGCTCTGCAGAGATATTCTATTCTACTTCTTCGGGCAGCAGTTCGTCAAGTAAGTAACAAGAAAAATCAAGTGAGCGACTGGGGGTGGGCTGTGCGAGTTATTAAAAGTGTAACATAATTTTAGGCAGTGAAGTTCTTAAGTGAAGCGATTCCTGCCGCAACAGACTCGTGGGAAATCTCAGCTCCCCGGTTCTAAATCAATTAAATTGGCATCCCTAATGCCATATAATGCCCATAAATTACCGTCTATGACAGGCCCCATAATCTGTTTCACTCTCTGCTTTTATTGCTCTTTTAAATGGCAAATTTATGAGCTGCCAAACAACGGCGAAACAAAGCGGAGAAAAGTTTCAATATTTGCGGGAAAGTTTTTCACTCTGGAGACGGTTATTTATCATCTGGCTCCGATATTAGCATAATAATAAGGCTAAGAACAGCGAATGGCCGCATGGCATATGGCAGCCACGAGAATGTCACTTTTGGGCCACAGAAATGAATTAAATAAAACACACACACACACACACACACACACACGCTGTGGCAGGGGAGGGAAACGGGAGGCAGACCAGACTGTGTCCATCCCCCCCGCTCCACGAGGCTGGCAAACAAACGCGTGAGAAACCAAATTGAATTGAATTGCTTGACATGACGACACACAGCCTCTCCGTGTATTTCTCTCTCTCTCTCCCATTCTGTCTGTGTGCGTGGGTGTGTGTGTGTGTGTGCTATGCCATTGAAACGGGGACTAGGCACAACGTCCTCCCCCCACATGCCGCCCGACACCGTGTCCCAGAACAGCTTCGGTCGGGCTTCGTGTGCGACTTTTGGGTAAAATTTTATAGCAATTTATTTGCTCTGCGCCGCCAAAGGAACTTCCTCGTACTTCTTCCTTGCTGAACTATGTGTGTGGGTGGAGTGGGCAGTGGGGCGTGGCATCATTACAATCTGAAGCCACGCCTGGCCGTGCCTGCAATGAGGTCCGGGTCCGGATAAATGCCTTTTGCACTTACAGTGTATTTGCATGCCAGAACACACCCAGCCAGCCAGACAGACAGACAGACAGACAGACAGCACGCACCCGCAGAGATGCAGAGTGGTTGAGAGAGGGGTACAGAGGAGACACAGATACAAAGATACACACAGGAATCCTCGGGCTGAGCACGTCATTATTTATTTATGATTATTTGATTGCATATGAGGGAGATCCGTGGAGCGAGGGCCACTCACACATTCAGAATAATATCCCCGGCAGATTATCGTTCGCCAGGAGGCGGCTGGCGGTTGGCTCACCTTTTACTTGAGGCACAACGGAGGGATGGATATATTTTAATTAGATTAATCACAGAGCACCGCAGCACACCACTCTGAGCACTTTTTTGTTTGCATTGGGATCGGAGAGAGCGGAAGAGGCCTGCGGCTGGGCCATCTCTGCCACTTGTTGATTGATTTTTATTTATTTATTGGCTCCGTTTGTGTGGCTTTCCAAAATTTCACACATTCTCTGGCTGCCTCTTGTTTGTGGCAGCATTTCCATTTATTTGTACACATATTTCTGAGAGGAGCGGAGCGGAGCGGGTCACTTCCGCTGAGCGTTGGTCGATAAGCCCTCATTATCATTTCGACAAGGGGAACCCACTGAAAACACACACAGACGCATTCTGATAATGAAATGTCAGACATGCACCCGCACACAGAGACCGAAAGACAGAAGGAGCATCAACAATTTGAGCTCATTGTGGCTGCCAGAGATACACACCATTCAGATCCAGATACAGATACAGATACAGATACTCCACGCACTGATTTTAGTTTGCTCTGGCAATTGTTGGCAGGCACGAACATTGCTCTAATCTCGGTTTGCGGCACACACACACACACTCACACACAGTCAGAGGTATACAGATACATCCCATATCGTGGCTGCATGCATTTCAAATGGTTCGCATAGATTCCAAGTTGAGGCGGAAATAATTTATTAAACATTCAACTCTAGCCCCGCAGCAACAGCTCTCTCTCTCTCTCTCTCTCTCTCTCTCTCTGTCTCTGTGTGTCCCCCCTCTCGATTTCTCAATCTCGTTTATCTCAATTATGTACTCGTACTTCATATGCGAGAGTATTCGCACCAGAAACACTTCGACAGTTGAGTTCTGCTTGGCTTCCCGTTGCCTGTCCCGCAGCCATCTGTGTGCCAATTTTCCAATTGAATTGTCTTAAATATATTAATAATATTTAATGCGACTTGTGACTGACTCTGGTGAATGTTTATGCCAGCAAGCTGGCTTATTAGTCAGTAAAGCAAAGCAAGGCCGTGTGGTCCTTTGTCGTGTTTCGAATTCTCCGTTTTCCCAGCAACTGCCACGCCGCCACGGCGACTGCCGCGAATTAGTTACAACCGATTTAGCAGCTCGTTACGCAGCCGCCAAAAACACAAAGCCCACTCCCACTCCACCTGCCCCAGCCAGCAGGAAATCAACAAATACACCGAAATATGTTCACGCATCAACCAAATTAGCTGCTGGCTTTTGAAGGTGAATGTGGGAGGCGAAACTACGGGATGGCATAGAGAAATGTCTAGGAATAGTTCCACAAGTATTTATTACAGTTCCCTGAAATGTATTTAATCTATGTATATAATATCCCTGGGATAACTATAAAACTTCGATCATCATTTGAATGCCGCAATGCCTCATCAATAACACATTTTGGTGGCAGGCCAAGGAAGGATGCAACAAACGCAGATGGCTGAAATTTTAAAACAATTTTGTTGCATAATCTTGGAGCTTAACTAGCAAGCCATGCATAATCATGACCCGCTTTGCTCCGCATCCTGCGCTCCCAACTTTTACTTATACGAAGTAACAACAATTCACAGCCACGGAGAGAGGCAGGGGCTGGGAGCCGCACAGACCCCACAAACCATAAAACCCGAGGCTCATGCTAACTAAATACCGTTATCGTTTAAAAAACGAAGGGGAAGAGCAACAAAAAAATAAGGGAAGAAGTAGAGATAGCTGCGGCGGCTGCTGCGGAGAACTTTTCAAAACAAAACCGTGCGGTTTCACTTTGTTAACAGCTCGGAAAATGTTTGAACGCAGCCCCCGCCACGGGATTCTAATGCGAATTAGGGCAGGGAGAGGTATGGAGGCTGGGAGATGGTCAACAACAGCCCAGCCGCAAATAATGCAAACAATCTTTTAAAAGACCGCAACGTTGCACGCCAACAGCATGTGCCGCACTGTCCGTGTGTGAGCGTGTGTCCGCTCGTGTCCGCTCGTGTCCGCCTGTGCTCATACGTGTATTGGTATTGGTATATTATGAATTTTCATAACTTTTCCAGCAAAAATGTAATCTGTATGGCGAGTTAGGAATATAAAAGCTGGGAGGGACAGCAAAAACATTGACAAAAGTTTCAATATTTTATAGAATTTTCTCGGCAGTGGAGGCACTGTGGGTTGTGGCTGCGGCTGCGGCTACGGCTGCGGCTCGCTCTGTGGCCGGTGTTGCAGCTAGCGAGAAGTTGTAACAAATATTTGCTCAAACTCACGCTGGAGAGTTGAATAGAACTGCTGCTCACTTTTGGGCGCCAGCAGGAGTGTCTGGGTGCGGGTGGGTGTGTCTGTTCTGCTGCATCAATAAATGTCCTGAGGCCATTTTATTTGTTCTCCATCTCGGGTTCGCTTTCTCCTGTGTTTTGTTTCCGGTTGATTTCTCCTGGCAGTTTGCTGCTCCAACATCAAACAACTTTTGACGTGCCTTTGCATAATCCAAGCCCAGCCCCTGCCCCACAGACCCCCCTAGCCGGGCAGAAGAAGTTGCAGCGCCAGAGCACGTCCTGCCGCCCGTTGTTGCTGCTTGTTTTCGCCTTGGCCTTAATCAGATTTCCATCAGGGATACGTTGCGCATATTGAACAGCGAAAAGCGAACGTCGTGCCGTCCCTCGCCTTCCCTTACAATGGCCAATATTTCCGCTCGTCTTCCGTCCGCACTCCTTTTTGTGTGTCAACTTTTTATTCCGGATAATTTTTTAATCTCCGTTGGCAGCTTCAAAGAGTGCAACTGCAACTGGCACAGGACATGGCATCAAAATGGCGTCAGAGTATTTGAATATTATGGCAATGTGGCAAGTACACTCATGCCGTATCATCTCTTTTCTCTCTCTCCAGGATTGTGCTCTACGGTTCCGACTGAATGTTTGCTTTTCATTTCTTTACATTTGGCAGACAAATCGCCTCAAGTGCTTCTAGTCTTCCATTTCGTTTTCTCTCCCTCCCGCTCTCTCTCTCTCTCTCTCTAGCAATGGTTGGCATTTCCGCCAGCGGATGTCGTGGGCGAGTTTCAAGTAAATTAACGTTAATTAACGGAAGTTTGCCACCAAAAGCGGCACCTGGCAACGGCACTGGCTCATTTGCCTTGAGGTTGGCGGCCACTCGGTGACAAATTAGTCACCAGGGCAGGGCAGGGTAGGGCGTTAGCATCCAGTCTGCACTCCCTCCGCCCGGAACTATGAAGAACAGCTGTAAGTTCCGGTCTTATCCATGTACGAGTACATACCGTACATACATTTACATATACATATATGTAATGTGGATGGATATGGTTCATGGTTCGGGACTTGGCTTTTGCCATTTGGGCGCACTTCCCCTGCAGCCGCGGCACACACTGGTGTGCTCGTGTATTCAATGCGCTCTCAAGACAATGGGAACTTATAGCATGCTTCAGATACTCACTTCGCAGCGCCTTCAATGGGCAGGGCCCAGACAATGGCGACAAACAATTGAAATCCGTGCGCTTTGTTTTAGGCCACCGCGTCACTGACAGAGTGCGAGAGAGAGAGAGAAGGAGAGGGGCGAAACCTTTTGCCCACTGAAAAGGTTTGTCCTTGCCAGCCAGGGGTTGTCAGCGTCAGCCCCCGTCCCCTTCCTACCAAGCTCTGGTTTGTCTGGGGGCCGAGCACAGTGGCCAGCAGTACGTCCATTTGCTGGCGAAACTAGAAATTTGTACAGATTTTAATTAAGGCCGCAAGGAGACAAGACCAAAACCCTCAGAACATGTCGAGCAAATGAGCAGAGAAGAGGACGAATTTGAAAGGAATTGCCGGGCAGCGAGTGACGAAGGACAATCATAATTGCGGAAGCCAGGTCCGAGGGTTGAGTCGCGAAAAAATGCAGAAAAAAACACACACACAAAAAACAAGCAAAAAATGCTGAATGATGAAAAATCCCTAAAGAGCAAACGCCAGGAAAACAATGCACTCGGAATGCGAGAACTCCTCCATCCCCAGGTCCTGCTCTACCCAACGAGAATCCCCTGCTGTACACGGGATTTTGTATGAGAAATTAATTATCGCATAATTTCATGGCTCACTGACATCTGAAGAGTTTCATTTACCACTTTTTGACAGATTTTCGCTCACTCGCTCACGACGGCCCTGCTCTGTGGCCTTTGTGTTGCATTGCACTCTTTGTGTTTGTTCCTCGAGCCAACTTCCTCTCTTTCCCCATCCCCATCCCTATCATTGATGGGACTTCAATCGATTGGTGCACTGCATGGAGAGACCTATTTCAAACACTAGAATCTAGTTCGTGGAAAGTTGTTAGCTCTCCGAAGTTTATACATAAATAGTTTGTTCTATGATATTATTTGCTTCTGATATTAAATTTCAATTTAGTGCCGAGGAACCCATAAATGTACATGGCCTGGAAAATATTAAATTTAATTTAACGCTCCCCAGGGGCTTCTTTTATGTTTGATAAGGGAAAGGAGTCCTGTTCTCTGGCTATAGTTCCCACATTGTAGCTGTCCAGATATTGGTTACTCAATGTGAAGTCCTTTATTTGAAATTCCAGACACACAAGCACTCGCACACACACACAGAGAGAGAGAGAGAGAGTCAAGGGACACGCCTACGCTACTCGATTTCGATGCCATTATCGAATTTGTTTGTAAATCATTGCCAAATGTTAATTCAATAGCTCAATCAATGACAAGACCCAGTCCCAGACCCCTGCACTTGAACAGGGGTGGGTCCAGACCGCTCCGGGTCGGGATCCCTTCTCAAAGTGAAGACGCAAAAGAACATTCCAAGTTCAATGCCAAGTGGTTGGATATGGAATGGTTGGGGGTTGCTTGCTTTCCTCGTCCACATCCACATCCACGTCCACGTCCACGTCCTGCCCCTACCCTACATCAGCTGCCTCTGTCTCTACCTCTTTATCGTCTCTTCCTTCTTTATTGGAGCGTTCGCATTGTGCTGCTGTCTTGTACCTCTTGTATTTGATCTGTTTGCCGTTTGAATGGGAGACTACGCGATGCCTCTTATATTCCATGCTGGTATCTGCCCCTGCTGCGTGGCTGTGTGTGCTTCGCGATATTCAACAGATGTTGTAATTGCTCATAAAACTTGATGACGCTGCCCCATTTTGTGGCAGCAGCAGCAACAACAATGCGAGCAAAACGTTTGCATATGGCAGTGGCAGTTTCATCTTCGCTGCCACGTCTGCCTTGTGGATATGGGTATAAATTATATTTAAAGATGTATGCACACATGCGAATGTGCTTCTGTGTTTGTGTGACTCTCAGTGGCGCTCTTTGCTGGCAGCGGAAACCAGAGTAGAATCAGCAGCCAAAGCAGCGCAGCAGACATCAGAATTCATACGTCACACTCTCGCAAACATGCAAATGCAAAGGAGAGGAACAAATTTGCATATGCTGGGCATCAAAATCAGCCTCATTCATTCGTCTTGTCTCGTCTCGTCTCGTATCTCTCTCATTCTTTTCTTTTCCTCCTGCTAATACCCTGTGCCAATGAGGGTTATAAGGGAATATTGTGTACAATGGAATCAAACAACTATTGGGTTTCCTTTAGTTTCAGTGTCCATAGTTTTAGATATTTTCCATTGCTCAGGTACATTTTCATGTGTCGTAGTTCTGATTACAGGGTAATCGCATAGTCGGAATGCAACTGGCATCACTCTTTCTTGTTTGTTCGTCCATTTTGGCAAACGCTTTGAAAATTCTCAAAAATGTAGTTGTATTTGTGTGCGCGCAGCAAAAGTTTTTGTCGCTGATGTCGACTAATTTGTATGCACTCTCCCTCTCCCTCTCTCTCTCCCTCTCTCTCTATTTTTCTGTATTTTTGTCTGTTGCTATTCCCTTCGCCTGATCATCTTGTACGAATGTGTGCCTGCTGTGACGCAAACAAAAGGATTTTCGTGGACAAATCCCGGCAAAGGCAGCCGGAACATGCCATTGACATGTGTCTCGCAAATGTTGTTGCCTTTGGCATTTGCGTTTTTACTTTTACTCCCCGCTACATTTGCTGTTTTTTCTTGGCTGTTACTTGTTGTTGTGCCTTTCTTAAGCACTTTTTATGCTTTGCCCAGACAACCGTTTACCGTTTAGTTCTAATGTGCGATAAATGGAAAAAGAAACAACAATTTTAGAGAGAGAGTGAAATGAAATGCTTTCGCACTCGCGATCGTTGACGCCGCTGCGCTGCCGCTGATAAGCAAGAGGGAACAAGTTGGAATCGGAACCACCAACACTCTCTCTGGCGGCGCACGCTCTCTCTCTTGTTTCATTTGTCGTTCCGTTTCAATTATACAATATCGCTTCTCTTTCTATCTTTACAGCTCATTCAATTAAAGGCAATTCCCACTCGTCTTTCACTCATTTCGTCGCTAGAGTTGTGTGCGTTTTCCACTCAAAAATTATTGCTGGTGGCTGGAGTTGGCCGCTCGTTAAATATTTGGACGTCGACGTCGCGCAGTCGACACGGGCGGCAGAAAAGCAGAGCCAAAACGGGCACTCTTTCCCGCGCTCCCAATCGGAGCAGACGTAACGGAACTTTCGGATCCGTTCTCCTCAGTCGGACAACCAACCCGAATCGTCGTATTATAAGAGAGTGATGAGAAAGCTGCCTCTTTGGGGCCAGGACTCCGCTCACGCTCTCTCTCGCAGTCACGCAGGAAGCCGTGGACTCTGCCATGTGTGGCCAAGTTCAAGCAGTGAATCGTCGCCGTCGTTATCAATGGCAGACATTATTGCCCTCAATCGCGTTCACGAAAACAACTCGTTGCCGCCCCTTGATGATAGGCCACGCAATGCCACACCGCACCGCTCCGCACCCAGACGCACCACCCCAGCAACAATTAAACGATCCGCGGCTTTTAATTGAAATGTTTAGTGGCAAACAAATGGAAAGGAAAGGGAGATCGAGGGCGGAGGACTGGATGGAGCAGCAATTGAAGCCGCAAATTGGATTGGAATTCCGTTTGAGTTCTCCCGGGTGAGTTATCTGAAGCAGATCCGAGCCAAAGGTCGCCCTGCCAGCCTTACTCATCCTCTTCTCATACCACGCCAAGCAAACGGTGCCACATGGCCACGTACACACAGACGAACGAGCAAACAGAGCTCGAGTAATACCAAAAATACATACCCACACCCATACCATACGCTTATCTCCATACAAATTGCTTGTCGAGAGCTGATAAGATCGCCACAGAAATGTACGTACATACGAGTACTCAGGCACAGAATGAGCACAAGCAATGAATATGCCGCGAGCACTCTATTGTAGGCGATGACAGAACAAAAGGGTGTCCCAAGGACACTTTTTGTGTGGGGATCTTACCCCGAGGTCATAGCAGAGCATTTCCAGATATTTACCACCAGTCTGGGTTTGTCTAAAGACCTGCACTGAGACTGAGAGTCTCTTTATCCGCTTACAAGTGATCCCACGAATCTGAACTAAAGAGTTGTTTGAAGTGAATGTTGCCATTCCTCGCAAGAGAAAAGTTCCTCAGATATCTCTACAGTGAGTTCTTATTCCCTGCCAGTGATCCCCCTTCTTGGCCACTCATTAGTGATTTGGGCTGTCAAACAGGATATTCGGGATTGTTCATTAGCCCAGAATAAGAGCAAATTGCGCTGCACGAACTTTGAACTGTGCGAACCACATTGAGCGTTCCAGCTCCTCTCCTCCGCTCTCCTCTGCCCAGCACACCACTCCTGTCAAACTGTTCGTTCTTTTGCTACCTCTGGCTTCCTCTCGCTCGCTGTCTCTCTCTCTCTCTCTCTCTTGTGTCATAAATTTTCGCTTTTATCATATTATTTAATTTTGGTTGCGTCTGCTTTGTGTTCTGCTCTCTGTGCGAGAGTGTGCAAAAGCAGAGCGTGCAAAAAATGTGAGATACATATAGCAGGCATACAGATACAGACCCAGATACATGACATGCACACACATGCAAACATTCACACATGTCCAAGTAGTGTAAACACGCTGGCTGTGCCCCCGTGGGAGCGGCGCAAATGATAGTCAACGAATGCCGCCGAGCTCGCCATGTATCTGTATCTGTATCTGTATCTGTATCGGTACGCGGTTGTAGCTACAATATCTATGCATGCGATGTGGCATGTACATATCTCTGTATCTCTGTATTCTCCGTTATTCCTGTGCGTGCTTGTGTGTGTGCAGGGCAGAGCAATAACAGTTAATTTATTCCAATTAAGGGATTTTCCTGTTGAATATGCGACTCTCTTGCGACTCTGTCGCTTGGTCTACCGCTCCACCACCACACACCCTCCGACCCACAACGCTTCCTTGCCAAAATAAAATTGTTCAGTTAACTCTCGCTCTCTCTCTCTATCTCTCTCTATCTCTTTCTCTGTCTCTGCCTCTACCTTTGCCCCCCTCCATTCACGTGCGCTGTGTGCTGTTTTTTCCCTGCATTGTTTATTTGCCTTTTGGGGATTTGTTGGCTGTGTCTCTGTCGGTTGTCTGTGTCAGCAGTCTTGCAGCGCCACATTTTTTCATTACATTACAGCAGAAGCACAACAAAATTAGCAGCATGTCGCCCCTCTCATGCTATTTGTTGTTGCTTTTGCGTTTGTTTTTGTTTCAATCCTTGTGGGGTTTTCTGCCAGCTTTGTCCTTGTGCTAATTTCGTGCTCCCGCCCAGCAGCAGCCCCAGTGCCACAGTCCCCAGGCAGACTCAGCTAATTTAATTTATTTTTTCACTTGGAGCTTCCCCTCCCTGGCACAACCTCCGCCTCCACTACAAAGCCCGCATGTCCATCAGCACTGGCCAAACATTTTAATAAATTGCGCCCCATCGAAGCCAAAACAATTTCCAAATAGCGGAAAAGAGTGAGCGGCGGCCGGCTGCTGGAATAATACTTGAGAGTGTGTGCCCCACACACACACACACACACACACACACGCATTGCTTCGATTATTAAAATTCTAATTGAAATTCAAATGTGCGACGTTGTTGCCGTCGCTTATCGCTTAAGAGTACGCGCCGTCGCTGGAGTCGCTGGAGTCGCTCGCTCCCCATACATCGTTTCCCCATGCCCCATGTGGGACCCCACATGCCCCTTGCTGCCCTGTCCCCCCCCCGACTCTAGAGGCTTTGGCCTCGCTTCCGCTATGCGGGCTCTGCCAGGAAGTGGACAGTTAAGCAGCAGCAACTCGCCTCGACTCAAATAAGGCATGAATGCGGCGGATACAGGGGTTTTTCAAGGGGAATCTACATACATATGTTAGGGAATGGCAGTGGGGCACAGCAGAGGGGTTTTTCCCAAAAATGGTCTTCCCTTTTGTGGGTCTCTTGGCGCATGCTGTAACGACTTCAGCTGCCGCCGCAACTACTTTTGTGCACTAAGCCTCGTTCGCCCACTCTCTCAGTTCTTTCTACATTTTCCACAGATTGTCGCATCATTAGATGCAATTAATCAAACTGCTTGGCCTGGTCATGTGTGCGGCTGGCCGAGTCTCGGGATTCCATGTAATCTGTCAAATTACTCATGCAAATCGCACGCCAGACCCCAAGCCTTAGTGCAGGATCTCCCATATGTAATTGGGCCTGGTTGCGGTTCGTCCTGGGTTCGTCTTAGTCTTGGGCAAAGTCTCCAATCCATTAGATTGACTTTGCTGCCGCTGCCGCTGCCGCCATGATTAATTAGCGTCTTGGTATGTCTTGACAGTGTCTCTGGGTTCATGTTCGCCCCTATGCCAAGTCTCGCAATGAAATTTCCAATTGATTGGCGTTTTCTGGCCACGATTTGCCTACCAAATGAGCCTCGGATTCGGATCGACCGCAATTATGCAGGCAATGAATGCCCTTCAATTGATGTCACACTCCCCGCTCCGCACATTTACTTATCTGCCGCTGCAGCTCTCGGCTTTTATCGTTTCGTTGCTCGCTCTAATCTGTCTCTGGGGGCATTTTCTCTTTGTACAGCTCGCTGGCAACTCGAGTCTGAAATGGAATACATATGTGTATGTACATAATTATTTGCATATGAGACTTATCCACAGTGCTTATCGGTGAAGTGAATAACCCGAGGGCCAGCCAGCACAGTTTTGAAACTAAAAATCCTGGGAATTGTTTGTGTTTTGTGTTTAATCTCGATTCGAAGAAACCACAAAGAGAACGCGGTCTGAATTCCAGAAATGCGACGCCTTCTGGCATTCCACACTCGAATTTTGTGCTGACAGCCTCAAAAACAAGAACAGAGAAAATAAACTGAAAATTGTGACAAAGTTGCAGCGAAACGAATATTGGCTTTGCCTCAGCTTTGTTTTGTTTGTTTGTTTGTTTGTTTGTTTGTTGTGGTCTCCTAATCATCAGTATCCCCCCCAGGGATTTACCCATTTCCGGATCAATATGTGACATGCATTATGATGCAACTTTAATGTTAATTACAGCGAATATTGTGAAACTGCACTGGCAGGAGGCACGAATAACACAACCACTTCCGTTGATTTGTTTTTGTGGCTTGATTTCTGAATGCGAGCGCAGGATAATGTGTCGCTCTGGCAAAAGTTATACTTAATTAAGCAGCCAACAAAAAGAGAGTGACAGGAGAGCGGAGCGACTACCATTCCATATGCATGGGCATAATTTATGAGCGATTTGTGTAATTGGAAAATGTTAATAGCTGTCCATAAACAAATGCCGATCCGATCTCCCTTGCTGCTCCATCCTTCCCCTTTTCTGCTAATTAAATGCAACTATTTCGCCGGTGGCTGGCTGGTTGGCCTCTCTTTGTGCCACAAATTTGAATGTTTTGTAAATCCTTTCCGATTCGCTTGAGCCAAAATGTATCTCTATTGCTCGATATGTATCTGCTGGATACGCTGGCCGTCTGCATTTCCAATTTGCATTTGATTTTATATTTATGACATTTGCCTCTCCCCGTGCCGACTCATCCTCTCTCTCTCTCCCTCTATCTCTCGCTCTCCATTCGGGTGTTCAATTCTACTCCTCGTTCTGTGGCCGGGGCTAAACGCTTCACTTGATTGTTCTGATTTCCACATTTCGAACGATTTTGTGCCGTTGTCTGTGTACGTTCACAGACCGAGTATTTGCATGCCAAATTCATTTCAAATGCGAACCAACGAACGAGAGAACGAACGCATTTGCATACTCACACACAATTACCTATTCATATGTGTGTATGAGTGCCCATCTGGTGTGTGTGTGTGTGTGTGTGTCAACAGGCCATGTCCGTTTTGGCCTACGCACTTACGACAATGACAACGACGACGACAAAAAGTTGCCAATTGATTTGAACACATAATATTGCTCACATTTTAGTTGGATTTCCATTTGCATTCCCTCCTCCAGCATCTCCAGCATATTTTTTCTTTGATTTTGATTGAATTCCCCATTTACATGCAGGTAAAAGGCAAATAAATGTAAACTTCCTGTTTGCTCCATTCAGCTTCGACCACAAAAACCAATTTATGAAAGGGCATTCCTTCAATGGACAAATTGCAAAAACGTTGCCTAACTCGAGAAGAGGATCTTTGCCACACCGAAAGATAAGTGTGTTCTATATTCATCTCGGATATTGTATCCCTATTAGTGTGAGTATTTTTCAAAAGAACTAACCTGTGCGTGTTTTTTGAGCATCCATTTAATCAAAAGCCTTTTTTATTTACCAAATTTACGCCACCGTCAATCACCCACTTCATTCAGAGCAAAAGCTGTTTGCAAAAGGACGAAGAAACAGAACGCAACAAAGCCAAAGCTCTCATCGATGAGAGGGATGAGTTGAGAGGTGAATGGGGGCTGAAATCTATTCAGAATGCAAAATGGCAAGCGTAAAATTGTTTCAATATTCATAACGTTGGCGCTAAATGGTCGTTTCTCTGCCAAACCACAGAGTGGTGGGACAGATGTGGGGCAGGCGGTCGAACCAACAGTTAGAATGCCGCCTCGGAAGCGCATAAAAGCCCCCAGAGTTCGATGTCACAGCACCATGAATACTGAGGCCCCTCCCCCTCCAGCCTGTGCTGGTCAACATGTTTGAAAAGTTAAGGCACCTGCGCTGCCATCAGCAGGCCCGATAACGCCGTAGGTGCCGCCACAGCAACAACAATGCCGTGCGTGTCATGGCACTGTATGGCATGGCCCAAAGCGATAGCAGCATCCTGACTGTGTCCTGGCCTGTGTCTGGCCTGGCCTGGCCAATTGCCATTATTGGCTAGCCGAAGCGACAGCCACACGACCCAGATGCAAACAATGGCCCGCCTCTCTCCCCAGCAGGGCTGGCACCCAGCGCAGAGGCCTGTGTCCCATAAACTGCGCATAAAAGCCGATAAGCGACATTTATGCCCTCAAAACTCAGTGCCCCGCGCCGAATATTCCTGCAAAATTTCAGCACTAAGCAAAAATTGAATATTTGACCGGTTGAAAGTACGAGTAAGGCGCTAATTGAAAACGACAGACAGGCAGGCGTTTGGGTTTTGGGCCACTGGGACTGCTGCTGCTGCTAAGCCGTTAGATGGAAAGCCCTTTAACTTCCGCCGGAAGATTTTATGCATGTCCGGGGCTGGCTGGTGGCTCCCGGCGGAACAGATTCGGCAACGCTGCGGAGCAAGGAGCTGCTCCTTGCCATGCATCAGCGAGCTGTGAGCATGTTTGTGCCGAAGATTAAAAGCATGTGTCCGGTTTTATGTGGCACACTCACAGCCACTGTCTGGCTGTGTGTGTGTCTGTTTGTGGGAGAATTTATAACCTTAAGAGTGCAACAGTGAAAAAAAAAAGAGAGTGTGTGGCAGTCCCTCTGCTCGGAGGTAAACCAGATGGTTGGCTGGCCCGGAGCTTGGCTCGACTATAACGTACATGGAAACGTTTTACGGCGCACAGATAAGTCCTCTGGCATCCTTTTTGGCATGACAGCAGCAGAAGGGGAGAGCTGGGCAGAGACTCCAGCAAGACTCCGCGTTTTGTTGCATAGTTTTGATTTATGGCACAGCAACAACCAACAGGCACAGCAAATTCCATTTGGAAATTCATAGCACAGCAGCAGCAGCAGCAGCAGCAGCAGACACTGGCAACAAAACAAAAAATAAGAAAGCAACAAGAAAGAGTCAAACGTGAACGGCATGAAAGGTGAAGCGAGTCGTAGGAGTCCTGAACCCATTGCTCTGTTAGTTTATGTCCGCAATATCAGTGGCATTATATTGCCACAGACAGGATCCAGCATAAGCTGAGCTGCAGACAGAGCTAATTTTGGAGCCAATTCCACGTCTCCTCCCCCCAACATGCAATTGCTGCTTTTAGTGTTTGTTTTATTTTCAGTTCGCCACTTGAAAGCGAAGGCCCTCGCAAAACTATCAAAATCCGTTCAAATGGAACAATTTACGCTGGGCCCACAGAGCGGCACAGAGAGGGCCACTCCAACTGGACCAACTGGAGAGTAAATCAATTAGCGATGCCCAAAAACTTTCAATGCAAAACGATTGAAAATTGTTTGAAAAAGGGCTTTCATTTTGGTTGCTAAGGGTTGGAGGCGGCAGCTGGCTCACATTTTGCCATGCAAAACCAAAAACGTTTGGCGAAGAGGCTCTTCTGGAGCGTTGGCTGCTGCTGCTGCTGCTGCTGCTCCTCCCAGTTGTGTCATTGTTGAATTATTTATATGTGCTGGATATATAAACATGATGCATATCTGATGCACACACACACACACGGAAGCACAGGCGATATGCAAATGAATTATGCACACGAGTTGGCAGTCGAGAGCAAACATAAAACAGGAAACAAAACAAAAAGGGTTTGCTGTAGCTCTGATTTGGCCCTGCGGCTCCTCGGCTTGGGCTTTCATTTGCGAATTAGTGTGTGTCCGGCAGCTGCAGTTCAGCTCCAGCCAAATATTTTGTAGACCATTCAACCAATTTTCGTTGCAAACTTCACAGAGAGAGAGAGATGCAGACCGGAGATGATTGATGGACAGCTGGGGACGACAACATTGATTGGGTGAGTATCGCATTGACAAGTGGCAAGTGGCAAGTGGCAAGTGGAAGTGGAAGTGTGTGGTCGACACTGGGTCGGCCGGTGCATTCGTACCCTTATCATTCTCTCGCCCCGTGTGCATTCGAATACAACTGGACGGAGAACTGATAAGGGCTCGTATCACCAGCTCATCAGAACGCGGATGCCTCGTACACAGGATAAACCGTGCTAAGTTCGCGACAAATCCTGCCTGCTCGGGAAGGAGGAGAGGAGACTCCATGCATGAACAAATAAAATAGAATAAAGTAGAATCGAGTGGAATGGAATATGGAAAAAACAAACTGACAGTGGCCGTGGGTCCATCCAGCGCAGAGGGGCCTGCCGCATGCCACATCTAAATCCGTGTAAATCCATGTCCCCCGGCGACTCGCGTGTGTGTGTGTGGCATCATTTTCAAATTAGCAGCAAATGTTCGAGCGACTCCTGCTGCTGCTGCTGGTTTCCACTCTTTCTGGCAGAAGAGTAAATGGCAAATTGAATGTGTGCAAAAATTAAATTAAATTGTTGATAGTTTTTCCATGCGCCCGCACTTTTGCCCCCTGGGTTTGTTTGCAAAATAATTTCATCAAGCTGCGATATTTAAACATTTGCATTGCGCTTTGCGGTTGCGCAATTAATTAATTGCTCTTTGCCGTGCCATCGCCAAAGTATTTGCCAAAACTCAACATTGTCAGCCCCTCCAGGCGGGAAGGTGTGAGAACAGATGTATTGCCCTCGGGGCTGGCTCGCTGGATGCGGCATTTATGGTCAAGCAATTATCGGACGCTCCTCCTGGAGCCGTTGCAATCTACTTTATTGCCTGCCTTTTTTTTTAATATTTAAAGTTGCAATTGAATGTTTTACCACACGAACCACGACTGATTAAATTCTGATTAATGTGTCTGCGTGTCGGCAAAACTGCATTGGATTAACATTTCATTTGATTAAATAATAATTGCAGATTAAAGCTAGAAACTAAGTTTAAAAGGAAGTTATGGTACAGTAAAAACATTATTTGAACCCAAGTTGTGTCTTTAAACTTGAACAGAAATATTTACAGTATTTCCTTTGCATCATGCCTCATCAATCATCTGTGTAGATTTTAAGAAACTGCCTCAAGCAATGTACATACATTCTACATAGTTTGTACATACTTATTTATGTATACATAAAGCTGCTGAGGAGCCGTCGCTGGGCGCAGAGCAGACCATTCCTTGGCCACTTGATGGCGGGTAATTAAGTCCCACTCAGAGCGGTCTGTGCCACATACTTGATGGAGTTAATCTATCAGAGAATGGCTGCTCTCGGCAGCTCACACACATCTCATTGCCTTTAATTATGAACAATGTGGAGCAGGAAACAGGGAGCGGTAAGCGGTAAGCGGTGGTGGTGGTGGTGGTGGAACCAATAACTGTGCGCAATTCCCCGTTGTGACATTGGAGACGCTTTAATAAACAAACCATTGGCACTTAAGGAATAAGCAAAATACACATTAAATGTCCAGGGCCAAGCGGCAGCAATCAGCGAAAGGCAGCTGGAATTACGAATCAGTAAAGGCTCTCCCCTGCCAAGGACCAAGGAGCAAGGAGCAAGGAGCAGCAAAAAACAATCCAACATTCATTTATTATTTAATACGAAAACGCAATTCGTGCATTCACCTGGAAACCATCAACAAACGTCACCAGCGGGAATACTTCTGCTGCTCCAGCTCCAGCTCCAGCTTCGGCTTTAGCTTTAGCTTTGGTCTGTTTCTTACAGGACATACACACTCCCCCTGAGGATTGCTCACACACACACACACACTGAGATAGTTGGCAGCAGCAGCAGCCAGGGCAGGGCAGGGCAGCGCCGACAAGTTCGAGTGGCGGCTGTGGCCTGAAGGCGCAACGCAGCGAGCACGCAGCCAAGCATAACGGTGAACCAAGCTGACGTTAACTGGCAAGGCGATAAAGCAGAGACACAGATACTCACACACACACACACACACACACGCACAGACACAGACACAAATGAAATTCAAGCAAATTGAAATTTTATTTCAGCAAATGTCTTGCTCTTTACGCTCTGCGTCTGTCTGGCTCCCACTCTGTCCATTGGCTACCTGCACCCTGCCCCCTGGCCAATGTTCCTGCAACTGCCACTCCCCCTCACACCAGCCCTCCTAACCTTGATGTTATATCGCTGTCGTGTCTGGCACTGGGGTTGCAGTTATCTTCTTGCTGGTCACTCGCCCAAGTTGCGCGATTTGTTGCACTTTTCAATTTAGATAAATTAAAAACAATGCCACAGAAACTTTCCTGTGGCTGTGGCTGCGGCTGTGGCGGTTGGAGCTGCACTTGCGGTAAATGTTAAATGTTTGCCAAGAATCAAACTTCAGAGTTCTGCAAAGACTTTTCTCGGCCCCACCTAGAGATGCCAACACTTGGCCCCCAACTTGTAATCGACCGGGAATTGTGCACTTTTGTTTGTTCCCTCTGCACTCCTCCATCCCACAGCCTCTCTTCGCTCTACGCTTTCCTCCTTCCGTTTGTTTATTGCAGTTCAGGGGCCTTGGGGGTGGTGTCCGTCCTGGCACCGGATCCCGATGGCAATTCAAGAAGAGAACGATACTCTGCTGGGGCTAAGCTGCAGCAGCTCTGCAGCATGGGGCAGAGCACACACACCACCAGGGCCACCAGGGGCATTCCTGCAGGTGTTGCGCTGTTGTTGTCTCTCAATTGAAAGTGCCGGCCTCCTGTGCCGGAGGACGCTCGAGCCATCGAGCAAATAAAAACAAGCCCAAACTGAAGGCAAATATCAAGGGGGAAGCGCGCTAAGAGCATTGCTCATACGCCAGGTAAGCCCGTTGCAGCGGCTCAATCGATGGCTGGCACACACGAATGAGCATGCTGAAGGAGAGAGAGCGAGAGCGAGAGCGGCTTAGATTTAGAGCAGAATAATGAACTCAGCGGGTGGCGCTTAATAACCAACTCCTCAGGCAGTCCGTTGAGCACTTTAACAGATCGATGGAGGTGCATCTGCTGCCGGAAAATCCACTAACCTGCTTCCCAGCCAGACACACACACAATCGGAGTGACAGACACAAAGCCATTGAATATTTATGGCATTGCCAGTGCAGATTATGCGGCTAAAACTTTAGCAACTTTCCACTCGAAAGTGGCTGCAAGATTTACGCTGCCGCCGCCACGTTTCTATCTCCACCTCCGGCAGTGAAATGCAATTTGGTTTATGAACTGCACATGAAGACGGCCAGGACAGAGATTTGCACGCTGCCAAATGAAGTTGGCATCAGGCTCATGAAGCTGAGGAGGGGAATGGACTGGCCTAAGTCTCTGTTTCAGCCACTTGCGACTGCTAATTTTCCATTTCCATTTCCATTTAAGTTGGCGCACACTGGAGAGCTGTCAGGACTTTGCGGCCACTTTGCACGACATAGGAGTTCGTGTTCGCCGTTGCAGGACTGCCGACTGAAGTGCTGCAGGCATATCCTGGATGTTGAATAAGAAAAAATACCCCCGCTCGAGTAATTTATGCTGGCAGCAAATTGATTATTGTTATTGGAGCACGTCTGCCTGGCAGCTGGATTTATGTGGCACATTCGGGGTCAGGGGCTAATTAGTAATTAAAGTGCAACTGTCAGTAGAGTTAAATGGCTCTGGCCTTCGACATTTTTCGATCGATTTCAATGCGAACACACAAGCCCGAAGTGAACGGCGAATGCAAATTAAATTGTGCCATTTGTTGGCTGCTAGCAAAATCCAAGTTAAGTGGGTGGAGGAATATCTCAGTGGCTCCCGGCATTAGCGGTGCCAGGTAAATATTTATAAATCAACAAACAAACACACACACACACACACATATGTTAAGACATGGGAAGACAAACTTTGGGATTGCCAAGAGCGACACGCACTTGACTTTCGAAACTCACTTCAAGTCGCGTTGAGGCTGAGCCCAGGCTAAGCTCGAGCCATGAGTGGAGCTCTTCCTTTGCCTCCTGCTGCTGCTGCTGCTGCTGCTGCCTGTGCCTGAGTGTGTCCTTCTGTCGTATGCTTGTGTTTGTTTGCATTGCTCAAGTTCTCGCCGGGAAGTTGTGGGTAAAGTTTTTGCCTGGCTGCGTGTCGCATGACGTTGCTCTTTTGCCGCTCCAGAATGAAGTTGTTCGCGTTCCCGCACTCATCATCAACGTCAGATTTGAGGCAGGCTTTCTTCTCTGCTGTCTATGCGAATCAGGTTAAATTATAGAATCCAAGCTGGCTGACAGGTGTTCGCGGGAGAGCTCTCATACCCCGAAGTGCGCCAGCAAATGAGCAGACTGCGTGGAAAATGTCAACACGTCTTGGTGGGGGGTTCCTGGGGCCCTGTCACCGTTGTGCTGCCCGCATTGACCCCAAAATGTCTAGCCATGCGGCCTGCAACATGCACACACATTCGCTCACTTCATTTGTGTGCTGTGCATGTTGGGAGGTGGAGAGTGCGGCTGGGCTTGGTTTGGTCTGCCCTGTGATGACATCAATTTGCGTAAATTGTGCTAGGAAAACGCTGCCGCCGGAAACAGGCAGACTAATGGAGCGGAAGTTTTTCCAAAGCATTCGCATGCCACCGCACGCCCTTTCATGCAGCAACGATCCTGAATGGCAGTCAGCCAGTCAGCTAGCCATTTCGTGTGGCACATTCAAACAGCATGCAGATGAGCCTGCGATGGGGCAGGGTCCTCTTGGTTGACTGCCAGTTATTTAGCAGCTCTTCTAATGAAGCTGCTGACGGCAATTAAACATTACGCATACGCACCGCTGTGCAGGCAAATTTAATGCATTTGTCTCTTGTTTTCACTCACTCCCGTCCAGCCCGTTCAACCCACTCGCTCCCGCACTCACTCACTCACTCACTCAACCAAACAGGAAGAGACAGGCACAAGATAAAGCGAGACAGAGAGAGCCAGAGAGGAAAATGTTACGCTTAATTTGTTTGAACGCTTGCCGGGGCTATGTAAAATTAAACATGTCTGCTGCGCATTTAAAATGTCACCGGGACACCGGGACCAGCGGCAGCGCCGTGATCCGGTTGTGGTGCACGACTCCTGCAGTCTGTCCCTTTATTCGTTATCCCGCTGATGTCTGGGCTCGTGTCTATAGATCCTGTGCCCGCATGGAAAACGAAAATTTTATCAGCATCAGCATGAAAATGTCGCCGCATATTAACCTGTCATCCATCACTTTTGATACTTTAGCAGTCCGCTTCCATCACCGCGTGTTACCTTTGCAGCCCGCCCGCTCCCTCTGCCATCCTCTGCCATCCTCTGCCATCCTTTGGTGACATCACGCAGCGGCAAAAAGGGTCAATTCCGTTGCACGTTGCTACACAAAAGGATAACGAGCGCAATATGAGTTGGCATTATAATACAACAACGACTGCCACGGCAACGGCCAAGAGCGAGAGAGGCAAAATGACAGCGCAGGGCACAAAGAGAAAATGAAATGGCGTCTCCGTTGATGCTGCTGCTGCTGCACGGAGTGACGATGGGGAAATGCAAAAAGTCTCAGCTTACAATTTCTATTCAATAAAAACTCAACTTGATTTTGAGGGATATCCACAGCCAAAACCCGATTAAGCTCATGCAAAAATGCGAGACATCCAATTGGAAAAGAAAAGCCAAAAGCAGTCTACAGCTTTAGGTAATATTAAATGGTAATTACACACAGCAAAAAGGTAGATGTTCTTGGACCCAAATTTATTAGCTGCTGCATATAAGTTTTTGGGCAAAAATCAACAAAATGTAATAAAAGTTGCAGCGGCGGAGGGGCCAGGGCCCCCGGCTGATGTGGCATTTACTGTTGATTCACTGTTGGCCAACTTTGGAACAGCAAAGGCCAAACTTTAAAGGGTTGCTGGGGGTTGCTGGCATTGTTATTGGTGTATATTTCTATAGAGAGCATGTGTGTGTGTGGGGGGATGGGTGTTTTTGTCCCTTTTATGACTAAAATTGTAAATTATGTCAACTGGCCACGACCCACAGAGCTCGTTATGGCTGAAGTGCTACAACGGGGACAGCGGATGAGCCACCAGCAGAGGACGAGGCAAACAGAGAGATAGAGAGAGAGAGAGAGAGAGAGAGAGAGAGTGGCAGCCAAGAGGGATGTGTGTGTGTGTGTGTGTGAAGAGTTTTAGTCTTTGCTACACGAAATTAATGAAAATTTATTGATAATAAATGTAATATGTTTTGCGGTTGCATGTTTTATGTGCCCCACCCACACACAAACACACACACACACACAAGTTCAGCTTTAACTGCAGTTTCGGTTACGTATCATAATTAATTTATGGAGCCCAGACACTCCCCTCTGAGATGCACTCGGAAATGCGATATTTATCAATCGATTCGACGCTCTGCATTTGAGTAACTTTCCGCTGCTGGCAACCATTTTTTGTTGTATCAACCGCCATTGTCGTCCATCGTCATTGGGGCGGCCCCGTTGCCGCTGCCGCCACTGTTGACATTTCATTGAGTCGGGCTCAAACTTCATTATGTCCTGCAGCGTGTCGTCGTCTGGCGCCAGGGCAAAGTCTCATGTGGTGTGCGTGCCACACATTCCTCAACATCGACGCTTACTTTGTCTTCATGCTGGAGCTACATCTTGCCCTTGCTGCTGCCTCTCTGCCACTTTTTCTCTCTCTCTCTCTCTCTTTCTGGGTGCTGCTTGTGTGACTTTGTCTAAGTTTGTTTGCATAACCTATTTGTATAAATATTTTGCCGTGCTCTTATTTGCACCGCACGCCCTGCAAAAGGAATATTTTGGAAGGAACCCTGCCGCCCGTCTCTGGCTCTGTTTCGTAGGTGATAACAGTGTTTGTCTTCAGTTTCAGGGCGGAGCAGAACTTTACTTTTGGCATTTTCACTTAAACTTGCTCAACGGCAAATTCGGTTTATTATTTTATAGTTTGGACACGTGTGTATGCATGTAGCTGTGTGTGTGTGTGTGTGTGTGTGTGTGTGTGTATCTGGAACGAAATAAGACACCGTTTGATGTTGCATACTTTGGGGCTTAATCTGCACATCGAACGCCGCCAGCCACCGCTGGCAGTGTTTATGCAAATCCAATTTAATTCCAGCGATTTGTTGACACATCGAAGAGCAACCCGCCCAAGTCACAGCCCCAGCAGCAAGGAGTCCGGCCAAATTAACGTGTCTGTTTCCGCCTGATCCTGAGGCTGATCCCCCTCCAAGCGCAAATGCAATTTACGCGCCTGTAAAGCAGTTTGGCTATGTGCCATCTCTCTCTCTCTCTGTCTCTGTATTACTTTGAGCCAGTTTAATGAATTGTCAAACACTTTAAGCCAATAAACGCAATAATGGCACAAAGTTGCCGGCAAACGCACTTGAGCGGGGATGGGTTAGAGTCGGAGCGGGGTGTCGACAGCTGGATAGACGTTTCAGCAATTGCAAGGCGTTTAGCTGTGAAAGTTTTAAAAGTTTTACCAACTTTTACCTGCTCGTATGGGTATGAGAGAGAGAGAGAGAGAGAGGGTGAGGCACGCAGGAACATTTGTCACGGGGCTTTTCTTTTCAGCGGCCCCATGACTGTCAGCGAAACTTTGCCCACTCCCACCGCACCGCCCAGATCTGCTTTTCCTTCGACATGCAGCAGGACAGCGAGTAAAGTGTTTATGTTGGCAGGAAGACATAAAAGCGAAGGCAGTCAATGCAGTCGGTGCCGGGCTCGAGAGCAATGCCAGTGACACGCAACCGCAACAAATCCAACCGGAAATCCGCTTTAAACTTGGCCCAGACCAGCAGCTTCTCCTCCTGCCACTTCAATGATTTGGTCGAGTGTTATCAGGCAATCGCTGGACAATGCGGAACAAAGACAATGACAATCCATCTGGAACGGCTGTGGAGGAGAAAGCGAGCGAGGCACACCGAGACGATGTCCAGAAATGTGTGGAAGAGGAGAAAGATAACTCCTGCTTCAGAGCCAAGGAAAAAAGGGAAAGTTCTTCGATGCCAAGACTGGGAGCATTCACACGAGAGATGTCAGAGCTCAGAGCAACAAGGAGGCACATCACAGAAATGATTCCAGTGAAGAGGCAATGAGAGTCACTGAACGACAGCTGGTAGAAAAACAGCAGAGGCCTTCCACTTTGTGTATTGGGTTATGGGGAACTTCGCTGTACTGTGCCGTGGGAGCGAGATAAGCAAGACAGCGATAAGTGAGCGGAATAACACTACAAAGATTCGACAATTTCAATTACGATAGTGGCAGTCAGTATATGGTGGAGCAACTTGAGCGGCGAGTACACTATCGGACCACTGCAGGGCACATGGGAAGATGATAGCCAGCGTATATAGGGGGGAGCCGGCCCCCAAGTGATTTCAGTTGAAGCGACAAGAGGCCAACGCTAAGAATGTGCGCGAACGCGAAAGATGGCATCACCATACGAATTATGGAAGAGAAGGACTATCCCATTGTGAAATTGTTCATGCAGGAAGAGTTCTTCTCGGGGGAACCGCTGAGCCAGTCCACTGGGGAAGAGGTGCACCTGCAGAACGAGAAGGAATCGGACGAGTATCATCTGGGCATGATCGGAGAGGGCACGTGCCTGATGGCCACTGACGATAACCAAGGCGGGCGCATTGTGGGCTTTGTACTGGCCGGATCCCAGTACCCCGCGGACTTGGAGAAGCATCGCAAAGAGGCCGAGGCAATGGAGCAACACACCTGGGGACGCATCTGCCGACTGCTGTCCAAGATCGAACTGGAGGCGAACCTCTTTGAGCGCTACGGCATCTCCAAGCTTCTGTATTCCCACATGACCAGTGTGGGTGTCTCGATGCGGGGCAGGGGCCTGGGCTCCCGCCTGGCTGCCACTCTGATGGAGGTGGGTCGGGCCAAGGGCTACCCCCTGATGATCGCCTACTGCACGAGCTTCTACTCTGCCCGCCAGAAGGAGGCCTTGGGCATGCAGTGCATCCACTCGCTGCGCTATGCGGACTACAAGGACGAGCAGGGACGAGTGATCTTTACACCAGCAGCACCACACACGCATGCCAGGATCATGGTCGTCAAACTGTGCGATGTTCCCACATAATCCAGCCACCTGTTTTACTATTCTAACCTAACATTGCTAGCACGATATAAAAGAGTCAAAATCAGCCATTTATTTAATGGGCCAACAGGCCAAGAAAATAGCAGAAGGAAAGTAAGGAGAAAGGGCCACTGCGAAGGTTAACAAAAAATCAATTGGTGGCCAAGTGAAACTTGATTTATGGCTGCATTTATGGAACTGCCCGTAACTGGCTCCAAAGCAGAAACCAAACAAACACACACACACGCACACACACACACACACACACACGTGAGTGTAAACAGAGCCAGGAAGCAGAGATCTAAGTGATTGAGGAGCAGTCATAAGGCGCTTTCGGCAAATTTACCAGAAAATTGACTTTTTCTGTTCGGAATTAAAGCGCTTGGCTGGTCCCCCCCCCCGTTCGGCTGGGAGCTTCATCTCAGGGATGGCTTGCCCCTTCCCACTGTGGCAGGACTGTCAACTCTGGGCGCTGCCGCTGGCTGGCTGGCTGGTGGTGGTGAAATTGAACTGTTTGCAGCTACAAATTGCAGCTGGCTCTCAACCGGCTGCATTCTGTTTTATTTTCGACAGGTGAAATAACCGCAATTACACTGATTCCGCACTGGCCCCCACTGGCTCCGCTGGCACGCCGCTATTTCTCGTGCCGAACTTTAGAAATGAAATTGCCAGTCCGAGTTGGGTCCAACACACATTTGCAGCGGCAAGAAGTGCGCTTAAGTGCCGCTTTGCGAAACATTTCATTGCATAAGCAGGGGGTCTGCGGGGTGCTGCTGCTGCTGCTGCTGCTGCTGCAGGAAGCCTGCTAAAGTGAAATACTGCCATCGCCATCGCCATCGTTGTCGTTGTCGTTGTCGTCCTTGCTGGCTAGAAAAGTCAAAAAACTAACGAAATCGGAAACGGAAGCACACAAAGCGCCACTGCCCGCTCCGCTTCTCTTCTCTTTCCCCTGTTTCCTCTCGCATTCTCCCGTTCTCTGTTTGTCCTGCATCATCATTTTCGCTTGGCTGCCTGCCTGAGAACTGCCCAAAAGTCGCAGAGAGAGCAGAGAGAGAGAGAGAGAGAGAGCGATGGTAACTTTTCCCTAGTCAAACGTAGCAACTGCGAGAGAAACAAACACAACAAAACGGAGAAAAGTTGCCACAGTTTTCGCACAGTTTTCCCGCAGTGACTTTTGCTGTTGCTGCTGCCTTTGGTTGTCATCATTTCTATATAAAAATTGGATGCTCATTTGCCGCTCTTGGTCAGTTTTGCCGTGCCCCACTCGAACCGCTGGTAATTTGCAGCAGCCAATCTGGGAGCCAGCCACAGCCACAGCCACAGCCACAGCCATCGTCCCTGCCCCTGCCCCTGACCACACTCGAATGCTTTGTTCAATTAATGAGACTCTTGACAGTTTTGCGCTGCTCCTTGCCAGTTGCTTCGGTGTCCTTTCGCTTCCTCTTTGTTTTCGTTGCGTTTACCAAGTCCTAGCTGGAAGGACCACTCGTGCTGCTGTTTTGTAATTTATAATGTTAACTTTTTGATTTCTGCCAGGTCAGGGCGCACTTAATTAATGAAACAGGCGCAGCAAAGGAAATTGCCGAGAAGGAGCGCGGACAGGAAGGAGGATGCCCGATGAAGGAGGAAGGAGGAAGAAGCGTTGCAATTGAACACAAATACATAAATTCAATTAGGCAGGCAACACAGAAATCAATAAGCGACTTCTCCAACATCTAATTGAAAGGCCACCGCCACCGCCACCGCCACCGCCCACTCGTCTCCCTCGCTTATTAATTGCACCACGTACATTGCTCATACGTCACGTGGCGCGCCCTGCGAGTGGGCGGGTTGAAGACGAAAAAACTGTCAGCTGTAATTAGCACATCTGAGCGAGAGTTGAGTGTTTACTGCCACTCTCCTCTCGTCGCCAACTAACTCGAGTTGACGCGCTGAAATTTTTGACTGAGTGACGCCTCGAACCGAAAAGATGAATGTCTTTGGCTTGCCTGAGAACATGCTGCGATGTAATTATTAATGCCATCAACATCATCATCATCATCATCGTCGTCGTCGCTGCGGAAGCTGATGACTTGTCGCTTGCCGCATGCCGCATGCCGCGCCTGCTTTTAGGCTTGCCGCGCTTAAAGTGTGGAAGATGCCACACACACACACACACACACACACACACACACACACACACGTATGTGTGCATTTATCTGCAGCAGCCACACCCTAAAAGGGAAAACAGCAGCGCATATTAAACAGACTCCTTCAGAGTCTCCCGGCCGCTGGCAAAAAAAAATAATAATTTGCAGTGCACATTTCTGGCTCTCCTTTCCGTTCGCTCCTTTTTTTCTGTGCCACTTTTTTGTATGTATGTAATAATGTATGTATGTGTGTATGTGTGTATGCGTGAATGTTGCAAGTTGGCACTGGCACACCTTTTTTTTCCACTCCTGCCGCTGAAGCATTTTTCTCGCCTGAAATGCAGGCAAACGTCCCATTGCAGAGGGACGAGCATCCTGAGGATTCTGCTGCTGCTTCTCTGGAGCTGTGATGCGGCGGTGTTCATGTTGTTTGGCGCCATTATTAATAAAGTTCACGAATGCAATGAGCACCCAGCGCGTTATGAGTGAGTTTTCCCACAAAACCCAAGCACACACACACACAGACAGAGGCAGGGGGTAGAAGGAGTCACTATGACGCACAGTTGGAGGTGGAGGCAGCCGATGTGGGGCAGCAGCATTCTCAGTTATAGCTGATGCCCTGCCCAACGGATCCCACAGATTGCCAAGGAACTTGCTTCAGTGCTCTGTCATATCCACCGCAATGGCCAAAGGGCATGGCAACTTCGTTGCTTCGTTTCTGTTTTTGCCCAATCTCATTTAGGTTCTTTTTATGCTATTTACAGCGCCTACGTCCAGGCCTGGTTCACTCTCGGCGCTATCTGTTACTGTTACTCTGCGAAATGCCACGTACCCACACACAAACACACACAAACACACCCAAACACATCCTGGCAGAGGACTGGAAATACAAACGAACATGGCGCGCGTACTTGTAATTCCGCCTAGGTGCATGGTAGAGCAAAGTGCTTCTGTTTCATGCCCATTGCAACAGTTGCAACTTGCAGCGGCACACACACACACACACACACAGAGAGAGAGATGGAGAGGGGAATGGGTGGCACTGCCGAGTTGTTGGCCGTTGGAGCTCGCTTGGTTGATGTTGATGCGCCTCGAGTTCCTGTCGAGTGCGGCTTTTGTGGGAAAAATTAAAAATTTCGAGTGGGCCGCAAGTGGTTTCAAGGATTTGCATTAAGCGCATGCAACCAACTTGCCAACATGAGTGTGTAGCCTCCATTTATGCCCTGCATACCCCTCGACACCAACCCACGACAAAAACCACATTCCAGCCATATAAAGGCACAAGCACATTAACGGGTGATACGAATGTATTCGAGCTGTTACTTCTCTCTCTCTCTGTCTCTCTCTCTCTCTCTGTCTTTGTGTTTTCGCTTCCCCTGCAGTTTCTATCTCTGGCAGTTCTTGTCCTTACGCTTTAATGGCTGCCCGTCAAAGCTTAAATAATTTTAATATCAGCATAAATGTAACTATGTAAATACGTACATAAAACGTACATATTTCCTTCTGTGTTTCAGTTCTAAATATCAAATGTCAAAAGTACACCAAAAACTAGACCAATTCCCGATGCGGCAACTAATTTTGTGGGCACATCAAAAACATACTTAGAGTTCAAAGAAAAAACCCTCGCTGTCATGCTTTATGGTCTGCTCCTGGCTGCAGGCTGCAGGCTGCAGCTCACATGTGCCATGTGCTCCTTCACATACTTAGTGGGCTGGTGGGCTGGTGGGCTGGTGGGGATGGTGACTCTCCGCTGCATTTCCAACAATTACAAGGGGCTCAGACTTGGGGGGAAAAACATATAAACTAAAGCTCTGCATGGCCCACTAAGCACACTTGTCAGCTAGTACCCATCTCCTGCTCCTGCGCCTGCTCCTGCCACTGTTTCTGTCTCTGTTTCTGTCTTGTGTCTCTCTGGCTCTTTGAACGTCTGTCTTGTGTCTCGGCTCCGCTGTTTCGGTTAGTTTTCTGTTGTTTTCCACTAGTATTTGCCGAGCGCTTCAGTCAGGCATCCACGCACAAACTTAGACACACATGTGCACATGTTGGTACAAATGCTATCGTTTTTTTTTTGTTATGTATTCTTCTGCTTGTTCTTGAGCTTTGACTCTGCCCGCCGCTCCGCCCACGCGGCAACTGACTTGCAAAAATTTCATAATAAAGTTGTTGAACTATTTTTCATTGCATAGTTTTAGGGGCTCGCCGAGCACTTAGGCGCATTAGAATGCACTCAAAGACGAGCGAAGTGAATCTCTGCCCTGCCCTGCCCTGCCCTGCACTGCCAGGATGCAAATGCCAGATAATAATCGGGCATCACAATTTAAAGGTTTTGCTCCTGCGGAGGGTGGCAGGGAAAAGCTGAAAATGAGTGCACCTCTCGGTGGCTGGCTGGCTGGCTGGCTACGTGTAATTAAGTTAGCATCAAGGACACACACAGCTCAGCTTCAGCCCGTGTGTGGCACGCTTCAGGGCACTTTAAATTGCTCTGGACGAGGGTGACAAATGGTCAGGCAAGGCCGTGTCCGCCAGGACAGGACAGGACAGGACAGGCGACTGCACAACGGTTACATGCACGTACCTCCTAATCCTTTTTTAGCACAAGCAAAATAAAATATAAAAAAAGAGCTGAGTGCAGGGAAGAACCCAAACACTGAGCAGCGGAGGAAGCGAGACAGCCTGCGACGAAACGAAACGAAATCAAAAAGTTTGAAACAATTTTGTCGTAAATCTTCGAAAATAGTTTTACAGGCAGGCCGACAACCAAACAGGGCAGGGGCCAAGAGCAAACAAAAATAGAATTTGGAGGGGAATACAGGGGTCACAGTGAGAGTTAGCGAATGAAATTGAGCTTGGGAAATACGAGTAGGAGAACTCCAACTCCTGCAGAGAGATGGATCCCAAAGTATTTGAATAACCAAAGATGTTCTTGAGATTTCGGGGCACAAAGCTAATGGAACGGGGTACACCAAAAGGCAAACACCATGCAGAGAGAGAGAGAGAGAGAGAGAGGGAGGGAGAGGGAGGCCAAAAGCTGAGGTGGAACTGCAGACCGCACAATGCCACAAAACTAAGCTGGCTCGAGGATGCCGGGCTGCTCGTGCAAGAGCAAATCCAACCGAAACGTACAAAATGCTCACAAAAGTGTGGAAAATCAGTTGCTGACAATGAACTCGGACGGGATGGCGGACTACAGGGAACTGTCTGAGGTTTGTGGCGTATTTAAACTTCCAGAATCTCCGCTTCCCAGCGTGTCAGTGTGTGTTTGTGTGTGGAGGGGCTGGGGGTAAAGTGTAACTAATGCTCCACAGCGACAGTGGCACTAATTTAATTACGAAAAACGCAAAAGTGTCGCCTGGCCACATTTTGCAGCTAATGCAGCTCCAGCGTCGCTCTTGCCATTTGCTGATTGCCACAAATTGCTCCAAGGGGAAGCCCAGGCAGGCGGGTTTGTATTTTTTTTTGTTGTTTCCTTACTTTTGGACAGCGGCCAGAAGAAAGTGTGACCCAAGAGTGGAGTTCTGCCACTGCCACTGCCACTGGCACTGGCACACACCCGCATCGGAGTCTTATTTGAGTTTTTATCAGCGAGGCCGCAATTGCAGCCAGCAGCCAGCAGCCAGCACCAGGCGGTGCAAGCAACTGCAACTCATTAGACAGACACTTGAAGGACCAAGGAATTTGCACTCTGTGTGTGTGTGTGTTTGGCTTGTGGCAAATTAATTAATTTAAGTCTTATGCAATTGCAATTGCAACTGCAAGCCATTGCATTGCCTGGCGGCTGTCGGATGGGCTGGGTCGGGCGACCAATAAAACATTAGACAAGTGTCTGGCTGCAAACGAGGTTAAACATGCCCAATGCACACTTGGGAATGCCACGCCTGTCTTTATCTTTCTCTCTCTCTCTCGCTGTGTGTGTGTGGGAGAGCATTCAATATTTTCCGGCAGACAGAAGAAGTGAAAAATCGATTTTGGTTTAAAATTAACAGCCTCCAAAATGACAAACATTGGCACTTGCCCTCGATTCGTAGGCGCTCATCGAAATGGAGTGTGGGCCAGCCAACAGGATATTGCACACACACACACACACACACACACACGCAGCTGGAGCAAATGAAAATTGTGACTTTAAGGCGACTTGCAGGCCTAAAATGGAATGAAATAGCCGAGCCCAGCAACACTGCAGCACACAGACACATTTGAGCAATTTTGTGCACACTTGCACCCTCACGCATCGAAGGACCTGCAGGCAGAGTTGTTGCTCGTGAGGTTCCTGCTGCCCCTGCCACTTACATCTCTCAGAGGGAGAGAGAGAGAGACAGACAGAGCTGGGTAACTGGGGACGCACACAAATGCAAAACGAAATTGCAATCGAGCGCGTGTCAAAGGACATGGAGAATCCTTCGGCTGGCATTTGGCAGCCAAATGGTACCGCCACGCGCCCTTCATCCTGGCTGGACAGGAGGCTCAGGCCTGATGGTGATGCCGTTGCCGATGCTGGTCCCGTCCCCTCGCTTCAAGTGAAGTTGTCCACATTGACATGGCCAGCAGCAGGAGGAACAGCCAGAGATGCATGTGGCATGTGGATGTGGCATGTGGGCGTAACGCAACGGAATCCAGTTGCATGTGTGACGGAAATGTGAAACAAGTGCACTCTGGCCACACTCCCATTCCAGCCGAGGGTGTGTGCGGGCCAAAAATGCAGCTGTTTCATTGTCGCAATTGCCAATGGGTCTGCCTGGCCACCCCCCAGTGCGGCATCCGGAAGTGGTAAACATGCATACCAAGGCGCATCCTCTCCCTCGCCCTGTCTGTGTTCCGTGCACGGATCTGTGACCCCCAGCGGATGCTGCCTGGATATGTAATGAAAAATCAATCAATACGATACACTTACCGCTTGCCACAGGTCAAGAATTTGCCAGCCATTGGAATGGTGGAAATACAAATGGAGTTCATGCAAAATGTTTATGGAAATATTTAAGGCAATGCCTGAAACGAGTTGGTGAAGTGAAGACTTAACTATCGACTCTCCTGACACTCCAGCACCGTGCAACTGCTGATCCCTGCGAGTTTATCTTCACAAACACTCACAGAAAGTCGAAATTCTTCATGAAGATGCTCCAAGTGGAGAGCTTCTCAATTTCTCTAGCACTCTGCCCCCAGCAGCAATAACTACAATTCAGCCGAAGCCGACGCCGACGCCAGGAGCAGGACCAGGACCATAACGAAAGGTAGGCAGCAGCAGCAGCAGCACTTCGTGCGGCAGGCAAATTCAGACCTCCAGAGGCACGGAGAGGGTGCTGGTGGATAAAAGAAATGGGCGACAGGCAGTTAAGACAAAAGAATTGTGGCAAAGACCGAACACCGAGTCGAGAGTCAGGACACACACACACACACACACACACACACACACACACAGACGCAGACAGCAAATTGAAATAAATGCAAGACGACTGTAAAAGTTGGCAGAGCCGTTGCCGTCGCACGTTTCAATGGCGATGCTGCAGCCCCACGCCCACCACACCCCACAGTTGAACCACCCACCCCGAGTGGCAGGCAACAACAATTTTTCGGCTTATTAATAATGCAACGGCCGCAATTCAATGAATTTTTGACTCTGCCAGAGTCCGGATCCGAGCCTGAGCCTGAGCCGAGAGACGAACCCAGAGTCGACAGTCGACAGTCGCAGCGTTGCGATGGCGCTCAGACATGCCACACCGTTTCAAACAAGCAAAACGGAGGCTTCAGCATAATTTGTTGTATTTTTTTCTATCTGATGAACCTTTTAGCTGGATGGAAAGGTGTGCCGCAGCTAGGACCAGAGACATAACATGGCTGCTTAAACCTTTACGTGCGACAAATTTACGACTTCAAATGTGACCGCAACAACAACGGCCACAAGGTGAACTGAACCCATTTGGTGGCAGAGTGCAAACAGAGGCACACACAGCCAGCCCCATACATCCTCCCCCACACACACACACACACACACACACACACACACGCAAAACATTAGAGCATCCCAGGCCAGGCCAGGCCAGGCCATGCCATTCCATCCAAAATGTACATTTCAGGGGGTGTTTCGGTTTCG
This sequence comes from Drosophila guanche, assembly GCF_900245975.1. Taxonomy (NCBI): domain Eukaryota; kingdom Metazoa; phylum Arthropoda; class Insecta; order Diptera; family Drosophilidae; genus Drosophila; species Drosophila guanche. The sequence goes on along the minus strand of NW_022995743.1, from coordinate 7,118,426 downwards.
GTAAACGTCTGGAAATCGCCCAACTCTGCGCCAAGAAGTGTATCAAAAGGGTGGAAATTTCCTGTAGCTTCTGGCAGGGGTTGGGCACATCCCAATCAACGCTTTAAACGTTATCGAGAACAACAACTGGCAGCAGCAGCAGCAGCAGCAGCAGCAATGAATACATCTGAAGGGCAACGTATCTGCATGTCGATGCCCGTCGGTTGGGTTTTCAGTGGCTCACTCCGAAGCGCATGTTAACCTTTAGCAAATGCCCCAAAAAACCCATATTCGTTGTGCCCCTGCCCAGCCCAGCCACAGCTTCATCCCTGGCCACGCAAACAGTTCACTGTCCATTACATAAATATTTTATTTCAATAAAACGTGAGCTGTTTTTATGAATTTCATCGACATTTCATGCACTCTGGTGCACGAATTTTGCACTTTACTGTCGCTTAGTGGCATCGTTCGTGTTTGGTTAGTGTTTTAGTCGCGCGTAGTTGGTGTGGCGGAGGCGGGGCAGTGCTCAAAGGGTTAAGGGCGGCAGCGCCTCTCCCTCCACGCCTATCCACTGATGTATGAAACGTTTGATTGAATTGACAGCATACACACTGTGGCTCTGGCACTGGCTCTGGCATTGGCAATCCTCCACCCAAACCTACCCACCGGTCGAGCCCCCGGAGTGGGCCAATCGAGCGCATATCGAAACTGAACCTGTGTCCTGTGCCCGTAGCTTTCCCAGCTGCTGCTGCTGCTGCTGCTGCTGCGGGCCATAAAAAACAAGATGTCATAAATTTTCAACGCATTTCTGTTTGTTTTTTGTGGAGCGCTTTCCTTCGTTTCGTTTCGTTTGGTTTTCCTTTTGTCGTTTCGCAATTTGAGCGTCGCCTCTGTCGTTGCGTGTGCATTTTGTTGGTTGTGGCTGTTGCTTTTTATGCACATTAAGTTAATTGAAAAACTCATAAGGGCCAATGAGCATCATTCCGTGGGGCTGCCGCGTGGGCTCCTCGGCTCAAGCTTTGATTGAGGCTGTCAACCATCATCCCATGGCCCTACGTCCCACATTTGACGTTTGTTTGTGGCCATGGCCTACATTTGTTTAGTGTTTGCCAGGCAAAACATTAATCTCCGTTTCCCACAAAGCTGGGAGGCCGCTTCCTGGCCTCCTGCTGATTACTGGGCAGCCTGCCCCGCCCAGTGCCTAAGCAAGCAAAACGCTCGCTCGCAGGGGAAAATTGAAAAAAACAAAATTTTAATCTCTGTCGCAGAGCGGAAACACAACGCTGACAGTCGCCTGTCGACGGGCCATGGCCCAGGCCCAGGCCCGGCCAGGCATTGATGTATAGCCAAACGAAAGTTTTTGGCAATAAAAGGCGGCGTGGAGAGGCCAGCGGGCGACTAACAAGCCAGCAGCACGAAACAAATTGAAATGAGGCGTACCAAAACTGTCAGCCCCGACTTCGACACTGCCTCAGATCTGCCCCCAAGTACGTTTAATAGCGAGGGACAGGCGGAGCGAGGCGAAGGCAAACAAACTTTTTACAAATTAGCTGGAATTATTTAAATTGCGTTGCCTACACTGGGGCGCAGCAGTGGAACGCGAAATGTGTGGCAGCAAAGCGGCGCATTATGCGGTTGCAGAGAACGCAAAGTGAGCGGCACGGATTGAATGATTGAAAGCCACGAAGTCAGGGCTTCAACTCATGACCATTTCGATGGGGAATACAAAGTACAAGTTTGAATTTCGGTGGAATTAAGTGGCTTGCAGCTTACCGCATCAATGCGTCAATCGAACACAAGTATTGCACATTTAAATACACAAACATTGCCGAAACTACAATCCTGAGAGGCACACCACAATTCTGGCAAATGGTGGGGCAAGCAGATCGGCAAATTAATCAAATTGCTCTGGGGTTCTGCTCTTCTTTTTGAATCACTTTACACTTACGAAGGGCCAGAAGTCAAAGCCTCCCCTGAATCATGCTGCATGCAACACTTTTTCGCACACTCGCGGTAATTGCAGCAACACGAAAATTGTTTCAATGCAATTAGAAGGGTGGAATTTATTTTTTGTGTGTGCGTTTTCTGTTTTCCGCTTTTCCGCTTTTCCGGTTTGCCGTTCGCATTCGGCCATTATCCTTATTAGTTTCGTGCTCCATTGCGCCGACATTTTGCAGGCATCATTGACATTGTTCTGGCCGCGGCTATTACGATTATGATTATGATTATGATTATGACGTTGGCCTGACATCCGCTTCGTCGTTAAGTCCGCCCGGCGGCCAAACAACATTCGCTGACCAAAGAGCTGGGCGCAGGGCCAGGGCGCAGCAAATCTCATTTCGAATTCTATCTAATAATTAACATGGCCATAAAAAGCACACGGACACGCCCTCCCCACATTCATTATTTCAACTGTCGCGCTGGCATTTAAACTTAACACAAAACAAAACACAACAAAGTTTCACTCTGATACCAGGAACAACAGCAGCAACGAAGGTGGAAGGGCTGAGACCTCACGGCAGAGTCTTTCGTTACCCTGGTAGAAACATACGTAGATCATTTACAGGAAAGTGTGAAGCGTCTTTTCTGGAACAAAAATAAATAAATTCAATAAATAGAGAAAAACTGAATAGAGAAAACCCATTGTTTGGAATTTGTAGGCATCCTTTCATGTACTTTTCTGCATGAAAATGGTTATACGCTCTTCAGGCAGGAACCATGAACTTTCTACATATATAAAGAGAGCATCCCGTGGAGGCGGGCACTGGGAAAACTCATTTAAGCCAAACAAACATTTGTAGTCTTAATTTTCGTGGCTCATCATAAACTTGGTTACATTTGCAGCCGCACAAGGCTCGGGGCCACCCGTTACGGCTTTCACTTTGTTGATGATTTTCATTAAATTCTTACGCCTTTTCTCCACATTGCTGTTGTGGCTGTCGTTTTCGTTTCGTTAAAGCAACACCAGCAACAAAAACAACAGCGGAAAGATACAAGTTTGCGGCAGTCCCATCCCTCTCCCTCTCCCTCTCCCTCTCCCTCTCCCTCTCGCAGAGACTGTCAGGGCTCTACTCCTGTCTGCCTGCAGTTAACTTTGTGTTTTTATCGTTATTTGTGTTGAACACGCATACTTAACACCCTCACACAAACAAACACAGACGTACATCCATACAGACAGAAATACATACAAACGAGGGAAAGATTGGAGATCCTGTCTCCAGGAGAGCCTTATGCACAATATGGCCAAACTCTCATCAAAATTTTATGCTGAAATTAACAAATCTGTTTACAAATTTATTAAAACGTTGCTCTCCGTTCGCTCATTTTGCGGACAAATGGTGGATATGGTGACTGTTGCCAAGGGATGCCATTTAATGCGTTGCTTTTGTCATTATCTTCATCATAGTCATCATGGCCATAATCAGGGGAACGGAACCCTTTCACAGCAAAACAGCAGCAGCGGCAGCAGCAGCAACGACATTTGATTCGATGACAGTTTGATGGGTTCTTCTCTGCTATTTTTGGCATTGATCAACACTGGCTGTGTTGACCATGAACAAACCATGAACAAACCATGAAGTGGTAACAACCATAACGGTAATTGTTCAATATGCAAACACGCAAACGGTAGCGATTATCATATTATACTCGTACATACATCAATTCATGTGAACGAGTACGGCAGAACAGAAGCAAACAATCGACTGGCACACACAACAAACAGCACACAAAAGGTGTTGGAACAATATGCATGTACGTGTGCCTGTGTGGGTGAGCTAGAATCGTTTTGCATAATTTCCCAAAATTTCCACAAACACAAACGGCGGGAATTTCATAGTTCAAACAGTGTTGCCGTCTCGCCCCTCGGTATTTGTACACGGATTTGGAGTTGGTTTTCGACTTTGACTTGGACTCGGATTTTGATTAGCATTTTCGCATGAATTAGCTGACCAATCCGGAGGTGTGATGTCTGCGATGGCCAAACCCAAGCCCCCCAATCAGAAACAACCAGCCAGCAACGTGGGAGAGCAAAATGAGTTATTGACCTAAAATAAAGGCAAAAATTCCATCAGCGTGACACTGCCCGAATAGCGGCACAATGTTTACCCCTAATCAACCGCTTAGCTCTGCTAATTAGACACTATTTCAACAGAGAAAAGAGAAACTTGGCATCAGAATTAAAGTCGTTTTATGGCTGAGCGGCTTAAATATTAATGAAGTAAATCTATACTCGGACTTTTTGCTAATTCTGGCTAATTAAATAACGGTAAAATGTGTACACACAACATGGCGATGATAAATTTGTATTTCTTTTTAGTTATTGGCATTCCCCACCTGACGGGTCAATAAATTTCTCCGCATATCTTTTGTCTGATTTCAATGTGCATTAAAAAAAAACCCCATTGAGACGTCAACTTTTATTGCAGATTATTGAATTATGATTATTGGATATGTAGTTCTGAAGTTGATAATGTGTAGTTTTCGCTTGGGTTGTCAGCTTACAACTTGAACCATGCCCAGCAGGCAGACAGAAGACTACAAAACGGTGACTGATAAGAGCGATAAGCGAGCTTAGGCAGAAGAACAGTTGCCAGCGAATATGACAGCAGGACGAGACATAAATATAATTTATTGAATTTGTCAGGACACAGCACCCAAACAGCCATGCATCTTTCCTTTATTGAATGAGAGCCGAGCCTCCTCTTTAAACCGAACGGCTTAAGCATTTAATCAGTTAATTGCTGGTTGAGGCGAAATGCGTGTGCGGGTGGAGGGTGATTTTTTTTAATTAACAAGCCCATTTACACAGTATTACCATTCCGGGCAAATACTGCACACACGTGTTCGTGTGAAGCTGTGTGTGTGTGTGTGTGTACTTGAGTGTGGGAGAGAGAAAAAACGAGCAAAAAATTGCCGTTATCACGCCACAATAACCTCAAAATTTATTCACTTTATTGATAATGCAATAAATCGCAGCCGAACGGCCAATGCAACTCCGTATGCGTGTACGTGTCCTGGGTGTGTGTGTGTGTGTGTGTGTGCTTGTTGGGCAATTTTTTCGTAGCATATTTTCGGCTGGCGCATATTTTTCATGTTTGCATATTTCATTTCAATTTTATTTCGTGCTGCTCCACCAATGCACCCATACCGATATGTTTACATACATATATACGAATTTGTGTGTGTGTGTGTGTGTGTGTTTACATGCAGTGTAAAATATGCCATGAAAATCAACGAAAATACGTAACCCAGGACACACGTGAGCGAAGTCTGAGTCTGCACTCTATATCTCCGCTGCAGTCTCTCTTTTCCTCTCTTTCTCTCTCTCTTTATCTCTCTCTGTGAATAGCAATTGTTTTTCGATTTTATAGTTTTTGTCTTTAGATATGTTATGAGAATGGGGGCACCATCAATGGGGCATCGGAGCATGGGGAACTCGATAAAAGGCGACCGCCACAAAGGACAGCTTCAATATTTTCGTTTCATTCCATGGGCCAGCCTGGCTCTGCCACTGCCTGTCTCTGCCACTGCCTGCCTGCATGTTGTCGACAATGTGTTGATAAGGCAACAGTGGAAACGCACAGGGGGGAACGTGGTAAACAGAGCGAGAACTGAGAGCAGCACTGAGAGAACTGCAGCAAGAGCGTCCGTTACAATTTCCATTTCCACTTCCGCGAGCCAGCAATTGCAGGCAGCCAGCCAGGGAGGCCTTGTTGTCAGCCCTGATCCACTTTTTCATGCATTTTCACACTTAATGGCACGTCTGGAATCAGTATCCCCCATCCATGTGTCCATGTGTGAGATTCGGTGCATTATTGCGTAAGTGTGTGCGTGAGACCATGACAAATTGGCGTGAACTCTTGTACAACAGAGTTTTCCCTTTCTGCTGATGAGCCATCAAAATTGTCGCTTGAGTCCATTGAACACTTTAAGTCGGACTTTAGCCAGAAAGAACCGACCCCGTGCCCGTCGAGCATCTTATCTTGGTCAACTGCTTGTCCCAGCTGCACGCTATTCGCACTTCCGGCTACAGTCCATTTAGGGCACCATATTGCAGGGCGTTGGTGTTGGCACTTTTGCGCATATTTTGCAAAATCATTACTTAAATACACAGAGAGCTGGAGACCCGGAGACAGAGTGTACGAGCGAACGAAAGGGTGGGCCGTGGCCGTGGCCATGGGGCCATGGCCAGTCCGGCAAGTGTCCAGTCCTGTGGAACGCTGCCAAGCAGGACCCTGCTCTGTTCTGTCCTGTGTACTCTTGCCTTTCTCCTTTTTGCTTGCTCGTTTGCTTTTGGGGTTTTAAAATGCATTTTCGTTATTTTCACTGCAGCTGCGACGCGTTGCCCGTGGTCTGCTGCCTGCGCTGCCTGCTGCTGCCTGTCGTCGATCTTTTGCCACTCACGGCATTTAGCCTTAGCCACGACTTCTTCTCCTTTGCACCTACACCAGCTACTTCTCCTACTCCTCCGCCTCCTTCTCCTCCTCCACCCACGCTTGTAGTTTAGTTTACCGTTAATTTATGAACAACATTTAGCAGTTTTGTACCTGCGGCAACCCTTCCCAGCCATTCCAACGGAACTTTGCTTTATTGCTTGTTGTTTGTGTCGAGGCCAGCGCAGAAAAAAGAGAAAAACGGAACAAAGGAAACGAGTGGAAACAGCCCGAAAGAAACGAAAGTCTGATACCGTTTGTGTGCTTGTGTGTTGGGATTGCATGATATGTATGAGCTTACCTGCCCATGCATACATATGCCCATTATGCCAACCAAGCCTAGAGGGTAGCAAACATATGCAAACGCAAAAAAATATTTATCAAGATTCGTTGACCATTGAACAAGTCGCTTGCTCATAAATATAACTATTGCTGGACTATTTTTGTATTTATTTAGTTGGGGGCTCCGTTATTTTTATTCCATGTTGGCAACCATTAATGATGGCAATCGGATGGCCGCTGTTCTGGGACGCTTTGCTTAGGCTCCGCCGCTCCCCCACACCGTTTTATAGGGCTGCCCACGGCAGGTGCGAACACGCTAATCCAGCCATAAAGAGACCCCCCCCCCCCCCCCCCCCCCCCCCCCCCCACCCCCACCACCGCCCACGCGCCCCCGTGCCGCGTCCCTTCCCAGGCCCGTCACGTCTCCCCACTCCCGC
>NW_022995743.1:6939258-7110568 GCF_900245975.1 Drosophila guanche | reverse complement strand
AGTGGGTGCCCATGCATACACACACTCACACATGTGTACTTTGTACTTGTTTGACTGCGTGCGGGGGCGAACAATTCTCAGAGCTCGAGCTGGGATCGCAGACGGAATGCGATGTAGTCTGGCAATTAGCGGTTTAGAAAATCTAGCACCTTGTCAAAGTGAAAGGTGGCTCCGGGAGAGAGAGAGACAGCGAGCGAGAGGCTCGATGCTAACAGCTCAATGCTGCCAATGGTGCGTTTTATACATTTGAATTTGTTTGCCGTTCTTCTCCATTATGCTGGGGGTGCTGTTGCGTGTGGCAATGCACGGAGCAATGCGGAACCCCATTGAGGCTTCACACCCGCCCCACTCTGAACAGCGGAACGCGCTACGCTTCTACGCAACGGCTTTAATCACACTAATTACACAACTAAAAGGATAATCGTGTCGCTGACCGCACGCGGAGCTCCTTAATGCGTTTCTCGAACTTTTCGCGTATCTTCGATACATACACATGTACATATGTATGTATGTATGTACATATGTACATACATTTTATCCCCAAAGCCTGCCATCATAATCCCCTCGTGTGAGCTCTGACAAGCTCGTTAACCGATTGCGAAAGTCAAACTAGAGAGAGAGAGAGAGAGAGGGAGCTTTAAGCTCGCACTGACTGCACTTAAAGACATTGGAATCTAGTTTATTAAATTCTAGGATAACCCGATACAAAAACCTATCAAAAACCTATTTAAATAGCCACTTAAAACGAAGTCCTGCCAGTCCAGCGACTACAGGATTGAGGTCCTGAGGCGGTACGTCAGGCTGAAGCCCGTCTCGATGGACTCGTCCAGAGTCAGGTCGTCGCTGGAGAAGTGCATGAGGTAGGGCGGAGAGGCTGTGAAAAGGTAACGGCAACTTAATATCAGAGCGGCACCCAGTCCCCTGTTCCCCACTGACTTACCATAGACCAAGAGGTTGTCATTGGTGCCGCAGTAGTAGGTGGGCTGATAGGCGATGTTTTTGGCCAGAATGCCCTGCGGTATCATGAGGTAGTCCTCCTGCCTGCCCGTCGTGTGGACGGTGGCACGGCAGGACTCGTCATATCCCTCGGCATCTCCAATCTGCATCGACATCGAGAACTTGCTGAAGGCATATCTGCGATTATTGGAGAACTCGTTAATGCTGCCCACCACAAGATATTCCCCCCTCGAGCTCACTCACTCAATCATGCTGGCACTGGCCACCGACTTGATGCAGATGTTGTAGCTCAGGTCTGGCATGTAGTTGCTGCCCAGCATCGCCTGGTAGTTGAAGCTGCGAATGGTGCCCGTCAGCTCTGTGTAGTACTGATGGCAGCCCGCCGGTGCCAGCAGCTCGTAGTCGGCGTGGTGCGAGGCGAAGATGTTGCGCAAATCCTGCAGCGTGTTGGTGCTGCCCGCGTAGGAGCTGGTGGCACTGGAGCGGCGCTTGGTGCTGGCCGTCGGACCCTCCAGCTGCGTGACGATCAGACGCCAGATGGAGCCCGTCCAGCGTGTGGGCACCGTAAAGGTCAGCGTCACCTGATCTATGCCGGCGGCCACATTGAAGGGCAGATAAAGGTGCTGGCCGCTGTTGACGCCGCACAGCCTGAAGCCGCCCGCCTCGAAGTAGTCTCGGCACTCCAGCATAGCGTCCGTGAGGACGGGCTGATTCAGCTCGAACTGCTCAAAGTCGATGCGCAGCTGCTGCACGTTGACGCTGAATGCCTCGATGGTGTAGGTGCTCAGATCGCTGGTCAGTGCCGCGGGGCTCTTGATGATGATCCGCTTCTGGCGCGTGCTCGAGCCGCTCTGCATGTTCGCTGCGAAGAGAGGGTGGGAGATAAATCAGTCTTCGTTGGTGTATAAATGAGTAATTCGACGAGTAATCCCCACTTTCACAGCAGACACCGTAGGTGCCGCAATAGCCGTTGACGGTGCCCGACTGTCGCATGCACTTGAAGCGGGAGAGGCAGGTGCCCGTGATGCCGCTGGTGGTGATGCACGTATCCTCCAGTGTGCTGCGTCGCTTCGCCTGGCGCCACATCCCCGGTGGCTCGGTGACCGTAGCATTGGGCGTTGGACTTATGCTGAAGTCGGTCAAGGTCTCCGCATGCGCGACTGCCAGGCTCCACACGAGTAGCAGCGAAATTACCAACATTATGCGTGTACTTGGCTTTATTTGGCTTTGTTCTATTCCCGGCTATACTTTCACATCGACTGTGAGAGTCTGCCGGTCTGTGCGCTGCTTTTATACGACGGATAGCGGGGGCAGCAGCAGCACCATGGCAGAAGCGGAGGCAACGCCTCTGACAACGCCGATGCGGTGATGAGATTTTCGTGTTAGAAGCCAGCCGTGTCAATATTTGGTAAGAAGTAAGAAGAGTTCCCAGTCCCAGTACCACTACGCACATTTGTATGCTCTCTCAGCGCCCCATGAATATTCAAAAGCACGCTAGTTGCCTCTATTAACTCTATTAACTCTTCGAGTATTTGCCCAGCCCAGTCATTGAACCTAAACGGAGTGTTCATTAATGTGATCTTCGATCCGCTGAAACTGGGTTATGTTTGCCCACTCTCCTCATCGTCTGTACTTACTCTCCCTACATACATGCTCGTACATTACAATTTCTCACCATTGGTATCTCATTATCGAGTGTCATCATACCGCCATCGAGACGGTGATGATACATAGACCCATCCGAGCCAGACGATGATGAGTAATGATGATGTCAAAAAATCAAAAGTTACACACACACAAATTACAAAATAACTGTTACCTTTTACATGCAGAATTGCACCATAAGCTTTCAAGCAAGAAAGAGAGGAAAAGAGAGAGAGAGAGAGAGAGAGATTGCTTCTAATTTCTGTTTTCGGTTGCAGCCAGAAGTGGGTGTAATTAAATATTTGTTGATGTGGTGTATCTTGGGAGGATCATCGGTAAGAGCCAATGAAATGGGATATAAATAGATGAGAATTTAACAAGCTACTTTGATTGTTTCCCTATCAAGCAATGGCCGTATCGACAGCAGAGTTCACCATTAATCAATAATGCAGACAACCGAAGGAGAGTTTCTTTGTTCACTAATATGATTGGAAAGGTAAATTCCTCCATGTTTTGGTCCAAACAGTTTGATGCTGTCTTATGCATCCATCGGTTGTTTATTGCAAAAATTGTTGCTGTTTTTGAGGGACTCTTGTCAGTGTTAAATGTTTGTGAAAATTGCTACTCTCTCGACAAATGGCAGGTGGGCCCCCCCGCTCGGTCAGAGATAAACCTTATCGATCGTGTTTGGCGACACTGAAACATTGCCAACTAACATGGCTGCGACTGCCTGCGATAGTCAACGAGCCCCATAAAAGGCACCGTGCAGCGATCACTCGGGAGTTCCAACAAAATGAACAACTACATTGCATGCGCCTGTCTCCTGCTCGTGGCTGTGTCTGCCGCACAGGCCGCCTCGGTGGCAACGCCAGTGTGTGGCGGAAGCACTTCCTCGAAGAACATCAACCTGGTGAACCCGGGCCAGCCGCCGCGGGTGTGCGAGTACCAGATCAAGGCCTACAGCAAGTTGGTGTGCCAGTTGCGCATCGACTTCGCCATGACTCTGGCCCAGCCCACGCTGGAGACGCAGCCGGGCTCGGGGCTGACCTATGCCGAGTGCACCAGGGACTCCTTCGAGGTGAACGGCCTGAAGCTGTGCGGATCTGAGATCTGGCAGCACATCTACGTGCCGTTCAATGCCACCGACGGAGAGTCCGCGGTGGATCTAACCGTTTCCCTGGCCAATCGCGCCGGTTCCACTGGCCTGCCTACGCCCTTCTGGGACATGACCGTCACACAGCTGGAGTGTCCCCAGGGAGCATCCGTGCGGGATCTCGTGGATGTCGAGACCAGGGCAAGCACCATCAAGGATGGCTTCTTCGTGGCCCCGCCCGGCTGCCTGCAGTACTTCCCCCAGGCCAAGGGCGTCGTCAAGTCCTTCAACTACAACGAGGGTGCCGGCATCTATCCCTCCCGCATGAACTACGCCATCTGTTTCCGCCGCACCGAAACCACCTCCGCACTCACGTAAGCATTCCAGCGACACCAATCGGTGTGTGGCAGTCCCCAACTTACACCCCCAACTTCTTGGCACAACAGCATCCGCGCCTACCACTTCAACGTTGGGGCTCAGGAGTCCTCCAGCACCTTGATGACCGACAACTCGTGCTACAGCAGCGACAGCACCAGCGATCTGGATGCCGACTTCCTCATGGTGCCCCAGGCCACGCTCGAGGACAGCCACAAGCACGCCACCTACTTCTGCGGCTCCATCCAGAAGGATGTGGTCATATCAAGTGAGTGTTCCCCAGCATTCCCAAGCTTCTTTTTATAGCAAAGCTGCCATAAGAATTGCGATGCGATGTATTTGGAGGATTTTTTGCACCCAACTATTTCCCGTATTCAACCTTTCGATGTGTGTCTCCTTTTCAGCCAACAATCCTGGACCCCTGCTGGTGCTCTTCAACAGCGACGACGTTTATAGGCAATCGGAGGCAGGCTTTGCCTTCACCTACACTGTCGACTGAGCTGGCCGCAAGTGTGTTTACCAAATTGTCCATTCAGTTTGTCAATAAAATGCTTTTACTGTAAGACTTTGAGCCGTTCCACTGTGTTTGCCCATGTATTAGCGGTCGGGCAATCAACAGATAACTGTCTTTGGAGCCGATTTGGCAAACAACAAGACGGGCTGCCAGCCCTTTCGTTTTCAGCCAATTGCAGTAGATACTACCACTATCAGGGCAGTTCAGGGCAGGTGAGTGCGTGGGACAGCACTTAGATATCACTGACAACTGCTAGACAAGCGATTCATAATCTGAAGAGGCTACAGCTACAGGTGGCTGCTATCTCCAGCTGCTCCTTCCAACACCATGCGAAACAATCTATCAAGCAATGTACACAGACAACTGATTCCAATCTCTGTTAAGCACTATCTAAACGCCTCGAAGACATTTAGTTGGGTTCGCGAAAGAGCCATCCATCAATTGGAAGGTGCAGCAGTTCGATACAAAGATTCAGTTACAGCTCAGAGTAATGGTAACATTCCAATGATTTAATTGAATATTCGTGTGGGTAAAATGAAATAAAACACACACTTTATAAACATTTAAATGAATCTCGGGGTAACATCGATTGGTATACATTTATAAATGTAGGTTTAATTATTACAGTTTCAGTGCTGTATCCTCAGAGAAGCTTTTGTGGCTGCTGCGACAACAGAATGACGAACAGCTGGCCTCAGCCATGCCAAGCACCAGGACAGGCTTTCATCGGACAGGAAGAGCTTTGTACGCTTTCTAAGCTTGCCGAAGGATTCAATGTGTAAACAGAAAGTCAAACTTTTCAGTTTCAGCCTGCCCGACCATCAACAAGTGTTTGCTGTATTTTGTCACTCTTCGAGGTACCGAATTCCAAAGTACTTGCCACGGTACATCCGCCCCTTTTTGCTGGCTGATAGTCTGAATTTATAATTGAAATTCAAAATTTGGCAGCGATTGTGAAGCTGAAGATTTATGAGCGGCGCCAACCTACAAGTGCAACAATCATACACGAGCGACCAAGAAACCCTCAAGAGCAATCCCAGTGCCGCTTATCAGCTGCGACCGTTCTGTAATCAGCAATCAAACGCAACGCAACGCAACGCAACATGTCGCGAGCAACAACGGCGACCGACGACCCAGCACCCAGTGGCGAATGCGGCAGAGCGGAAAGCTCTGCAAAAGCTCCTGCTCCTCCATGGCGAACGAGCGCCTTACACCTTCTGCCTGCGTACCAGTTGTTGCCACTGGGTGGCAGTGGCAACATGCCCGCTGGCAACATTGTTGGGGCCGGCTTCTGCTGTGTGTGGCATGCGGATTTCAGTTGAAATTCAACTGCCGCGCACTCAGAACGCTCCACGAGCTCATCTGGCCGGGCCGGGGCACATCTTCCGACCACCGCGAAGTGCAAGTGCGAGTGCGAGAGCGCGAAAGCAAAGGAACGCGAACGCGAAATTAAATTGCACATTAAAATTAAATGGGAACACAATAAAAAGTTTCCCGCGCACCCGAAGAGGCCGAACGTGTTTATGATCTGCCCTCCCGCTCGACGCCGCAGGGGCAGGTTATCAGTTATCAGTTATCCGTTCGGGCGCGCGTTTCCGAGTTGCTTAAATGCCAATTTAGGTGGCACGGATCAAGGCATTTAATCAACTCAAGTCAAGTCCCCCGCCGACTTCGGTGCCGCTTGTGACACAAAAGAAGTCGACGACTCGCCGGGAAAGTCCTCGGCATACCTCCACTTCATTCAGAGAGCAGCTCTGCACACATTCACGGAATTCCCAGTGAAAACATTGCCATAAATTATCAACTAATTCAATTAACTGCTGACAGCGACAACGAGCGGCGCTTGGCTGCAGTCAGGAAAAGGACAAGGACCCAGAACCTAGAATCTAGAATCTAGGACCAGCACTGCAACGCCGCAGGGCATGCGGCAAGTTGCTTAGAAGAATTTCCACCCACCCAGCAAGAGACGAGCCCCCTTTTCGGTAAGTTGCCTCACAAACACCCACATGCAGCCGTGGGCAGGGGCAAAGTGGGTGGAGTGGGCTGAAGTGTAGGCAACCGGAAATTATGAGTCTTTTGTTTGACTTCGGTGTCGCCTGCCGGCCTTGCCTCTCCACACCCTGGGCGAGAAAAGAATGAATGGAGCGCCATCTTTGTTGAGACTTCATTCTTTATTCTTCATCGTTCAACGTGGAGACTTGCATATTCCCTGTGCTCAGGCCAATGCCGAGATGCCTTGGCATGCCTTGGCCATTATGCAAATCTCAATTTGAGGCTGGAAATGCTCAAAGGATTTAGTCTGGGGCCAGCCAATCAATTCAGTGTGTAAATTGGCTTGGTTTGAGGGGTGAGAAGAGGGCATGGCAGCTGCATAAATCAATGCCCAAATTCCTTTGATTTCATTTCAATTGTGATTTGCAACTCGACAAAGCCCCACTCCCCACTGTCCACTCCCCACTCCCCAGTAGACGCTGACGCACGTTGCAAGGCCATAAATCTTGGGGATCGGTGGAAGTGTCTTTGATTGTTGCGCGCGCTCAATCGATGATTTCATGGCAGAGCACAGCACGACGCGACACTATCATCATTATGCGATGATCATGATATATCTGCCGCCATTTGTCACTCCCTGTAACAGGTTGAGCCAGCGCGCTGGCCAAAGCAAACAATTTGCCAACAGTCAGCCGAAATTGCCACTTGCCATTAGCCACTAGCCGCATTTGTGGCGCCAAACTGCATACAGCTACTTGGATGTCATAGATACCCGCACGTAAACCACAGACAGAGGCGCATATACGTACGTACTCCCGGTGGGCAGAGGTGGGTTTACTTTCAGTTTAAACAATAAATTCTGCCCCAGCGCTATCTCTCGTCCAGAACTACTTTTGACGCATCTGCATCAGCGTTTGTGTGCGGCAAATGCATTTAAATGCAAATATATTCCAATGTTTGGCTCCCAACGGGTTGGAAAAAGTAAATATTATCCGAGCTAACATACGTACAGTCTGTATAAAAGCATCTGGAGGCTAATAAATCATGGCTCTCGAGTTGGCCACTCAGGAAGTATCTGATTCTTATTCTATGTCTTTGCAGTCTTCTTTTATTGAGATATGGTTTACGGTTGTGCGAGTTAAACAACTCATTTGCTTGGCAATTTGACAACACCCAAGTGCACTTGTGAAATATTTAGAACAAAGGGAATGCGATTATCAAATACGAATTTCATTTGCCTATTCGAGCGTGAAGCAAGTTACCAGAAACGGGTAACACAAAGAACTTGCTTTGATTTCAACGAAAATAACTAACCAACAAATAAGTGGAATAATTGCCAAGCAGCTCTACTGCAGAATTATGCTAACAGATACAAAAAGATGTGTACAAATTCAATATACAATAATTGTTCTAATCAATCTGGCTCATCAGCCCGCTCTTCATTTGAAATTCAATAAAAGTTGTAATACAAAGGCGCAGGCAATCGGTCACAAGGCAACGAAATACCCTCATCAAATGTGGCAATTCCACTTTGATTGGCATTTCCCATGGATGCTGCCTCAGGCCTCCTGCCCCTCCAATTCATTTGCTGTCAAAATCGCTCAACAACTTCATTTCATAATAGACAATCAAATTCGCCAAATGGATTTGGCATAGCTCATCTCTTCCCTCATCGCCGTGGCAGTGTTTATTGTATTAAACATATTCAAATTAATTGCAATTTTGAGCTATTTTTGTCGGGAATAGCCACACATTAAAAACGAAAATCGCAATTTTCTCCACAGCAGCGAGAGCGCAAAGAGCTGAAAAATGAATCCAAACAATTGAAAAAAGACCCGCGCTGATTGAACTGCTCAGTGCACAATTTCAATCAGTTTTTCAATTAATTTTCATTATGCTTAGATTCTCAGATGATTACTGGGATGGGGATGGGGATCAACATTGTTAGTGGCAGTTGAGCCGGGGCTGAGGCCAGGGCCCCAGCTGTCCATAGGCATAGCTGGAGTATTAAAACAAATTGTTATTGGACATCATAAAGAATTACAATGCAGGAAAATCGCTGCCAAGACAGCAGAACAGCCTGGTGAATCTTTCGCGTGTGCTACACGACACGCCGACGTGACTCACACAGCAAGTGGTAGAAGGAGGCACGGGGCTGCGGCGTGCAACAGTTGCGTCCATCAGTGACAAAGCCAAAACAAACAAGCTACACAGCTTACTGGATGTGGCACTTGGATGGGCATGGAAGCATGGGGCCTTTACCAGACCAGTCCAGAGTGTGTGTGCGGGTTCAATTAACGTTTCGAAGACATGGCCAACATCTTGTGCTCAGGGCGGCTCCGGCTCAGGGAGGCAGTGGACCCGAACCGGCACTGCCACTGGCCACTGGCCACTGGCGGCAGCAGTGGATTTTACCTTTAAAGGCAGGCCATCCATCCATCCATCCATCCATCCATCCAGCCATCGGCAATCGGCAACGGGCAGAAAAAGTTGTTAATTGGAACTTAACAATCACTAAAAGCGTCTAATGGAATAGATGAGATGCCCACTGTGCGGCTTCCCAGCTACCCGTTTACCCACTCAGCCACCACGTCTTTATCTGCCAGCAAATGTAGAAATTAAGTTTCGCCGGGCCAGATGGACAGATGGACAGATGGAAAGGCCATCCACTGGGCCCGTCAGTATCGTTTACGTGCCGCTGCAGAGACAATCAACATTTACTTATTTGTCTGCTGGCCAAACATTTCAAAGCGATGCAGCAGCAGCAGGAGCATCTGCTTGTTGCCAGATAGCGGTGGCTTGTCATGACCATTCCTGGATCCCTTGGATCCCAGAGTCGTGATTCTTCCTGCCCGGCTGGCCCGCGGCATTCTTGTGGCAGCGTTTAGTCGTTGCTTCAAGGAATTATTCGTGCAACTTCAAGAAATAGTTTCTGTCTCTTTTTCTTGTTGCCTCCATCTCCATCGCTGCCTGCGAAGGCGAAGGCGAAGGCTGTGTGTGTGTGTGTGTGTGTTTTTTTTTGGCAGGGGTCTGCCGTTTGCCGCACAGCTCCTTTGTGCCCCTGTCAACGCTAATGAATCAACACAGAGGGCAAAGTCCCTGGACAGGTGCTCATGAGCGACGTGTGTGTGTCTCTTTGATAAGCCACCGAGCTCAAAACACCGCTGAGCATGTGGCATGTGGCATGGGGGCCACACTCTGTTCAGCTTCATTTGCAACGCTGCAACGTTAATCAATTGCAACGTTGTCACACAGCGAGGGAATCGCTGCAACGTCGACGAAATGCCTGTCATGCCCAGGGAGTATGCCATAAATTAACGAGGCCGCATGCCACGAAAACAAGTGCTGGACATGGGTCGCGGCATGGCCAGGGACACCTGTTGGTGGCCACTTCCGTTTTGCCTCCACTGCCTGTTACTTGTGCTTTGCCGTGTTTATGATTTGCAGCATCTTTTAGCAGCAAACAGCGATATGCTCTTTAGATAATGGGTGGCAAAGGGGGGAACGTTCTCTGGATACTTGAGCAGCCACTCCCATAAATCTCGCACAGAGCATGCCATGCTCATGCTCTCGACCGAGCCTCCTTTGCGTTGCTCAAACACTTGTCAGACACTTGTTACCATTAGCCGGCAACACGAAGCCTACGACGGAGCGTCGAAGCGTCGAAGCGGGCCCCAGTTGCAAATGAAGCCAGGCGAGACATGTGCCCCCAAATAAATTTGTCAATGCGACTTAGCAGGCACGCACAGACAGGAGCGCACCCACCATATCAACACCGGAAGTCGCTTGTCAAACACTTTTCAACATTTTTGGCCAAAAGTGTTGACAGGCGCGCATCAAAATGTCATTTAAAATTGTAAATAGAAGACGTCGCGCCCTCGATTTGCGCCGTATTCAGTGCCGCACACAGCCTGCCACAGAGCCACAGAGCCACAAAATAGTGCGGCATAAGACATTCAGATTGAATCGTTTGCTGCCGCAGACATTGATAAACGGCGGAGGCAAACTCAAACTTTGGCCTTGCATAACATCAAAATTTGTGTGGGCAAAATGACAACTTAATGTGGGTCTTGAAACGATTACTCATCAAGTTAGTTGCAGATTGCAGATAAATTTTGTCTACCACAATCTACCGCAGTCATGGCCAGTCTCATAACTCCCAAAGAGGAGAGTAACTTCCATTAATCCCATTTTTGGTATCGTAAATCTAGACTCCAAGACACTGTCAATCTGCCTTTGATGGCTTTTTGTTGCTGCATAATTGAATGCAATCATCGAATGGACTGAGGGGTCTGGTCTGGTCAAATGGGGAAACCAGGCTAGCGGGTTCTTCCTAGCCTCTGCCTGGCACGCCGCGTATGCGTAATATTTATGTTGCTGCCCCGGCCGCACATGTGGCAACGTTCCAACTGCAACAGAAGCATCACATGGCATAAATAAACAAATTTCTCTTGTGGTACGTTGGCGGCGTGCCGAGCCTCGCCTGCAACATGAAAATTGCATTAGAATTTGACGACGGCACCCACGCGGCCCCTGTCCTCCCGCGCTGCAGCAAGTCGCAGCTCTGGCCCCATTTGTGCGTACTCGTAATGAGCAATTAAAAAGTGCCATAACTTAATTAAAGATTCTGCAAACGGAAAGGGGCAACGAAAAGGGAACTCAGGCGAATTGTGGCATGCCCGAGTGTCCATCTGCAAAGTGTTTGTCCAAATTGTCGCCAATGTGCTTTGGCTGCCTTCCCTGCTGTATTTGTTTTGTGTGTTGCTTATTGGGCAGTTTAATGGGGCACGCCCCATTCTTTGACAACAGCCAATTACTTGTTCTCGGGTGCGGCAAGAACTTTTAGCAGCAAATGTTGCCACCTTAATTAGGGACACATTTGCACGAAATTCCCTTTCAATTAGAGACAGATTTTCTGGGGCGCGAGTGCCATTTGGTGTGTTATGCGGCATGGAAACAAGCAGAGCGGCATGAAGGAGGATTAAGGCGGCCAAAGGTCAGGAGAGGACAGGACACACAGTTAATGTGCTTTAAAGCCCTTTGCTGTCCTGCCACTTGGTAAATCCTGGCTAATGAGCATCGGGTGGCGTAAATAATGCAGAATGTTTCATAAACAGGCCTAAAGGAAATAAACTATTGCTCCCAGTACTGCTGCTCCCTCCTGGAAGTGGTTTCCGTTTCGCAGCCAAGTGAGTGGCAGCCAGAGTGCCAGACAGAGACACCTATCGATTTCCGAGCCGCAGGACATTGCCTCGCGGGCATTGTTAAGCCAGAAACTAATTGAAGTTATCAGCTAGTCTTTGGCCATTAAATCCTTTGCCTTTCGACTTTGGGGCCAGTTGATTAAGTATGCATAAACAGCAATTATGCCGCCCCAGAGCCCCGCCCCGCCCGCGCAATTTATGGTAAGTTATGGGGTATTATATCTATTGCCGGACAGGCACACTGCTTGTTCTCCAAAGAGTTGAGAATAAAATCCATACCCAAGTCCGGGCAAATGAAAAATGCTTTATTGTAGAAGCCAACTCCTTGAGTCGCGCTTTTGTTGGCTTTTCTCACGTTTTATCCCCTTCATTATGTTTTTTTTTTTTGTTGCGGCTACCAAATTGCAGGTAATTAAGGCACCGCCACAAGGCATTACCCAGAATGGGGAATAGGTTGAGTGGGGAAAGCATAATTCACTGTCTGAAAATTCATTTCGGCATTTCCACCCATCCACCCATCCACCGGTTCCTTGGTTCTCCCTTCTCCTGTTCCTTGTCGCTTCTCGAGGGTTTTGTTTGCCCACTCAGCGCTCTCTCTGCTTAAGCCAAATTGAGTGCGAATTGTGTGGCACTTGCTCGGTTCGTGTCTAATTGGGTAGCGACTGAATGCTCTGCTGTGGTGCTCCATTACACAATGAACTAGAATATTCCTCTTGGATTTTTGAATTGGACAAACTATCTCCAGACTGCGCTTCCCTGTGGCATAAACCACACAAAAATTGCGTTGTCTGGGAGCGCATGTTGCATTTGGTTAGCATTTATTTATTGTTGCACAATCAGGGAGGGGCCATCGCTCCAAGAGGAAATGCCTCTGTGTCTGAGAGTCTGTCTCTTATCTCTGAGAGAGAGATAACTTTTGGCCAAGTTTATTGAATAATCCGTCAGTGGTCGGTCGGTCGGGCGGTTGCTTGGCCAACTCTGACTGCGGCAACATCATTTTAATTGGCTTCGAGCCGTACAATCAAAGGCAGTTGCCGATAACACACGAAGCCCAAAGGCTTCCAGCAGTTCCTTTGAAACTGACTCAAGTCAGCAGCCTGTGGTCTGTAGTCCGTGAGCGAAAAGGCGAATCAGATAAGCACTAAATGACAAGAACACAATGTGGCCCGAAGGGAGTAGTAGCGAGCCTGGCTGCTCGCCCTGTAATGGCATTCTGATAGTATCTGACAGATACATTTGTGGCCAGCCAGCACACAAGCAAACAGAATCATTTGTTTGGCACGCAGATTCATGCTCAAGCTCGTGCTCATGTCGTCGTCGCCGTCGCCGTTGTCAACCGAAGCCTAATTAAATGTCGGGCCGGGCATCGATGTTCGAGGCAGAAGAACTGCACTTCAACTGAATTAATTAGCCCAAGAAGTTCAACTTCATTAGCAGCTCGGCAGCCAGCATTTGGAGCATCTTTGGCCAACTAAAGCGCGTTTCCACCAACAACAAAAGTTGCCAACTGGCGGGAAAAGTTTATTATCTGACACATTGCCAAAAGAAAAGAAAAGAAAAGAAAAGAAATAAACAGAAGAGCGAATAAGGAGCGCAACAAGTTTAGACCTGGCACGTGCCACTGCCGCTCCTTAGTTGCTTCTGCGTCTCTAAGATACATTTAATTAATATTTGATAGGAACAGACTAATGCCAGCTATCTGCGATTGACGCAGTTCGTTTTCCCCCCATTGCTTCTGATTAGATTCAGCTCGAAACACTGGCCGATAGTTTGGCCGATCGGTTGGCCACCACTTCACTCAGGCACTTGGGCCGCTCCAAACTTTTGTGAGTTTAATTAAAAACTTTGCTCTGACAAGAAGAAATTACAAGGGGAGTTGTGTAAACTTCGAGTGCGTGGCACTGCCTAAACTTTAATAGTCTTGAGTGTCATCTTCCCCCCACTAGTTACAATTACGCTACATCAAATTGCAATAAATCACAGATAAATAAATTCAAATCAGGCAACAAAAGCCCATGGAAAGTTAGGAGCAAATCGCTCCGACCCGCACCGCGAACTTTGCCTTTGCCTTTGTCCGAGCTGGGCGCAAACTTTCTCGACTTGCGAGCAGCTCAAACACACAAAGTTACAGCTCTGAGAATTGTTGAGCCCCGACGGCGACTATTGTTCGACCATTAGGCATGCGAGAACGCAGGACGAGGAGCTGTAGATGTCATACTAGACGAGCCACAACACACAACAAAGGCCACATGCTCGGAGAAGCAGCAATTGAAATAGCAACCGCCACAAAGGCAGACAAGAAGCAACCACCAAAATATTCAAGACAAAACAAAAACAGAAAAGGAAACTCCGCCAAACGGGAATCTCCGTGGTCATCGCAGTACATCGGCATACACTTACTTATGGATGTTTGCTTATCAGTTTGAATTGTTTTGTTTCCTACATGGAGAACAGAAGCAGCAGAAGAAACTGTAGTTGCGAGTATTGATTTAGAAACAAAAGAAGTCCCCCCCCCCCGCCCAGAGCGATAACAAACGCAAATGCAATGGAAAAGGCAAAGGAAAAGGAAAAGAGAAGAGACAATAACAACAAAAGAATCGACAACAACAACAGCTGGAATTTGCATATGAAAGGCGCAACAGTTGTGTGAAGGCAAAAGTAAATTGCAAATGAAATGGAATATGAAAATCAAACTGCCTTTCCCCACGACACCGCCTCAACGTCATTCACATTAGAACGGATGACTGGCTGGCAGGCAGCGGTGGAGGTGAAGGTGGAGGTGGAGGTGAAGGAACTCTGAAATTGAGAATAGAAATTGAAAGATGGACAAGGGGACGCGTGGGTGGGGAGGCCGTTGGACCGGGCTTAGTCAATTGTAAACACATTTTAAACAAAACTCAGCGAAACGTGCACAAAATTGAAGATATGCACAGCCAATTTGTGTTGCCAATATTGTGGTATTCCACGTACAAGCAGAAGAGCAATGTTATTGCTATGACTTGAGCTCGACTCGGGCCCCCCCGCCCCCCGGAAGGAAGTGAAAGTGCGTGAGCAGACCAAATGATTCCATGCCGGCTGCTGCGTGCCTTGAAAGCAATAATTCAACGTCTAATTTGTACATTTTTCTCGCTGGAGCAGCGGGCAGAGGGCAAATCTGAAGTGGCTTTTGAAATAATTGAGCTGCGGTATTAGAGGGGAAATCATAAATAAGAATTAACACAATTGGGATTTGTAGAGAAAGATGAACACACCAAAAAGGCTCTCAGAATAATTCCTATTTACACAAATAACTAATAAACTAAGCTTGCAGTTTCGATAAAGTAAACCCTTAACAAATGTCAATGCAAATAAATTGCTATCCGGTGGAATATTTCATCCTGTTACACGAGTTTTGTTCTGTTCTGCCAATTGCTGCCACAAGATTTATCGAGGTTTTACACCAACTACATTCAAAATTTCTTTAGAGTTCATTGGGGCAGAGTAATGGCTTCAACTTCAACACAATGGATTGGCTGGTTTCTTGCTTCGTTTTGTTTTGTTTTGTTTTTAATTAAACCCGGCCTACTCTGCACCATTCCCCACTCTTTAATTGGTGTACCAAATATTTGGGCAAAGTCCTGTATCCTAGCAGCAAAGAGGGAAAACAGGATATAATCAAGTTCTGCGTTAGGCACGCCTCGAATGAAATTATTGTTTCCCCCAGCACGAGCAAAAGTTGCTGAAATCAAAGTACATAAGAGGAAACAACAAATAAGCGCTGTTAAAATACACAAAAATTCTCATTTTTCTCGTTTTCTTTTGGGGGCCAGCCCTTGCTTTGGCCAAATGACAAAGTTAAATAAAGGCAGAGGGCTGCGGGGCTGCGGGGCTGTAGCTGTGGTGTTTTCATTGCCTGTTGCCAAGACTGTCACACTTTGAAAAGGATCCAGTGCACGAAGTGTGCCTTTGAGCAGCTACTCTTAGCATGTAATACCCATTCAGCCTCGGTATAACTTGTGCTCAAAACTAACCAGAGTCCGGCCAGAATGAATTCCATGAGGAACTCAGATGTGCGGGGTATCTACTGCTTCGAAGCTTACAGCTGGACATGTGTGTGTGTAGACTGAGTAGACCGCAAGACGTTCTTTAAAGAACAAATAACAAACAGCAAACAGTCCATGCCCCCTCTGCCACTCTGCGTTCTACTGGCCCAGAAATATGCAAATTTTGCATGCGAACAAATTGTGCAATTGTTGCTGAGAGGCAACGAGAACGAGGCATTTAGCACGTGTGGCACGTATTTCATTTTAGAGGCTACTGCCCCTGCAGTGGCATCCGGAGCCAGGATGAGGCAAGTTTTACATTATGCCGAGCAGCCACGAACCTTGGGCCTGGGCAACGAGCGCAGGACAAAGGTCGGCTGGTGGTTAAGGGGTTTTGGGGCGAGTTTCTGGGGCAAAAAGATGAACATGCCAGCACCAGGAGGCTCATAAAGACAAAGCAAGAATGTGCCGCAAAGCCCCAGTACCAGACCGAGGCCCAGCCCAGACTCGGCAGAGCTGCGGGCTTTTAAAACTTCATTTTCCCGGCTGACTAAGCTAATGCCTCATCTCTTTTTTTTTTTGGTTTTTGGTGGGGTCTTTGTGTGGCCGGTTTTATAAATTATTCCAATCCATTAGGACTCGGCTTTCACGCTGTTCTGAATCTGGAGGCGAGTGGGAAGTGTGCGTAAAATATATCTACATGTAAACCGCTTGTACCAGTAATCTGCAACAACATTTTTACGGCTCTCGCCAGCTATTAGATGCTGCTCACTCACGCATACTAATACGCAACGAGATGTGGCTGTGCCACGCATAAAGGCTGCCACTGGAGTCCTGTCTGCTGAGCTCCTGAGCTACTCTCTATTTGCAGTTTGTATTTATTTGAAATATGAGCTACTTCCCTGTGCACTCAGTCGATAAATCATCAGAGAACTCTCCTAGATCGTACACCAGGCGACTGTTTATGAATGATGCAGAAAGACACATTCCTCGGACCACGAATGCACTCGCAAGAGTGCAAGACAAGACAAGATTCAATCAAGGGTCAAACGAACTGAATACGTTATGAATCTCCGGTTGTGAATCTCTTCCTGGGAGAGATGAATGGCAGATCAAATCGCTTCCAAGTAACCATCTAAAGTCGGAATTAGTTGAAAGTGATTAAAGATGTGACAATGTATAAGACCTAAGACCATTTTGTTCTTTCTCAAATGGCAACTTTCTGCATTTGGAATAACTTCCATAGTCCCACTGCTACATTTATTTTGTATTTAACTGACTCAACGCTGAATCTTGAGGGAATCTGTATCTATTATGTTGATTTTATATTCAATTGAAATGCTTTTGGCCATGAGCCAATATGTCAATTCTTTTTCCCAACATCCATCAAACGAAACGTGTTGATCCAGTTTTATTTTGTTTGCCAACCTCTGGACTCTTTCGTGTAATGAATAAATTACAGGAGGTAGCAGCGGAGACTCCTGCAGGAGTCCGCAACAGAAACAGCAATTGGAATCCCATCGACTGCGCCCTTTATTCCGTTTTCAACAAAAGCTGCAAAAATCAGAAAACGTTTCAACGAATATCCAACTGTTTGTGGGACAGAGTGGGCGGCAGTGGCAGTGGCAGTGGCAGTGGCAGTGGGAGCCACTACAAAAATATTATTTTAGACAGATGCCGGCATTGGCAATATTTTTGAAAAATGCTAAAAGCTCTCTGGCCAAATCGGAGCCGTGGAGCCACTAGATGAAATTCAGCCGAAATGCCATTTAAAGGGATTTCAACGCCAACTCTTTAGGCATACCAAATTTTGATTTATGTTCCATTTGTCTGCTTTCATGGGGCACTTTGCAAGGGGAACGGCCATGGCCACGGCCCCAGCACTTCTTTCAAATCAATAATTAATGCCGTTGTTGTTTGTTTAAAGACGGCCAACAGAAATCAAAGAGAAATTTGAGCATAAATCAAGGCGAGAGCCAGAAGAGCTCTCCCCAAAAGGGAACTGTAGATATGTGAACATGATTTATGTTTCCAATAAATTGTTGAACAAAAAAAGGAATACTACCACTAGTGTGAAACGCTTTCAACATTTAGGCACTCGGTTCCGTGCCACTGAGCTCTGAGCTTCGATTCAGCTCTCTGTTTGGGCTGACAGCCAACGAATTGGAAATCAGCGAGCAAACATTTCATTACTCATACGTCGTGTGGGTTCGCTCAAAGAGGGAAAACCATCGCGTGTGGCTTGGGTGAGCGAAAACATTGTGACATATGCAGTTGCCACAATTTCGCATGGCTTCGTTTTTTAATACACAACCAACCGACGACGATCCGTCAACAGCGAAAACATTTTCCGAACAGATTTTTTTCACAATGCGTCCGCGGTCCGCTCCACTTCACGGCGCTGAGTGCTAAAATAGATGCCGCAACACATGTAACAGTGTACAGTACACACACACACACACACACACACACACACACACACACACACATAACAGTGAAATACATTTTCCCGAGTTTTACGAGTCTGCCCCCCGCTCGATGGTTTGCTGTTTTTATTGCAGTTTCCTCGCGTTCGCTTTTATCAAATGCAATTTACGGATTCCCTCGCATCGGACATTAGCGCGTGGGTTCGAAGTCGAGTCAAGCTTACTTAACGCCACACAGCTGCTTTCACCCATCCCTATTTTGTGTCCCCTACCCCTCGAGCAGTCCCCTGCCTCTACGCTATCTTGGAGCAACTTTTTTCCCGGCTATTTTTCGCCTATGGCACTTTCCGCACGTTTTTCTTTTTATTGCTAATTTCTGTTATTGCCAACGTTTTGCGTGAGTTTCGCGCATTGTCGTAAAATATTTTTATGGTCACAGTAGGGCGTCCCAGCACCCAGCACCCAGCACCCACGCCCACACCTACGCCAACACTCCTAAATGTAGGAGAAGTCTTAAGCTGGCGAGAAAGTATGCTACGAAGTCCTACCACATTCGACGCACTTTTCCATCAAAATACGCCAAGAAGTTATTGGATTTCCTGCTGTCAGTCGAACAATTATGTTTTCCCCACTAACTATTTGCCATGCCAATCACTGAGAAGAAATCGCTCACTCATTGGAGCACTGGAACACTGGGCCAGGTCAATGGCTCAGGTCGCGAGGCATCGTTAAATATAAGTGGCCCCGTGCCCTTGCCCGCTCTCTCGTCATCTCTTTTATGGCCATAGCCAGTTAATAACCAAATTTGTCTGCTCAGCTTTGGCGTAAAACTGAAAATACCTTCAGATGGGTGAAGTCCCGAACCGAACTGTGGAACACACTCCGAGCAGCTCAGCGTTGAGGGATGCGAGGCGATTTCATGTAATTTGTGTAATAAATATAAAACTCTTATTATTTATCTCCTGTGTCAGGGGAAGGATGTGGGGGCAAAACTTGTGTGGCAGCTGTCATAAAAATGCTCCTCGATCGATGCCAGCGAAAGTGTTGTGCACACACAGAATGCATTCAGTCGCTCCCCTCCTTTGGCACTCGAACACTTTGCAATTTCGTATTTTATGCATGTTGTACTCTAGATGTACAGTTGTCGCTTCTGATTTTAAGTGCTGTCAGCAATTTGCCTAAACGATAAGATTACAGTCAGTGTGAGTGGAGGAGTGAATGCTTTTTGGGGACCCAATTGAGTGTCTCTTGCTGCTGGTGCTGCTGCTGCTGCTGCTCTTCCTATCATCCAGACACGCTTGATTGCTGCTGGTACTCCACTGGGCACTTCTCGCCCCACTCGTAATCAAAACGCTCTGCTACCAGAGAGAATGCTGGGAGCTGGCCATCCGTGTGCTTTGGCCATTGTTTGTTTCAGCCTGAGTGCAGCCGGACCTCCTCCCGTTGAGCAAATGTTTCCCGTTCCGCTCAAGTGAATGTTGATGCCAACCCTGTGCTTTGCATTTAAACTGCACAAAAACAAAGCAGCGGCCAGGAGAAAGATTCCCTGCTGCAGTTGCTGGTTTTGTAATCTCTTACTGTGGGGATTCTAATGATGCGGAACAGGTGTGCTCACGTTCAAGTTATATTATAGATGGAGAGATAAGGATCAACCTGCAGCCAGCTCTGTCTGTGGCTCCTGTTTTTCTAATAATTGCAATAATTGCTGGTTGAATAAATGTAAATTAAATAATTAAAACCACAGCGAAAAACAGAGAAAACTGTTAGACAAACAAGTTAAATGCGTATAGAAATGATACAGTGCGCAACGGCACTTTAAGTCAATCCTTACCTTTCCTTGCATGCCTGAAAGTAAGAACAAATACAATCGAGGATAGTAGTTGTTTCCCCACTTATATGCTTGTGCCACACTGTAGTTTGGCAACTAGCAGCAGCAGTTGGAAAACCAATTAAGTTGCAACCACAGCCATTTTGTTGGAAACATTTATGTGCTTTTCAAATGCAACAATGATGGACTCGTGTAACACACAACACACATTCACAACTTTTCAGCCGACTTTCAGCAACTCCAGTTGAATGCAGCCAAGTCATGAGTGAGCAAAGCAGCAACAGCAGCAGCATTGGCAGCACGGCAGCGATTGCTGAAAGTGTAGCAGAAAGCGGCCCGGACTTTGATGCACTTCGCGCCGCCTGCAATGCCCGCCTCAATGGCAGTGGCAGCCATTTGTTGGGTGAGTATTTTAAACTGCAATTTTCATGTGCATTATTCATGAGTAGTTTTAAACTGAACATTCAGGACCCAGCCCAGAGCCCGGACCTTTCTGTCCAGGTACCTTTGATGGCTGGCTTTGCTGGCCGGATACGGCCGCCGGCTCTTCCGCCTACGAGCTCTGCCCCGACTTCATCACGGGCTTCGATCCAACACGTAAGTAGAGCCAACGGTTGCTTGTTTATTAAGTTCCACAAAGGAACATCCATTTTGGGGTCAGCTCGGGGATCTGCATATGACAGGAAAGGAAAAAATCGAAAGCCGAAGCCGAAACTGCCTACGGAAATTTGTTTGCACAAGCAGGAGAATGAGCTCCTGTGGAGTGGGAGACACGGCAGCCCTCTAATTGGCCTCGAACCTGAGCTCTGCTCCACATCCTGCCTTCCAGGACACAGCCCAGCCTCAACCCCAGATTCATAAATATGAATACGCTCCCAGCCAGGCCAAATCAATTGGAAAGTTGTTATGTTTGTGCTTTGATTTCGTGTGTCGTACGGCAGCATAATGTCTGGCTGGAGGATGCTTAGCCTCGGCTCCTGGGGCCACTAAATTATCCAAAGAGCAGGAGCAGAATGCTAAAATGTTTTCGCCTTATTTGCCAGCCGAATAAACATGAATCTCCGAGGGCTTTCAGTTATATTTTTGTGGCTTCTAAGCGGAGATGAAGTCGACTCGAGCAACTGAGAGAAATTTAAGTTAGTGTCAGCTTTAAGTACTTTTCAGCTACTCTTTAATGCTGAGCAAATAAATGTGTGTGGATCCCCCATGAGACAACATAATTTTTATAGTTTATCAGAGGCAGCTCCGAGTGGGCAGATCATATCTGGCTGTCTGCTTAATAGGTAATTAGCAAATGAGTGCCTCATGAATCATTGAGGCGCTCTCAAACGGATAGCTCTCGACACAACAAACAAATTAATTATGCACACATTTTGCATTCCCAAATGGCTCGGTAATTAGCTCGCAAATTACAAACAAACAAGTCGAAAAAGATGATAAAAACAATTCGAAAAATGGTGAAAGAAATGAGGAGGCCACAAAATTAACTTGAATGATGAATATATGAAATTATGCATAAATATTTGAAGCAATTTATGAGAATAAATCATTCACCGTGCATTTATCGCGACTCTGCAATATGGGGCAAGCGAACAGCATGCGACATGCCACACAGCACCCCCACTGTGGCCGTGACCAGGACAACACTAAAATAACAAAAGTTGAATGACTCTTTTTGTGGCTGTATCAAAAAACAAACGATGGGAAGGGCAGGCAGGGACAGTGGAGGAAGCCAGCCAAAGGCCAAGAGGCAGAGGCTAGGCAAAGTGCCACTTTCCCTGCTACATTTAGCCTGTGTGGTTGCCCTGCCCCAACCGCCCAAAACGCCGCCAGCTCGTACAAGATTATGTGCTCTGGCACTGTGTCGCCATTAACTTTTATGGCACTTCCGGTCGACGGATGTGTCGATGTGGTGCTGCGCTTAGCCGAACCGAGCCGAGCCGAGCTGAGCTGAGCTGAGCTGAGTCGTGCTCTGTGGCAACCAACCAAGCATATACGTGATTTTCAACGTCTGCGTGCGTGACAACTGGCCATAAATGAGCTCGTCCAAAGATCAGCACGTCTGAAACAAAGCGACAGAGGAACTTCACTTCTTTCCGCTTCCCACAACAAGTGGCGAACAGCAAATAAAACTACACAAGCCAGGACATAAAGATTCTGTTGCAAAATTGTTGAATTGAAGTATTTCCATTCAGCAAACACAACAAATTCCATTTCAATTTACTCAGTGTTGGTCTTAGTCTTAAAAATCAATTGGATTGCGGTCCGCCAGCGTGGCGTCAAAGGCAACAAAAATAATAATTAATAACACAGAGGGAAGAGCAGTGGAAGACTGCACCGAAATATGCAAATGGTCTATTTAAATATATTTCATAATTAAAATAGAATACATTAAATATGAGTTATGTAAATTTATTATACTTCAGTGAACAGAACAGCAAAAAATTAAATTTATAGCTGGTTGTGCGCATTCCTCCCAGTGTACCTGTGATGCATTGACCTTACAATCCCTCAAATGTGTAAACAAAATCCCCGACAGCCTGCACTATTTATCCAAGACTTAATCATAGAATCGTAAACAGTTGTGGATTGCAAATATGTTTGCTGCTTTTATAAATAACTTTGAGCAGAGCCAGGGAAATTGCATTATTTTGTGACAAATTGAGGCAGGTCTAAATGGATAATTGCTCAGTAAAATGAACTCTTTGGACGTTTCTCTCTGGCAGGATATGCGCACAAGGAGTGCGGCAGCGATGGGGAATGGTTTAAGCATCCGCTGAACAACAAGACCTGGTCGAACTACACGACCTGCGTGAATCTCGATGACCTGGAGGTGAGTTTCAGGCACTTGATTTACTGCCAGCAAATTGATAAATCAACACAATGCACTATCCTTTGCCCTCCTTTCACAGTGGAAACACAACGTCAACCTGATCTATGAGGTCGGCTACGGCATCTCTCTGCTGGCCATCCTACTCTCGCTGGCCATTCTCGGATACTTCAAGTGAGTAAGCCAAAGTTCATCCTTTCAGCAAACCTCCTACATCTCTGACGTTGGCCCCAGCCTAAATGGCACAGCATGGAAAACCACTCAGGGCTAATGAAGTACTCTTTCTCGTTGCCGTTGTCATTGCCGTTTCCGGTTATGGCTTGACTGAGCGCCGCACAAAAAATGTTACTGTAATGGCAAACAAATGCGCCAATGACTTAGTCAACTGTGAGCCCGAAGCTGTGGCCCCTGTCGCAAAATGTCCATTGCAGTCACTTAAAACGGAATAATTGGTGTCGGAAATGAGAAAATACTTTGTCTCCTTCTGCCGCATTCGGATTCGCATTCGCACTCGCCCCATTCTGTCTGTGAGTCCATCCAGCTGGATTGTGTCTACGTCAGGCAGGATATCGATTCATTTCCCAGTGTCTGCAGCACAATTAGTGCGCTCGGTCTACGTACAGATAGAAATGAGGATGAAAATACAACAGGAGGACCCACTGGCTGAAAGTGTTTGAAATTGTGTGTCAAAGGAAAGTGACGTGTAGCAACTTTGGCTGCCCCTAAAATGTGACAATTAAAACTTAATTCAGAAGCCCGACCCCCACACACACGGAGGAATCCTCAGGAATTTCAATTAACAATGGATTGAAAGAATAAATCAGGGATCTAGCAATGGCAGGATAATAAAAGTAATCAAATCTAAGCATTAGTTTTGCAGTCCAAAGAAAAATAGAAACAAAACAAAATGAAATAAAACCTTGCGACTAGCCTGAGGTGCAGAATGCCCATATGAGAGTTTAATTTGTGGCATGACCTTTGACTGGGCAGATGGAAATTGTATTTAAGTGCTGCCTGACCGCAAGCTGGCCAGTTGTGAATCACCACGAATACATTCTTCTTTTGGCTGGAAGCTGTATTGGAGCTTTGTTTTCAGGTCCCTCTTCAGTCCTAGCAGGCAAAATGCTAAGCGAGCTTCTCGCTCTCTCTGCATGCCACAAAGGAAGTTGATGGGGGATGCAAATTGCATTTTGGGCCAATGTCCAATTCCTATTGCAATTCCAGTGGAATAACAATCGTGGCCAAATGCTGATCTATTCAAATTGTTGTATTTTCGTTGCACAGAACCCTGAAGTGTGCCCGCATCACGCTGCACATGAATCTGTTTGCCTCGTTTGCGGCCAACAACTCGTTGTGGCTGCTCTGGTACCTGATGGTAATGCCCAACACGGAGCTCCTGCAGGATAGTCCGGTAAGCTGGCAGCGTGCCCCTGCTGTTGTGTGAATACTAACCGTTTTGGTTTGGTTTACCCAGGCTCGCTGCGTGGCTCTGCACATCAATCTGCACTACTTCCTGCTGACCAACTACTCGTGGATGCTGTGCGAGGGCTTCTATCTGCACACAGTGCTGGTGTCAGCGTTCATTTCCGAGAAGCGGCTGGTCAAATGGCTGATCGCCTTTGGCTGGGGCTCGCCGGCCGTCGTCATATTCGTCTACAGCATGGCCCGTGGTCTGGGCGGCTCGGCCGACCAGAAGATACAGTAAGTGCTTGAATGATGCTGCGAATCACTCATCAAGCGATGGTTGGGCCCGCCCGTTCCATGTGCAGATGACTTGATAATTGAATCGCATTTGCAATTCCATAATTCAGCGACTCTCTTGCAGCTGCTGGATGAGCCCCACCGACTACGACAACATTCTGGTGGTGCCCGTTTGCATATCGATGTTCCTCAATCTGCTGTTCCTGTGCAACATTGTCCGCGTGGTGCTGCTCAAGCTGAATGCCCCGGCCAGCATCCAGGGCAGCTGCGGCCCATCCCGGACAGTGCTTCAGGCGTTTCGGTATGTTTTTGTGCTCTTTGTTCCTTTTTATTTTTGGAGTATTCCGCGATACTCGACTCCACCACGACTCTCCAGTGTGGCCCCTCGAGGCATATGCGTAATTATATTTTCTTTCACTTTTTGTATTTACCCAGAGCCTGTCCGCTCTGCTCGCTTTGCACTGGGAAGTTTAGCCTCATTTTGCATTTTAAATTACGCATACGCCGCGTCGCCTTGCATGCTAATACCATCGCTCTTTTTCCTTTGTGCTCCTGCAGGGCCACGCTGCTACTTGTCCCGCTGCTTGGCCTCCAGTATATCGTCACCCCGTTTCGTCCTGCGCCGGGACATCCCTGGGAGAATACATACGAAATCATCTCAGCGTTTACAGCCTCATTCCAAGTAAGTAAAATCTTTTCCCATTCCCCATTCCGGTTTCCGGTTTCCGGCTGCTCTTGTTTTTCTGGCATTCATAAAAATGATTTTACGACTGAGAGTTTAAGCCAAGAAGTTGTGTTCGTTCAGCCCGAGTCCATGGCCACAGCCAAAGACAGGGAATGCAAATAAGCCAACGCTGGCATGACTTCGGGGCAGGAATTACTAATATGCCGGGACCCCGGCTCATTAGGGGAGGGGACTGAAAATCAATGGGGCAACAGCGCACAGCATATGGAAATACGCAGATTCCTCCTTCGGCATTTCCATAAGCTGCAGCTTATTAAATTTCTCTCGCAGATATTGGGACATCCTGCTGCAATGGATCGCCGAGCACTTAATATCGATTAACCTTACAGAACACCAGACAGACCAGCTTTGGGTCGACTCTCTGATAAAAATGTTTGCCTCATTAGTCGAGTCCACGAACTGCATTTACCCCGCAATTTCAGCTGCAAATATTTGCACTGGCAAGGAGCTCATTTCGAAAGGGGAGGACTTATGGCCATAAGTGAAACGAGTGGCAAAAGGAAAAAGCTTCGATTGGCATGACACCCACCATCAGGGTTATGCAATAATCCAAACAAGACTACAAACTCAAGCTCTATCGTGGCAATCCTAGTGGCAAGTTCCGTCTTATAGACACAGGCGAGCAAACAATCGAATTGCTTTTGGTGTGCCGTTGACTCTAAAGCAAAAGCACTCCATTCGCATTGGCATTAAAATAAATTTCCTCCTAAGCTGCAGCTGCCTTGTTTTTCGAAAGAGCCAACAAAACAGTCAATGTCAATCGATGCTTGTCTGGCACAATCTTTCGCTCAGAAAGTTGACATTTTAAAGTCAGTGTTTGAGTGGCTCTGCCGCCCACAACCCACTTTTCTGTTTTGGCTTATTCTCTGTTTCATGCTCCGCTCCCCGTGTATATTTACTTGCCAGATTGCAAAGTTGTACTCGCTACGCGGTGAGCACACTGTGGTTGCATATAATTTG
The DNA here is from genome assembly GCF_900245975.1 of Drosophila guanche. Taxonomy (NCBI): domain Eukaryota; kingdom Metazoa; phylum Arthropoda; class Insecta; order Diptera; family Drosophilidae; genus Drosophila; species Drosophila guanche. Next base: position 7,084,277 of record NW_022995743.1, on the reverse strand, counting down.
GATTTATTGTGCCAGACCCGCCGCTGTACGCAGTCGAAATATCTCCCAGTCGTAAAAGACTTTGCACAAGTTTTAAGCTCCGTAAAGAATATCAAAATAATTTCAGCTTGCAAATGCGGTTGGGAAACCCAGCAGTTTCTTGGCCAAAACTGAAAATTGTTTATGTACGTACGCGCATTTATTTATGTAACTATTTCTGTGTGGCCGCACAGCGGAGTAGCTGTGCACTTGGCATTTTGTCAGTTTCAGAACATTTTCCCAGCACTTTCCATCCTCAAGCGCAGCCTTAAGCTGTCCTTTGGGAACTTTCCAACGAACAGATGTGCAGACAAAAACACATTTAACTGAAATTGAATTAAATACTTCCGCCTGGCAGGAAGAAAACAACCAACCAGCAAACAGCATTTGTCAGCAAAAATCATCATAAAACATGACCCGAAGTTTCCGGGCTACAGCTGGAATTTGGCCAGACAAATGTTTCTACTTTGCTAATTGATTTAGTTGGAAAAGTGATAAGACACTTTCTCTCTTTTTTCTTTTGTATCTCAATGCCAAAACTGAAAATGTACAAAATATGCCAAATTTATTTGAGAAAAGTCAAATAAAATATCTAAATATTTGCACAGAATTTATGGCAACGTTTTCAAATTTGATATATATGAATTCCAATGGGGCAATAAAAACCAAAAATAAAGCCCAATTCCAAATGACTTGTGGGACTCATACCGAAAGAGTCTTTTCTGTTAAAGGTGAAATTGTGTGACGAAGAAGAAGGGCCACACAATATTCCACTTGAAGTCTATGTAACTAAGTAACAAAGAAGCTCAATGCAAAATGCTGAAAGCCAGCAGAAGTACGAGTGTATTCTTCGTTGCGGGAGTGTGGAGCGTAGAGCAATTTGGAAGCCCGGGAATGAATGGGCAACTGCGACTGATTGAGTCTATGATGGGTTCTCGTGAGTAGTGGCAATCAAAGGAAGCCCCAGGCAGAAGTGCGAACGAGAAATCTTGACAGTAGTCCATGCACGTACCCGAGCCGCAACATTAAACATTTACATAAGTATACATGGAGGTCGCATATGTATATGGGTATGAGTGGGACAATCGAGAAGGAGAGTGGAAAAAGACAAATGGCAACCCACGGACAAACAGGCTGCTGTCTGACAGGCGAAATGAATATTGAGGTTGGAAGGCAGACTGTGTAGCGGGGAATGCGAAATTGTATTATTGTATATTGCATTAGAGGTAGGACCATCTGCCACTGCTACTGCTCTCTTTTTCTGTTTCTGCGTCCTTGCAGGGTCTGTGCGTGGCCACGCTCTTCTGCTTCTTCAACGGGGAGGTGATTGCCCAGGTGAAGCGCAAGTGGCGGATGCTGTGCTTCAGCAATCGACCGCGGACCAACTCCTACACAGCCACTCAGGTCTCGGTAAGATTTATACTAAAAGCTTGTCACGCTTTGTTTTTACCCTTACCCTCTTCCAAACTCTGCATATTAATTTTGTCCCACGGGTTACGGCGCGTATGAGTAATGCACACAGACATAAAACAAGCCACACACACAATTAATCACTTCACTCAACTGCAGAATATTGGCTATTAACCATTGAATATCGCATGCAAAGTAATCGCATGCAAAAGACACAAAGATACAGATAAATACACCGAAACCAAACGCACCGTTGCCACCGCCTGCCAACCACCATGATAGCAAATTCTCAGTTCTTTTGATTGTAGTTCGTGCGCTGCGGTCCGCCCCTGCCCGGCGAGGAGAAGGTATGACTAAAGGACCTGTCGGCCAAGCGACGCGCCTCCTCGGCACCACACCATCGGAGCCAGCACCAGAGCCACGACCAGACCCAACACCAGTCGCAGGAGCAGAGAGCTCGCAGCCAGAGCTTGACGGCCAGCCGGAGCCTCCTCGAGGGTTGGCGCAACAAAATTCCCTTCCGGCAGAGTCGCCGGCAAACTGTTGACAACTCGCGCCAGCAGCAGCCCCTGATGGAGAAGCGGGATGCAGCCTCCTCCTCTGTCGCTGCGGCACCGACACCGACCCCGACCGCGGATGCAGTGCTCGATGCAGGCGGCGAGGCAGATGTCGCAAGCAGAATGCCGACACTGATGACAACCATAGCGGAAGATGCAGGAGAGACCTGCCCTGCCCCACTGCCCAGTGCCAGTGCCACTGGCATTGTCATTGTTTGCATGGAGGGAGCAGCAGGAAGCCATCACCAGATGGCAGATGAGGCGCTTTAAGTGTAACCCCCCCCAAAAAAACACCACCCCAACAACAGCCCAGCCCACCCACGTGCAGGTCACACAACATCTCATAGTTTATAAGCAGCTGAAAGAAAAACCAAATCATCTGAGACGACTACCGCTGAAAGGAGTTTCGGCAACTAACTACCATCCCAAGTACCCAAAGTACCTCAGTTAAGTTTACAGTTCGTTGCGCCCTTCCCCCACATTTTCCACTGAGGGGGGAAGAGTGGGAGAAATTGATTGCAGCTTAGCCAAGCGATGGATGATAAAATATTTATTGTACGAGTATTTATGCGTGTTAGAATTTACGTGGATATCAAATATCATTGTTGTCTTAAGTGTTAAGTGTTAAGTGTCTCACCCGCCCGCCTCTCCTTGTCTCTCTCTCTCTCTCTCTCTCTGTGGTAAGCTGAGCTTTCTGGCCATCGCTTTTAGTGTGCTACATAAACGTGCGCAATAATTAACTGAAATAAAAATGTGGAACCGTGTGTATCTATGCCAAAAAAACAAGAAAACCCAGCACAAACCTTTGTTTTATTTTGACTATTGGACTACTTGTGTCAGAAAGCGATTTCTTATGCTTACTTAATGACTGACATTTGAAGTGAGGTCACAGGTCGTGCTCCACCCACCAGACTATGGTCCCTCGGGTGAGGAAAGCACTGCGGACATGCGATGTTTGCATAGCTGACATTTGTCACGGACTTGGTTCAGTGATTCTAAGGAGCAAGGATGACAAGTACTTCTTCTGAATCTGCACAACTGTGAGAGCTATATTTATAGCATCTTTAGAACACCAAGATTCACTTTTTCAGACAGTTTATATTTTTCAAGGGTTCTGCTTTCATCCCTAGAGCTTTAAGTGCGCGAGCACACAACAGGCCACAGGTAACACACAGTCGCAGGATGTATACAAACCCAACACCCCCCGTGCAACACACAAAATTCCAGTACCGAGCTTCCTGGCACCCACTGCGATGTTGCTGCTGTCCAACATTTGTTGACATTTATTGAGAACTATCCGCGGCGGTCTGGCTCTTGTTTTGCCATTTCCTGCTGCCGTTCTGTGTGCCAGTGTGTGTGTGTGCTTTTGTGACTGTGTTTGTGTTTGTGGCAGGCGACGCGAATGGCGGCAAGTCAGTGTGTGGGGTCTCCCTCATTTTGTGTTGCTCTTACTTTTGTGCCGCGTAAAGTTGGTGCTTTAAGTGGCATTTTATTGCCGCTTAACGGCTGTAAGTATCAGGTGCAGGTACACGTGCCACACTCACCGCACTCATTATTCGCACATTATTCGCGCTCTCAAAGCAAACAGAAGTAAAACACATATGCCTCGGCTTGAGGAGACTCTGCTCCGTTTTCCATTACCAAAAGCGGCAGAAACCGGCCGACAAATGAGCTGACAGCATTTCTGAAGTTGCATTTCTCTGATGGAAAGCCACAAGCTACGAAATAAATGAATGCATTTGGACGAGTAAATTGGCAAACACTTTGCTTAAGAAACCCTGACAGCAAACGAGCTGTCAGCTTAATCATTGAATCACTTCTTAATTCCCAAAGTGTTGTCATTCAGTTCAAACATGTAGAACTACTCTTTGTCAATAATCCGACTGATTCACTGGAATCCCATTTGTTTTTCCATTACTATTTGATTCCTTTCCAAGCACAAAAAATACTCGCATAAACTTAAATGTCTTTACTAGCAAGAATAAGTTACAGAAATATGGGCAAAATATTAAACAAAGTTGAACAAATGTTCCAAATGTCAGGGAAGCAGGGAGCAAACACAATGCAAAGCGCATTGTCTGTGCCCTCGAGTGAGAGGAACGACGCACACGTTCAGATGTTTGAGGGATAAGTGCTTCTGGCTCAAATGTACGCAGCAGATGGCCACGAATAATGCACAGACCTGTGCTACTGGCCTGGCCCAGAGTGGAGCAGAAGTGGAAACAGAAGGGAAAATATAATTTTCCTGGTCTTTGGTTTTCTTTTAACTTGGATTTTTTGAGCATCTGGGAGTGCACTTTAATTACAAAATCGACACGGGTGAAGCGGAGTGTGTGTTTGTGTAGCAAAAGCGAACAAGTTTGCATACAGTTGTTGCACATACGCCCTGTGGTGAGTGTGTGCCAGTTAATTGAAGTGCCTCAGTCGAGGCTGCCGCTGTTGGTGCTGCTTCATAATGAACTCAATTAAAAGTTGGCTCCTCCAGTTCCTCCAATCTCTGCGCTGTGCCTTTTGAACTTAAACTAGTGTCGGTATCTGTTAGCACTCCAGAGTCCGGACTACTGCTTCTTGGCCTTGAGAAGCAGCTGCATGCGCTGTCCGACCAGTCCCAGCGGCTTGCGGGGCACCAAGTGGCATGTGGATTGCCTGCGGAGACACACACACACACACACATATGTTTGTATGAGACATTTGTGCATAAATTAGTTGGGTGTGGAGCAGCCAACTCACTTGTATATGATTCTCTCACGGTCTGCCCAGGGCCAGGAGCGCTCCAGCTTGTCCAGTTTGAAGAGCAACTGTGCGAGAGACAAATCTGCAATCAGACAGTTAACGCCAATGATAGGAATTATTACCTTTTGTGTCTGACCCCCGGCCGACTCCTGCGACGGTGCCTGAGGTGTGGGTGTGGCAGGACGCACCTTTGGTATGTCTGCCACAGATTTCAGCTCCTCCTCCTGCTGCGGCCTTAGTTCGGCATCGGTTTCAGCCTCATCGTTGATACGCAGCTTGGGCACATTGCGGATGTTCCAGGTGTAAGTGGTGCTCAAAAAGTCGCTGTCATCCTCGTCGCTGGAGGGATAGGAGTTGGCATCTTCGACTGATGCTGCGGGCAGTTTCATGAAGAACACCGCACTCCCAGCCGGCGCACTCTCCGTCTCTGAGTCATCGCTGGCATCGGCATCACTTCCCTCATTTGTCGGGTAATTGGCTTCCGATGCATAATCCGATTCAGGGGTGACATCCTTCAGCAGCTTTGATTGCTTCACACCACCCAGTGCCTGTGCCTTTGCCTTTACCTGTACCAAATCATTCTCATCACTGTCAACACCCTCCGTGTCTGTTTCCCTGTCCGTGTCAGTGTCACCCATCAGGTCTTCGTCTTCGTCGTCGTCTCCCCCATCCCTTAGCTCGTAGTCGAGAGCATCCTCGTCGTAGGAGCACTTTCGCTGTATGTAGGCCGCGGCCTGTTCCTGTGCCTCCTCCTCGCTCATTCTGCCAAAGCTCTGCGACACCGTGGCCAGGGTGGAGGAGAGAATTTTTGGTATTCTGGCAATGGCCGACAGCTTACGCTGCATCTCCAGCAGGCGCATCTCGATGGTGCTGGCCACAATGCGTTCTGCATGGAATCCATCAAGAAAGCGAAAGGATTTTCCTCTCCATTAACTTTGGGCTTTATTGGGATTACGGTTGGGGGGTGCTGGGACTCGGGGGGTTTTATTCAATCGACAAGCACAGAGGCACAAACAAACACACACACAAATTGTATTCCAAATTATGTACAGGGCAAGGGCAAGGGGCTTTCGGGCAAGGGGGAGCTGTCGTCTTCACTGGGCCTTGGGTGCACTGGGCAGGGCAAGGAGCATATTTTCGATGGTGCTGCTGCGGAGCTCCTGATTGTCGCCGACCTCCGCAAAGAAGCGCCGAATGTTCCGAATGATGCGGTGATGTGGCAGCTCCTGCCACATGCAACAGGGATTATGGTTTGGTGGGATTGGTGGAGTTTGGGGAGGCCGACAGGAGACAGAAGACAGAAGACAGAAGACAGGGGAGAGAAGAGAGAATGGGTTAGTTTCGCTTTGCAAATGTTGTTGGCATGCAATTGTGTGGGTGTTGATTCACCTGCTCCTCCTCGTCCGAGGACTCGTCCTCGCTGAGTTCAATCACCACCTCGTTGCCCTCGTCGTCGAGCTCCGTTTTGGTTTTCTTTTGTTTGGGCTTTGGCGGCTCGGGCGGGTCTTGCCACATGATCGGATGCCAACAACGTGAGCCAAGCAGGGGGGTTGGGTGGAAGTCTACGAAAAATAGATATACAAATCCAAGTGAATACCAAGAAGTGCAAGCGGTGGAGTTGGACGTTGGAGCTGGACTTTGGGGTGGGTTCGGGCCATGCAAGTGGACTACAAACTGACGAGACTCACCACTGGGCGGCGGCATGGGCTTTGGCACTCGCATTACAATCGACTTCTCCTCGCCGGCCTCAAACTGGCCCATGGGATCGTCCTCCTCCATGCTGTGGGACATATTTGTATCGTTACATAATTGAAAAGAGCTTAAAAGCATCTCGGACACAGCACACAGAGACAGCGAGATGGATATCTGGGGCAACCTACTTGCGCAGCAGGAAATGTATCTTCTTGGGCGTTGCGTTGATTTTCTCGTGTGCCTGGTTCAGCGTCAGCTGCGTGGCGTCCTCTTCGTTTATCTGCAGTATAATGTCGCCCAGACGTATGCCCGCCTTGTCAGCCAGACCATCGGGTGTTACCTGCGGGAACGGGTTAAAGTTTTGATCATGAAACTGGTCCAAAGTCCTTTCTGATCGGTGGAGCAGACACACAACACTTGAACCGTGCGACGCGACTGTCGGGACGCAATTGGCCAGAATGCTGCGTACGTCTGAGATGACATGTAGAGACGTAGTACGGGCAGATGTGTATGAGATGTTTGCTCTCAGAAATAAAGAAAAACACCCAGAAAAACAAAGGAAACTGAAAGCAAAGCAGACACCATACGCCTCTAGAGGATATGCCTATGATTTATTCGACTTGTGGAGTACCTAGGGAAATGGCTGGCAGTTTTTTACCAAAGCAGGGATATTCCACATGGAAATATGTTAAATCCCATCTACGATGATTCGGGTTATTTAAGGTTTAATGGGTATGTAATGGGCTTGGCATACCCTCCCACTAGCTGGCCCATTTTTCAAATGTATTAAAAAGAAAACAAAACATTTCTGTGTTTTTTTCTTTTAAGCTAAACGCGAAAACGTCAAAAGTAAAATTTTGCAAACCAAAATAGTTTTGTTGGGCTATCATGGGTGCAGTGCGTTTCATAGCTGTAGTACATGGCATTGCTATATTCTAAGAAAATCACAAGAGCAGCCAGTAGTCGGAAATCTCTTACTTTGATCTTTCAAGTGATTTATATGAACGAAACGCAGTGTCTGTGGTGCAATGTATAGAATAATGAAAGCCTATTGTTAACCCAAATATTGTACATTCACTTGAGTCGAGTGAGCCAAAAAGAGGCGGTGTGGCACGCCACGGCAGCTGCAGCTGCCCCCAAAACACTGAACGTACGTCGAACGTCGCGGGGCAGAAACAATTCAAATGTTCCTTGCTCTTAGGCGCTGGCTGGCCCATCCAACGTTGGATTCGACTTCGTCAGAGCTTAATTTGAAATCAAATGTGACTCCAAGTTTGTTACTTGGCATTCGGCCAACAAATATCGTCAACAAGCAACGCAGCCTGTCATCGAATGACCGAAGCAATGGATACACTTGCCACACGCTCAGTTCTTATGGGAATTTTGGTAAAGTTTCGAATTTCTACAGGTAAGGCTAGAATTATTTGGCCTGTGGTTTCTGTTTGACGAATGTTATGTGGAAATCATAGCACCCTTCTGTACTCTCTTGATATCGCAGTCCAATTTCAGCTGTGGCAAACTGTAGCGAGAGGCACATGGTTGGGTTCCCAGACCGGCCACCCCGTCCCCATCCACTGTGACCCACTCACCTGGAACACTGTTAGCGGCATGTGGAACTCGGCGCCGCCGGTTACCAGGAAACCCCATTTGGTGTCATCCTTGGAGGCATACGCCTCCGAATCGACATCGAAGGCGGGAAAGCCATCTGTGTCCCCGATGCCGCAGGACATCTTGATAATGGGCGCATTCTTCTTTGACTCCGGCGTCGACCACTGCAGACCCAATTGCTCCGGCATTTTGCTCCTCCTTTATGTACGTTCTCCTCTCTATCTTGTTTACCCTCTCGTTCGCTCTATCTCTCTCGTTTTGTTGTTGTTGTTGCTGCCTTCCACTCTCTTCGTGGCGCTGCTGATTTGATTTTATTTATAAATGTTGTGCTCTTGCCTGCGGGCGCTTCAGCTCTCCTCTCCTCTCTCCTCTCTTGCCTTGTCTATTCTCTCGTTTGCTCTTTTGGTTGCAAAACTTTTATCGCTGTTCTTTTTGTTGCTTTGTTCTTTTGTTCATTTGTTCATTTGCTTGTTTTCCGTTGTTCCTTTTCCTGTCAAAATTGCACCCGTGCAAAAATATTACTCGTATTTGTGGCTTGCCGGCTTTTAAACGAGCGTCGTGTACATTTTGCGCAACGGCCAGAGGGGATTTCTCCGTCGATTTGCCGCTTCGTTCGGATAATTATCAACTTTAAATCTTGGCCAATGCTGCGAGTTATGTAACCAGCGGAGCAGACCAAACGGATTGTGCAATTTCGGATTTCGATTTCAGTGCAAATTGCATTGGCAGTGGAAGTCGCTCCCGGAATGACTGTCCAGCCTGTGCTCCGTCTTGGCCAATAATTATGAGAATTGATTCACGATTTGGACTTCCTCTGCCCGCTGATCACCCTGCCTGCACCTGATTCTTTCCCGCTGGCTTCTCCGTATAACTTCCACACGACTGCACTCGACGACTCGGACAACTAAAATAATTTTCGAGAAGTTTTCCTTTGTGCCTGCATTCACGTTTCTTTTTTATGGCTGCCTCTCACTCTCTCTCTCTCTCTCCCCCCCTACCTCTGATGCTGCCCTGGCTCTGCCGCTCTGCCTCCCGATTTGTTGCACTTTTTGCCGAGTTCTTTGTGTACACTTTTTACTCGGCTGCAGAACTCTGCGCACATCCAATTTGTGTGTGGAATGTGCTGCGAACCGTTATTTAATTGAATCCCCAACAGGCGGGCCTCAAGCGCTGGCTGGTACGTAATAGAACAAATGGCAGGAAGTCGATAAGTTCCGATCACGGACCCACGTTCCACCTGCTGCCCATTGAAAAAAATATATTTGATATTTAAATGTAATATGTTTCCAACGAATTAAATGTATTATGTGTGTCTAAATCGAAAAAAACTTCCATTCATTTCGACTTGTTTGTATCTCGAACATATAAACTTAATTAAATGAATTTCCCGCAATACAGAAATTGGAATTAGGTGTGCTTCTGTGACGTCAAAGAGCGCAAGAAACAGATGAATGTCATTTCGGATGGTAGATTTGATTATGAGCAAAATATGAGCGAGTTGTTTCCCCCCCCACAAGATTGGCAGAGTCCAAAGAGCCCAAAACAGAAAACGAGCTGAGCAGAACGTGCCTTATCAGCCGAAACATGAATAACAAACTGAAACATGACTACCCAAAAAAAAAGGAACAACAGCAAAGGGACAGTCAGGCAGACAGCCCTGACAAAAGGATGCGCCCTGAAGAAATATGGTGAGAAAGGAATAAAGTTTTCAATGGCTCAAAACACCAAGTGCCGAAAACATCTGCAGGCAGCAGACAGCAGCGAGGGATTACTCATATCACACTGAGAAGAGAAGGCTTACCGAAGTCCTGGATACCCTTGCCGGCTCCTCCGCAGGCTGAGAGTTCTATTAGCTGCAAATACATTTCTGCACAGTGTTCCAATACCCTCTGCAAGGGTATAAACACCAACACTGAATACATACAAGTCGCACCTATCAGACTGGCACATCGCATCATCGCCACTGAGCTGCGGCGACATTGACGCGACGCCGCCGCTGTCTTGATAAGGGCAAGCGCGGTCGCTGATAAGCAGCCAAAGAAGGCGAAAGATGGGCAGGAGAGTTGGAGAGGGGAAAGTAGGGGAAATGTCAAAAGCTGGAGACGCCTGTGTGGGACTTTTTTTCTAGTTTATTTTAAATCTACTTAATGCTAAACGTGCGGGCTTATTCGAAGTAGGTCGTCTCGTTGGCCTCCTTGGAGTTCACCTCCATCACCTCGCAGCCTTGGGCGTAGTCTTCGATGCTGGTGTTGTCTGGTGGCAGGACGTCAAGTGCAGCACCATCCTCCTTTTCAGCCTGACTGTCCTGACCGGGCGGATCCACATACTCATCCGCCTCATCATTCACATTCTCAACGCTCTGCGGATCCTTGATCGCCTGGCGTCTTCTTCTGCCGGCCTTTTCCGGCTCGGCCTCTGCCGGTTGCTCCTTCTTCTTCGCCTCCTCAGAAGACTCGCCGGAGCTGTCCGCCTTGGCCTTCGCCTTGTCCTTGTCCTTGTCCTTGTCCTTTCCATGCTCCTCCGAGGAACTGCTGGCGTCCTTGGCTGCCGCCTCAGTGGATCTTCTCCTTCTCTCTTCTTTCTGTTCGGGTTGAGCCTCCGCCGGCTGTTCCTTCTTCTTTGCCTCTTCGGAAGACTCGGGGGAGCTATCTGCCTTGGCTTTTGCTTTTGCCTTTGCCTTGTCCTTTCCGTGTTCCTCCGATGAGCTGCTGGCGTCCTTGGCTGCCGCCTCCTCGGGGGATCGCTTGACGATGGCCTTGGGCACAGTGCCTTCGCTGCTGTCCCAGCCTGTCTTCAATATCTCTTCGCTCTCCACACTCTCTGCCAGCTCCTTTTCCATCTCCATCTCACTCTCCAGGCTGGAGCCCCGCTCGGCGGACTCCTCCACACTCAGGGGCAGGGCCATCGCCGCACTAAGGACGATCGCCGCCAGCGACAGGAGCAGCAGGGATCGCTGCATTGTGATGATGTTCCTTTTAATCCTCAATCGAAACTCTGCCTCTCTGGATAGCTGGCTGTCTGTGAACCTCGCGCTGCCACTTGTGTTTTCTCACTGACTGTGGCTGCCCTCAAAGGTTTCCAACGAAACCTCAACAAATTTATTATCGCCTCGAATCCGATTGTCTGTCTTAAATGTAATTAAAGCATCCATCAAGCCTGATAACAGCCCAAGCCCCAGCCATTGGCCCAGTCATCCATCCCATCCCCGTCTATAAGTGGAGCCGCTGCAATATGGCAATACTCGTAGATTGCCGTCGAACATTCACTCTTCCCTTTGCAGACTGCGCAATTGCCTGCTGTGATGCCTGCTGCCGGCTTGTGCCAATTGCGATTTCAGACTAAACTTGCATAATTCATAAAAACAAATTGAGTGGAATGGGGAGGGGCTGATAAGAAGCAGAGACCAGAGCTCAGTTGCGGATCATCACAGTAGATCAGGCCGAGGCGTAATTTGTAATTATCGACGCGTTCCCAGAAGTCAAAGCAAAACACTGCACAAAATTCAAAGTCTATGGAAATCGCTGTGCACGTAAGCCGCAACTGGACACAATTGGCGCTGGGATATAAATTATAATTTCGGATAACGAAACGTGCCGGCGGATAGAGGAAGAGAGATTGAGACCTCTCTCAAGTTCAAGTATCTTGGCCGGGCTGGGGCTGGAACTGGAGCTGGGGCTGGGGCTGAGCCGAAAATACCATTTAAGACGCACAAACAAAAGAGCCGAAAGGATTTCCATTAGGCTCTTGGCTCGCATGACAAATGGCAACACACAAAAACAGTTTCCGCACTTTAAGACAGAACGTGAGCGGCCTATCGAATCCACATGAGACGACCCCCGACGAATGACCACTGCAATTATTCCGTGCCTCTGCTATTTACTGTTTACTGTTTACTGTTCACCCATTAAAGGACGATAAAGCATTTTATTTACCTGAAGGAAAGGCGCGCCCTGAAAGAAACGAAAGACAAATTTATTTGGCAACCATCAAAGGGGATTCGGAGAGCTGAACCCAATACGCAAACTTCTTTAACTACCCCGCCAGGAGCGGCTTATTGAATATGATTCCCAGATGTCTCCGGCACATCAAAGGCCGCGCGAGTTGAGACAGAAAAAGTTTCTCCCTGGCACTGGCTCATGCATAATTTAAGTGAATTTTGGATGCGCTGAATCAATCTCGTGGCCAGAGCCCACACCAACGGCGAAACAATAAGATGAAAAGTATTAAGAGCGGAAATCCACTCCAAGTGCTGCAACATTTTCTATGCAAATTACACTTTCAGCAGTGCAGCACTTTATGCAAATCCGAGGCAAGGCAGGCAGGCGGCTGGCACCTGATGCCGAGCACAAAAAAAATACAAAATAAAACAAAAAATAAGTCAGGACAACTCGGGTCGGGATGGGGGTGTGGAAGGATGTGCCACGCGCCTCGTAACATTTTGTCATATTTATTAAAAATTTATCAATGTCATAAAGTTTGCCCCGCAAACACACGGACAAAGGAACGATCAATCAAGTTTAAAGCAGCCCCAAAAGGATACCACAAATGGTTCTCGAAAATGTGAAGAGGGGGAGAGTAGCTTTAAATTACAGATATATATTCATACGAGAGTGGGGAGAGGCAGAACGATGAGATAGGAATGCAAACTTTCAAATAATTCACATAAATGTAAAATGTACACAGCAACAAGAGACTGTGTAGAGTCGCCCCCACATTTAACAGCGGCCACTGCTGGAACTAAAAGCGATCGCATTGCATACACTTAAAAGCTCGCTGCTGCGTAATTAGTGTAGAGTGCATGTAATAAATCGTGTAGAACTACCAGTCAATGCTCTCCACAGCATTGTCAACAATAAAACAGCTACACCTGTAATTTCTGAGATTTCTCTGAGTGGACTATGGGAAAACTGTGTTTTAGTTGTCACTAGCATAGATTGAACACACAGTATACATGTACTGGGAGCAAACTAGGTACACAAAAACCTATTCCAAACACAAACAAATATTTCACAATTAAACAAACACTAAAATGGATCTAGAAGCCACTGTAAGTCTGACTGATATCGCAGAGAACGCAGACGAACAGCCCCAAGATGAGGTGCCAAAACAGGCGTCAGTGTCCGAAGCCCAGGACCAGAAGGAGCTCACGAACCCAAGCAAGTCGAGATCCACTCTTCAGTCCGAAACATTAGAAGAAGAAAATGTAGCTGGGGAGCAGACGGAAGTGAACGGTGGTCGGGCGTCAGTGGTTGTCACGCAGGAAGACTTTAAGCAGAAGAGGAAAGCGGAGCGAAAGCAGCGAATGAAAAATATCGAAGAAACGCGCTTTGATGGTACGGCCATAAAGAAGGGGCGACAAGCCGACGAATCCGAGCAGGCTGAGGGTGAAGGCGAAGACGAGGGAGAGGGAGAGGGAGAGGGCAAGGGCGAGCGCGATGCCAAGGCATTTCTCGCGGAACGGAAGCAAGAAGAGAAGTTTAAGGGTCGGCACACGATGCTGCTGGAGGAGCAATATGAGCAGGCGGTGCTTCGTGAAGTGGAGTCTGACGAGGACGCCGAATCCATTTGTTCGACTTTGTCCAACGTCAGCATTGACAAGGATTCGAACACGGTGCAGCTCATGGCGAACTTTCTCAACGACTTCGATGTGCCCAGTCTGTCGGACATTTCCGAGGATGAGGAGGTGGAAATTTCGCAATTAAGCAAAGCGGAATCCATCGTCGAGACGGAGATTGCCGATGTGGGCGTCTTTGTGAACCCACTGACCGGCGAGGTTATAGTCAGCACAAGCTCGACCTCGTCGGAGGAGCCCCTCGTGGAGGAGAATGCCCTAGACATGGAAGAAGAACCGGAGGAGTGTCCGGAGATCACTGATGATGAGCACCAGCCAGCCCCGAAATCTGCCCACGTCGACGAGTCTATGAACGACTTCGAACAGTTCCAGGAAACATTTCTGTTCGAGTATCTGGGAGAGGAGGAACGAGAGAGCGACGATAATGCCCACAAGCACCGAACCGAGGTGCTGAGTATTATCCGAACCTTTCTGAAGGATCTCATTGACACGCTGGTCCACAAATCCGAGACCATCAATGTGGAGCACTTGATTAGATCGCGCTGCGACAAGGGCAAACTAATGGAGGAGCTCATCACCGCCACGACCGACTTCTTCTTCGAGAAGCACGGCAACATCTTCCTGCAGGCACGGATCGTCGAGTACTACAAGCGGAACAAGAACGTCCGAGTGTTCTCCCGGCTGTCCCCGATTGACAATCGGAATTACAGTATGCGGTACCTGGATGCCCTGCAGCAGCTTGAACTTGCGAAGAAACGATTCGCCACATCCAAGCAGATGAGCAGCTTCCTAATGAGCAGGGTGTACCTGCAACTGTACCAAACACAAGCCAATGCCACGTGGTCTGAGACGAGACTGGAGCAGACCGTGCGCCATTATCTCTGGGCCCGGGACTCGGAGCCCATCAAGCGGCTAGTCGATCGCGGGCTCCGACTTATGGCTGTCAAGCGGAACGAGATCAGCGACACGCGTTTCATCCTCATCACCATGAAGCACAATTTTGGTCGTTTGGCCAATGTAAGTCCTGGCCCAAGGGATGTGAGTTCCGAGGATCACCTTTTGCCTTTTCCTTCCTTCCACAGAAAATCAAGCAGCTGGAACGTGTGGGCGAGGATCTGTCCATAAACGACTTTATATCCATTCAGAATCAGGTTGTCACTATGGACAAGAAGATCGAAGGTATGCCAATGGCATCTGGCATTTACATCTAATTCAATTCATAATTGTGACATCCCGCAGAACGGAACATCGAACTGAAGAAGCTGCGCTCCATTTACCACGTGGATCTGCATTTGATTCAACACAACCGAGAGAAGGCGCTGGCCCTCGCCGACAAGCTTCAACAGAACAAGGCCGCACTGTATAGCCTGCTGGACAAGCAGCACGAGATGAGAGAGAAACTTTACCGTCTGAAGGTGAACCGCACAAAGCTCCGCAAACAGCAGCAGGATCTGTCCTGCCAAGGCGGCATCCTGACGATGCCCTCCCTGATGTACGAATACGACAACACGGTGGAGGCGCTGCAGGTGAAGCGTGTCAGCGTGTTCAAGCTGCGGGAGACTCTGAAGAACCTCAATCGTCGCATCCAAGAGTATGAATCGTCGTACTCCGTTTAGCCTTGTGCCAGATATTACCAGATACCTGCGAGGGATAGATACATCCTCCGCGAGTGGCCCGTTTTCCCAATCATTCTAAAAAATGCCATTTAAATTATGAACCACTCGAAATAAAGAAAGAACACCTAATTAGCCATGGGAAATACTTGAGGCTTCCTACTCATTGCATAAGCTTTCTTATGCATCAATAATAACCCTGAATTGGCACCGAGAATCTCTTAATGAACCATTATCAAAAATGTATTTCCCCATAAATTTCAGTGTCAAGTTGAATATTTATTTGCCTTGTTTTTGTTTATTCTTATCCACCCCTCTCACATTTTGCTATTCAGAATTTCTTTGAGTGCCAACTAATTGTGGGATGTATCGGAAATCTAACTATTTGTGTCCATTTATTTGTAATTTATTGCAGTTATTAATGGTTCTATATGTTCATTTGTGGGAAAGTGCACACACAACTGGATACATCGCGCTGCAATTAGCTTAAACAAATAAGGCAAATAATTAATTTCCCGAAATACCGAGTATTCATTAGAAAATGTGTAATTCCACACGATGGGCTGCCAAAATACTCTTTCTTAGTCACAGAATTTATGAGACTGTTTACATTTGAAGAATAAAATGGAACTAATCATTGCACAGATCAAACTTATAGTAAATGAAATGATTTCGATATGCTTGGCATTCCTTGAAGTGTTGGAAACCTCTTGACAAAGTGTTTGTACCCTCGGCCAACCATAACACAATGTATTTGATTTATTTAACACATAAATAAATGAAGAAATCACGAGAAACAGCAGCGGCGGACGTGGAATATGCCGACAGCCGTCTCTGGCCTTTCACATTTTTGGCACCCTCTCATAATTGAAGCACCTGCAATATGCTTGAGTAAATTGTATACATATAAGCACATATGTAGCTATGGGCATTATATATATTATTCACGCCTTGGACAGGTGAGAAACTGATTCTGCAAACTGGGAAATTCCTGCCAGAATATATTTTGCTTGAATATATACCAGATGTATGTGCACATATATTGAATCTTCATTCGTTTTGAATCGGCCTGACGCTGCTGACGCTTTGACCTCGACACGCTTCAGTGGAACCGAACCGAACCGAACATATATACAAGTCATTTATAGAACAGAATCTTGCGAACATTTGGTGTCCATTGGGGTGGCCAATAAATAAAGACAACACCCACACAAAAGCAAAAACAACAGCAAGAACATCGCAGATCGCAGAGCTCAAGGTTATGGAGGTGATTGAATAGTGGTATCGAAATTGAAATTGAAATCGAAATCAAATTGGAAGTGCTAGTGGAAATCGAAGTGTGGCATTTTTTTGTCATTACTTTATTTTGTTTATAGATTAAACTTAGGCGTACGAGTATACTTAACTTAAAGGCTGTTTAAAGGGAGTTCTACAAGCCTTTGCGTTGCTTTTGTGCTGTTTTGTGTGAGTGATTTTTGTTGTTGTTGGTGAGGAATATTTTGTGTTGATGTTTCACATAAATAAATATAATAATATGCGTGTATATCGTGATTGTGTGTTTTGTTTTCATATAAAACTAGCATACATATAGGATATATTGTGTAGAAAAAAACCAAAGACAGATGGGGGGGAGCCATCCATCATCATCCTGCGTCCGTTCTCAAGAGAAGGGGAAACCGCCTACTTGCCGAGCAAGATCTTGCGGCCAGCGCCAAGGTTCTGGCCGGCCTGGGTGGCACCCTTGTTGGAGCCAGCCTGGAGACCGACAATGGTCTGGCCGGCCTTCAGCTGCTCTTCGGTGAAGTCGCGCTTGCACTCATCGGCGGGCTTGGGGCCCAGGAAGGGACCCTTGAAGTTGTCGTGCTTGTAGGTCTGCAAAGAGAACAAATTCTCAGTCAATTATGAATATCCACAGAGCAGCCGTAGGAGTGTAAGGCTCTGAGGTCAAGCTGAGGGTGAAACTTACAGCACGGCCCAGGGCGAAGATGGTGTTGGTGACATTGGCAATGTCCTTCTTCTCGTAGAGATCGACGGTCTGGAAGACATCGATATCGGGCACGCCGTACTCCTTGAGCGCCTTCTGGAAGTTGTTGATGTTCTCCATGAACTTGAACTGGCCGCCGGAGGAGTTCACCTTGGGCACGGCATTGGGCGACAGGATGTTGATCAGCTTGCACAGCACCTGGCCGTCCTTGAGCACATCCTCGTAGGCCTGGCCGGCGGGGAACTTCTCACCAATGATGGACTCCACCCACTCCTGGGCCTCCTTGTCCATCTCGGGATTGCGCTTGCCGGCAATCTATGTGGATCGAAAACAGGAATAAAAACAAAACTTTAGCAACTGCCGCACACACTTATTTTAATTTTGTTAACTTTTCTTCCATTATTCACTTTGTTCTTGATTACATTTCTTTTCAGTTCACTTTTAAATTAATTTTTGTGTTTGCATTTTGGAATTTTCTCTGTTGCTCCACCACTGGTATTCACCTTGGCACGAACGGCACGTTCAAGAGACATTTTGTGTTGGTTTTGGTTTGAGGGATTTCTGTACTTCTCTAGAGCCTGAGCAAGCTAGCACTGATGCCTGGCCACGGGGCGTATGCGGCTTTTAAAGCGCGAGAGAACCGTGCGAGTATCGTTCAAGAATTTTCCAAAAATATATCCGAATTCGGAGTCGCCTGCGAGCGTTTTGAGGCGTGGGCGTTCCCCCATGCCTATACATCTTTTCGGTGCGATCAGGCCTGCTGCCCCCATGAGTCGTGCGTTATAAATTTAGAATCTCATCAGAGAAAAGCAACAGAAAAGCCGAACAACAAATCCATGCCACCAACAACAGCAAAGTGCTTAATAATTTTTACACTCACACTCGTGTTGCGAGTGTCTCGAGGTGGTTCTACATAGTTGTTGTTGCCCTCTAATTAATGGAAATTTGCGCAAGTGTGTACGTGGCCCCCACCCCAGCCCAAAATGCGTTGCTCATCTGCATTTTTTCGGACTCTTACTCGGACAAGGAGCCGGAACGCTGTCCTGCTGCCGGCCTGCGGCTCGCGCGTGCATTTGCTGCTCGTAATTTCCATGCGATTGGCATGCATTGGGTCATACTTTAAAATGGCATTGAATTGGGTCCAGCAGCGACAAATGATTTCAGATTTTTGTTGAAATAATAAGACTTTTGGCACGCCAGTGAAACATTTTCTATATTTTAGTTTGCAGTTGCCAACAAGGGTATAATTCTTAACAGGGTATCAATAGTTCCGATCTCAAAGAGATCTTTTGTTCATGTTATTGTTTCATAGAAAACAAAATAGTTACACTGAAAAGTTTTCTATTAGTTTTCTCGCTGAAAATTCCTCACGAACCCAGACCAAACAATGTAATTCCATAACAAACATTCCATTTCGCCTCTCATTGGATTGGACACTGCAAATGAATATTTATTTGTTAGTTGTAATAATCTGCAGACATAAATCAAAAGATAATCACTGAGAATTCGGAATGTGTGAAGCATTTTACATTGAATATATTCATGGCAGCAGCGGAGAGCTGCTTTACTGTCCAGACAATTCATTTGAATTATGTGCTGTGTGTTATTGAAAAGCACTTTGTGGGGAGGCGGAGACATCAAGCGACTGTCTGTTGCCGTCCCAAAAATGTTACAAATGTCACAACGAGAGGACGAAGACGCGACAAGGCTGCCGCGGCCAAGGGGCTCTGACTTGTCTGCCAAAGTTCAGGCACCCTCCGCTCTCCCCCTACAAATGGATTGGGACACAAAATCGAGAGTGCACATAAACAGAGAGAAGACAGCCCCCAACATCCAGCCACCCCCTGAGAGCGAGAGTGGCGTGACATTCGCGATAAACTATTTCTAGGGCGGATACAGTTTCGATAACACTCGGACAGCCGCCGACGTGCACGCAAAAGGCTCGACAAAGTTGTGCTCTGGGTTGTGTGTTATTTTTATTTGCCGTGTATTTCGGTACCACTCCGAACAGGTGGACCCCGAAATAGTGCGGCCAGCGCTGCGTCAGCATCCAAATTTTCCAGCCGCCTCAGCTCTCAGTTACGGAGCATGGGCATGGGTTTGCTCTGGGTCTCGTTCTTATTCTTACTTTGCTCACACTCAGGCGGCGCCAGCGGAGACACAGAACAGAGAAATTCTCGAGCCATGGCGTGTTGGTTTATTTTTACCACCTCCTTGGCCCGCGGCAACCGACAGGAGGGAGGACTCCTCTGCTCTTTTTTTTTTTAATTAACAAACACTTTAAACGAGCCACAAAAAAATATGCACATTATCATTTCGATTAAGTGAATTAAATTTGCCTGGGGGTCCAGTTGTCCTGCTTTGCCTATTCTCTTGAGAAAATTTAATTAGAAGTGTAAGGATCCAATTCAATTACGAGCGAGATCCAGATCCAGCAACCTGAAATGCAATGCAAACAGAATCACTGCAGCCTTTGAGGCGGCTGTTTATCCTTCTATCCCCTAAATTTGGGGAACCATTTCGCCTGGTCATGCATTCTCATTCCCCATGCCGCATGCCCCATGCCCCATTGCCCCGTCAACAGGCCTGCAAATTGCATGTGGGTGGCGGCTCGTGTTTGCGTAGGAAAATTAGATTCTAGTGCGCAAACATATTCGGGAGAGCAAGCAAGTTTATCCAGACGCACTTGACGCCAAATTCGTGGGGATTATTTTCCCATAAATCAGCATAAAAACTCCACAAAGGCGGGCAAAACGTCCCGACGCCAACAACCCAAAAATGGCCAACGCGTATCCCAAATGAAGTCAGGCGAAAATTAGGTCGCTGGGGATGCGAGCTGGAGCTGGTTGTAAAGCGGTAGCTGAAACAGGATCTGGGTGGGCATTCAACCACTTGCTGGCATTTGTGGCACTTCCGTTGGCCGCTCACAGTGGAGCAAGGCAGAGCGGAAACGGAAATTGAGTCGAGCAATGTCCTGCCATTGTATTTATCAACAAACTGAAACGGCAATCGTGCCTGCGAGTGCTGCCAGTTAGTTGCTCCTTCCAAGAATAGACACATTATTTATTTAAGCCCAACATTTAATTGGAAAATCACGCCCAATGTCGTCATTTGGCCAAACAGAAATAAACAGACAGCTCGCATTGGTCGGCTGGCATAGTTATTTATAAGTTTCCTCATAATTTCACTCTAGACATTTTCCCCGCTTCGCATCTTGCCGATAAAAGCAATTAAATCAATTTCACATTTTCACAATGTCGCATTGGCGCAGCTGGCTAGCCCGCGAAAAGTATTCGAAAAAGTGATGGGTGGCTTTGAATATTCCTTGATATCATTCATACTGTTTACCATTTGGTTTACATGCGAACAATTGCGAACCCCATCGGCAGGTTCGTTTATTGACACAATTTATTTGTATAGAATACAGAAACACAATAATATTTAAATCAAATATTCGGTTTTTACATACAAACATTATGGAAATAAATATTTAATAGTATATTTAATAATCTACACCTTTAAGTGTAAGTGTAAATATTTGAATTTGATGTCCTTTGCTATCCGGTTACCTTTCAGTCCACCGTTGTGTTCCGTTCTGGAACCCGTTCTGCCCACCTGCCATTGTTTCATACTCTTGTATGAATAGGTCTGGCGGACACGAAATAAATTCGGTTGCCTGTTATTTGAAATTTTTGGCTCAGCAATTATGCGGAATCTTTTGAACTTTTCTTTCTTTGTTGCTTGTTGGATGTTTGTTTGGTCGGTTCCGTAGCCCGCCTCGTGAATATCATTTACTGGAAGTGCCTGTCTCTGTTTAATCCACAGTCGGATGGGTCTGATAAATGATTCCGCCGCAGCGGTGGGCGCCCAACCTACGGATGAAACCAAAAAAGGTTAATTAGAAATTCAGCAGCACCGCAATAAAGATGGGCAGATGGGTAGGCACTTAACCACAACAGAAAGGTCTACGTCTTGGCAGAATTAGTGTTGCGGTGGTCCCGAAAGCAGGTGAAAATAATGTAGCAAATGTACGGGCATGTCAGCGGCAAGCACTTTAATCAATAATTCAACTGCGACTCAGCACGGACCGCAGTCCGCTGTTCGACCCGAAATAAAACCAACAAATATGGCTTTGAGTAATAATCGAATGGGAACTAAACCCAAAATCACTTGTCCCAATGGCACAAGGGGGAAACTTTGCCAATATTTCAGCCTCACGCATGGCTGGTTGCTGCTCACTGCCCCACTTTTCGGTGGCCCCAGGAGTCGGGGCGACCAATCCTGAATGCTGAAGGGCGAACGGAGAATGTCGAATGCCTTGGCCTAATTGAATTTCCCGGCTAACACTTTAAAGCTGGCGCCCGGCTACTTAATAGCCGCTTGTAATGAGATTTCAGGCACTCCCACACAGCTCTCGTCTAGCGGAAACTTTCCATTTCAACAAATTGACTGACGGCGAGCTCTGGTGCCGACTTCAAAGCAGCATTTTCACTAAATCAATTTGCACAAAGTATTTGCCAGCGCCTTGGATACAGCCCAGCCGCTGGCAGAGCTTAAAAGTTTTAGCAGGAACAAAAGTCGTTGTCAGCCGTAACTCGATTTGAAGCATGCAATGTGTGACACATTAGGGTTCAGGCCAAAGCCTGGAGAGCCCGAAGAGCCCAAAGAGCCCATCCTGCCAGACAGTTCCAGCAGCGATGCTAATTTGGGGCCCATTATGTGCTTAATTACAGCAAGTGCGGGACCATACCTACCGCTACTGGGATACCCTTTGAGTTTTAAAGTCTCTGAAAATATTGCACTCTGCTTTGTTTGGCTCTTTGCAACTTGCAAGAGTTCACACACACAAAATGCGATTGTTTGGCTACATTTTTTCGCTGTTAAACATCCGACAGTCGCAAATGTCTTCTGCGATGCCTTATGCTGGGCCATCCCACTGCTGCAACGCATCCAAAATACTCTGTCACTCGGCGAGAACTCGGCTTTCAATTTCAATTGTTTTCAGAAACTTTTTTCCTTGTGAATGCTGCACGTAATTTATGCGAAAAATTTGATAAGTATCTGCCGCATTCAAATTTGTGTTCTTCTCATAATAATAACAATAATTACAATTTAAATGAATTTCATCTTTGCCCAGAATATATGAAAAATATGAATAAATCGACGGTGGCACAGGCAGCCAGGCAGCCAGGCTCTGTTGCAGCATAGTCCGGTCCTCCGATGGAACTCCAACAAGTAAATTCGTTATTTGGCGGACCAACGTGGCCTTTAATCAAATTCCACGCGACATGCAAGGCATACAACACATTCAGTACAAAAAAAAAAACAGAGTTTCGTCGAGTTTTCGCCTGGGGCCCCCTGCCCACTAGATTGACCGTTGGGCAAATTGAAAGGGTAAAAAAATGTATGACAAGTCGCTGGCAGATCCATGTATATGTATTCACTGGCATGTACCGCTCGCATATGACTTGCAAATTGATGCAAAGTGGTGCCCAAAGTTGCTAGACTCCCCATCGGAGTAGAGCGACTCCAAGCGGATGTGCTTAGGGGTCCAGTTGCTGAATTCTAGACAAAACTCTGTACAAACTCTGTAGTCAGGGTAAGGGCTGGGCAGGGCAGGGCAGGGCAGGGCGGGGTTAAATGCAGCTGAGATAACGTTGAAGAAAATTGAAAAACTTGTAGAGCGAAAAGTTGTCGGAGCGTGCCACAGCAAAGCAATTGCAAGCCACGCTGCTCCACTGTCTCCACTCGCCCCGACAGATGACAGCGAAAAGTCAAACCAAAGCTGCAGTTGCAAGTTGCAAGTTGCGAGTTGCAAGAGCCAGGTGTATGCGTGCTTAAAACTTTGTTTTGTTTGAGCTGTGCCCGGGTGTCCTCCGTGGCATTGAATTACATGTGGGTAAGCGCTGAGAGCAATTAGCGGCCGCCCACTCAAGGGATTACCCTTCTCAATTTGGGTGCACTCGATACGGCTATTAGGCCCGACATGCCGACATGTCATTAGAGTACGTCAGACCCAGAGCCGCGCCAGAGTCAAATATTTGCGAAACATTTGAAGTACAAACTGCCGCGGGATCCCACTGGTGGGTCAACATGCTCCTCCAACCGACAGATGGCTCTCCCACGAAATTACTTTGAAACCAACGGTACATACGAGTGTGCCACTCGTAACCGAGTGCCCTTCAGCAGCAGAACAAACATCGAATTACGAGTACACACCCCGAACGACCTGCCATGGGCTTAATCTGACCCACGCGGTTTTAATAGTCATTAATTTCTAGTCCGCAGCTGTGCGGGAGTTGGGTGCGGGGGGGAACTGGAAGTCGCCGATCCGCTCCATGGTCTGACGCAGCTTTTCCAATCCCCTGCAGTTCGCCGCATAGGCGTCCAGCTGTTGCATTGCGGCAAACCAGCGCTCCAGCCGCGGCCATCGTGTCAGGCGAAACATGAGCTGCACCGTGCTCAGTGTGGTCACAATGGATATGTCGGCGAGTGTCAGCTGCGGAGCCCACAAAAACAACATTGAATTGCATCTCGGCTTTCGCAGGGAATCGCATTAAGTGCTGCGGTTACCTGTTCGCCTGCCATGTAATCGTGCGCCTCCAGATACTGCTCCATGATGCCGAACGCCTCGGTCAGCTTTCGTTCGTGATGGGCCACATCCACGTTGGCAAATCCCTTTCGAGCAATTTCCGACTGTAAGCGAGAGTGGAGATGAATGGAGAGTGTAAGCCTGGACAGCAACGCACCATGAAATCGCTGTCCCGGCGGAACAGGAAGGAACACTCGAAGAGCAGCCGATTCAGCACCTGCATGCGGGCATCGTGCTCTCTGGGCCAGAGTGTGCCAGCGGCATCGAACTTCTCCGCCAGATGGATGAGTATGGCATGGCTGTCGGTCAGCACCAAATCGCCATGGACCAGCACGGGCACAGAGTGCTGTGGATTCAACTGTGGATGGGATTACTCGATAGAAAATGCTCTACTCCAAGTTATGTGTTCTTACGGCTATGAAATCTTTCTCAAACTGATCCCCCTTAAAGAGATCCACGAAACGGAGCTCAACGTCAACCGCCAGCAACTTAATTAGGATCAAACAACTGCGAACCGGAGGGCTGCGATCGTCATAGTACAGAATAGGCTTCGCTTCAGACATAAGGAAAATATCAGGTAGACAAACAAAACGAAACGATCGCGTTCAGAGACGATAAACGACTAAGAGAGAATCAGATTGCTACTCACAAGATACGCTGGGAGGAAACACAAACCTGAGATTTTTCATTGCTTGCGGTGTAAGAAAATGTTAAATCAATTTTCTATAGGTTTAAATATTTGTTGAAAGAGTTGCTTCAGGGCATTCCCTTCTGTCCGGCATGGCAATTACACAGTTGCAGCAATTACCAAATAAATTTTGAAAGAATCAAATTAAATGAATTTGGCGCCGATTGTGCAGCCCTGAACTAGTGCTAGATAACATCAATATATGTGTGTTCCAACAATCGCAAAAAATACCGATATTTTTGTGTTCGTGGCCTAACAATTCAATAAAGATTAGTATTTATAATACGCCAAATTGATTCTCCACGCGGACTAAAATAATATTTTAGTGTTAAAAGGCTTTGCAAGCTAGTAAAATCAAATGGAACATCAAAATCGAGGAATATGACTTAAGACTCATGTTACGGTATATTGCGGTATATTTTGTATGGCTGTGCGGTATATTTGATCGATAAATCAGCGTTCACACACGTGCGCGCAAATGGAAATAAAAATAATGAAATCTGTTAAGGATGCCACGGATGAATCCACGCCGAAGGAAGCAGGCGAGGACAAGTCCAAGAAACGTCGGAATCCCTTCAACACACAGCGTCTGAAGGAAGAGAAGGAGCGGCGACAGAAGAAGCGCGCTCGACTCATTGTCCGGAACATCAGCTACAAGTCGACGGACGCCTCACTGCGGGAATACTTCTCCAAATGGGGCACACTGGAGGATGTAAACATACTGAAGCGTGGGGACGGCAAGCTGGTGGGCTGCGCCTTTGTCCAATACGAGACCATAAACCAGGCCACCAAGGCTATACTGAAAACGAACGGCACAGATCTGCAGGGAAGAAAAATATTTGTGGATTGGGCGCTGGGCAAAAACGAATACTCCACCAAGAATCCGAAGGATGAAGAGCCGGAGGATAAGAAGCCAAAGCTGGAAATTAAAGACGAAAGCGGGGAGGATGAGCCCAAGGTGGAAGCTGTCGAGCACGCACCCGTGAAGGATGACAGCGAAGACGCTGAAGGAGAATCAGATTCCGAGGATGACGCAAATGATGATGAGGAAGACACTGTAGGTGGAGATGATGATGGAGATGATGATGACGATGATGAAGATACAAAAGAAGATAAAGACAAGCTGGACATTGAAAGTGTTAAGAAGGAGAAAGTAAAATCCAACGATGTCAAAGAAGGCTGCACAGTTTTCATCAAGAATGTCCCTTTCGATGCCGAAGATTCTGACCTGCGAAAGGTTTGCCGTAAATTTGGCGTCGTCAACTATGCCATCATCAATCGGGAAGCGGTTTCTGGTCACTCCAAGGGCACAGCCTTCGTCAAATTCAAGGCTAAAGAATCCGCAGATCTCTGCCTGCAGGCGGGGACAGAGTTCACGCTGTTGGATGAGGTTCTGGATCCGCATCCAGCTCTCAGCAGAGATGAATTGAAGACGAAGCAGTCGCGGGAAAACAAGGATGATGACACTGGAAAGGATTCGAGAAATTTGTATCTGGCCAGAGAAGGTCTCATCATGTCTGGATCCAAGGCTGCCGATGGGGTTACTGCCTCGGACATGACGAAGCGCCATGAGTTGGAACAGATGAAGACTCAAGTGCTGAAGAACTTGAATCGGTAAGGCTTGGCATTAGCCCATCCAAATCATATCTGTATCCATCTTTCACCATTCTTGCAGCTTCGTTTCACGGAATCGTTTGTCCATCCACAATCTTCCCTACAACTACGACGACGAAAAGCTGAAGCAAATGGCTCAGACATACACAGGCTTCCGCCCCCATGAATGTCGAGTAATGAGGGAGCACAAGATCACTCCAGAGCATCCTAATGGCAAGTCCAAGGGCTTCGGTTTCATCTCCTTTGAGACGCATCAAAGGGCCTTGGCGGCACTTCGAAAACTGAACAACAATCCGAACATCTTTGGCCCTCAACATGTAAATATTTCGTCACCCGAAAAGCAAGCATTATAATCGAATGATCCTCTCAATCTTCCAGCGTCCTATTGTGGCTTTCAGTATAGAGGATCGTGCGGTTCACAAAATCAAAGAGAAGCGCGATGAGCGCTCAAAGCAGAATAATCCCACCTATCAGACAAAACTGCAGCAGAAGAAAGAGCGTCGTCAGCAGCAGCGAAGTGGACAGCACACCAAGGAGAAGCCACCCCAAGCGGACAACAAGAACAAGCTGCAGAAACACATCAAGAAACTGGAGGCCACACGAGCGGCTAAAGCAGAGGGCAAGGAAAAGGAAGAAAAGCAGCTCACCGACGTACAAGATTTTGTGGGGGCGGCCGCCAAGCCGGGCACTTCGTTGCGTATGCGATCCAAGAAGAAGATCATGGAGCAAGCCCAAGAGCATATGAAGCGCGTGAAAACCGAGAAACGCAAGACCAAGAACAAGAAGATACGTGAATCCCATCTGGCGGAGAGAAAGGCCGACAATCGGCCCAAGCAGGGACGCAAAAAGGAGATGGACGACCTGAAGCCACTAATTGACAAGTATAAGAAAATGATTACGGGCAACCAGGATGGCGGAGGTATCAAGGGTATCATGGGTGGTAAAATTAAGAAACCTAAGCGCACAAAGTGGTACGCGGAATAAGCTTCATCCTGTCTAGGCTAAGAAAAACGCTAGCAATAAAAATGTAAATGAGAAACCCGATCCAGGTGGCTACTCCTCAGGTAGAGTGCGCCATTTTCCCATTTGAACGAACATCTGCCTGCCATATAGGCCCTACAAGTGACTTGATTCTACCTGTCCTATATGCTATATATAATTGGGAGACAGTGTCTCCTCTTCAGTATTGCCTAGCAGTGTCTGTGAAGCGTTTCGAGCGCTCTAAATTGAAAATGGCTCCGCGTGAAAAAGTTGAATTCGTTTTGGTTCGTCTGTCGTATGTGCCATATATGTAAGTACCGAGATCACAGATTCGAAGCGTTGTGAAGTGATAAGTAAGGAATTTCCATCCTCAGCCATCCGTTGTATCCACGCATCAGTTATCAGATAAGAAAACATCCTCCAACTGGGTCGATTATACAAGTTCGTGATTGGTTCGAGCATGTAATGCTCAGAGAACGCTCGAAACTGCAGCCAGGTGTCAATTTGCGCTACTCCGAGTGGCGCATTATCACCGGAGAAGCGGACCTCTTCAAGGTGCAGGGCTGCTTCTTCGACAAGATCATGCTGGTGCTCGGCGAGGAGAACATATCATGGGTGTTCTATCACAACATGCCGCTGCATCGACGCATCGAGGGAAGTGCCTGCCTGCCGGTGAGCTACTGCGGATGCTGCCTCAACAATCAGTACCTGCAGATTATTGACAAGATTAAGCAAACTCTATCGAGGACGAAAAAGCGTTAAATAAAATCATTGGTCTACTAATGGAAACAAGAGTTTATGTTATATGATGAACGCTTTCAATTTCACTATACAATAGCGGCTGTCTACTCCAGCCAGTGGAAGCGAGAGCCGTACTTGGCTGGTGGCTTCGGGTAATCCTCGGGCAGTCCGGGCGTGGCATCGGGATACGATTTGAGTTCCTCCTTCTTGGGAGCCTCCCGGGCAGAGTGAATGACCTGGTTAACATTAATTAATGTGTTACATTTGGCAAATATGATTTTTAGCATCAACTTACCTTGGCCCTGGAAAAGTAGCCATAAGATGGACGCTCCCAGTCAAAGTTATCCTTCACGCACTTGTCAAACACACCTTGGGTCTTGCGGCACCTTAAGTAGGTATAGATTAGCATTGCTCATACCCAGAGTCATATCTTTAACTCACTGTGTAAATGCCATTGTGCCGCTGCTCTTGTCCAGGCAAGTGGCGTACTGCATAAACTCCTCATGGCAGGTCTTCTTCACCTTGCGGAAGAAGTTCAGGGCGCAGCTGGTGACGGCCTTTCCCTCGCCCAAGCAGGCACGCGGATCGTCCAGCTCTTGCCTGCACAGCATAAACTCCTGAAATTACCATCGGAATTAAACGTAAACAAACCCAGAACGGTGGGGTTTTGAGGTTAGGTTATATAACTGAAGCGGACCAACTTTAGTGTCTGCGCTGCTCCTAATTGATCTTTTAGTTGCACAGCAGCTGGACACTCTTATATAGATTTAATGTGAAGTAAATTATATTCACTAACATTATTTTCCTGTTCGCATTGCTTGCCCAAATGAAAGGAACCAGCACGCAGAGCCGCTGAAGAAAGGTTCAGCTCCTGGACATTGAGCTCCGACTCCTCCGGCAGCGTTGTGTTGTTGGTTATGACCATGGCGAAGCTTCTCTTCTTCCCGTTGATTAAAAATGTCTACAATGAGCCAGTTAATTGATATTGTAACTTAAATTTCAATATTCAGATTTACTTTTGCCTACAAACAACAGCTGACTGGGCTGCTTCCAGTGTGACTGAGCCTCCGAAATATACCGAAAAATATCACAACATTTATTTAATATACAGATATACCATACAACTTATACGACTACAAACAACCTGGCATCTCTGTCTGGAAAAACAGCTGATTGCATTTGTTTTGTTATTGAAATAACTATTATTTTGTAATTCTGCTAAAAAAGAGCTTAAATTAAATAAACAAGCGAGATATGCACGCCACTGCCATTTAGCAATGAACCTGAGCCATGAACCCTCTGATTGCAATGAGTTTATTAAGAGCAAACTATACCGGACCAGCGGCAAATGTGGTGCGAACAACATGGCACGTTTAATTGTATAAATAACCTATCTTTATGCTCCCCTTAGCGATATACGCACGCCAAGCGGAGCTCTATGTTCAGGTGAAGCCGACTCCAACAGTCAGAGTCCATGCACCAGCATCATCCATGGCGGAGAGTAACAACAACATAACCCACATTCGTCACGACATTTGGTTCCACATTGCCATGCATATAGATCCCGAGGACGTGCAGACATTCGCCCTGATATGCAAACAGACCGCCATTCTTGTGAGCTCTCGAGCATTCTGGCGGAATCTGTATAAACGATACTGCGTGGGCGAGACGTTGGGCTGGAACCTGGTCTTGCCAGCCCACCTGCAGATGGAACAAATATGTAGCTGTGATACAAAATCTTTGCGATCGCTTGTCGTTAAGGCGCTCTTTTACTGCCACAGACCACTGAAAGTCCGACTTGAACAGAGTTACAATCTCGACTGGCTGCTACATCGCACCTTCGTCACTTGTTGGCAAAAACAATATCAATGCCTGTGGGTAATATGCTATAAGTTTTGGAATAAACAGCCAGGCGTAAATGTTGAAGAGGCTGAAGCGCCTGCTGGCCAAGTGGTGAACGACTGGGAGTCGCTTGCGGACGAGGATGAAGGACAGCTAACACCGGACACTGGCAATCCAAACGAAGGAGTTGTACTGCTGGTTGTGGTATGCCGCCAGTTTGTGCCCACTCCTACGCTTTTGGCCTATAGCCAACAGCAGGCGAGGTATCGCCTGAGAGCCACCCGGGAGCTGCTCTGCACAGATATGCGGGCGAAGAACTTGGAGCTAGACTTTGCCGAAGACACCAGCAGCAATGCGACAGTCACTGTGAAATATCCGCGCATAGCAAAGTACAAAGTTTTGCCCTGGTGGCACCCTGACTTCCAGAGATTTGTGAAATAAATTTCGAGTAACACTTACACTTTACACTTGTTTCATTATCATGAGCATCAATGTGATTGTTATCTGTCAGCCACTGACTGCGCTTGTTGCTCCTTATCTAAAGTGCTACTGGTTAGGCGGGCAGCAGCAGCATGTGTTCGACACTGAAGCAAGATTGTGAACAAGAGATTGTTGCATTTAACATTTTATTCAAACGCACACGGGAGTTGTCATTGTTATTGAGGGTAATCACATTTGCATACTTAAGAAAAAGAGTCATAAGAGTGTGCATCGTCGTTATAAAAAAGCGAATGTTATCGGTATTGTTATGGGACTAAAACTGGAGGAATCCTGCTCGTATATACACTTTGATCTTAAACATAATTGTGGGTGTGCTACCAATAAAATCATTGAAGAGGTGGTGGTCATTGTGTAAATTCCGGCATTTCGGTGTTTGTGTCATTACTTAAATTAGTGGAAGCATCCTTTGAAGATTGGTTCGCTTTTGTCGCTCTGTCTCTAGGCCTATACTTTGCCAAGCAGGTCGTGTCCGTAGGGCTTCTTGCGATATCCTTTAAAGGCGAACAACTTGAATGCCACGACCATCATCACAATGCAGAAGGCGTAGAGAAGCATACCCATCCGCATATCCATGTCGCTGAATACACTCGAAATCTGACGCTTTTGTCGCATTTTCTCCGCCGTCGCATGCAGCAGATCCTCCCGTTGCACGCCGTATCTGCTCACAAACTGTGGATTGTTGATGTTTTTGAGGAAACTCAGAACGGCATCCTTGTTCCAGTTGATTTCCATTTTGTCCGACGTGGAGCCGGGCGTGCGGTAGCACTGACTGCAGCTCTTCTCGCTCGGAAACTGGATCTTCGGAAACTGAGGATCCTCTGTGTTGTCGCCGGCCAGGCGCTGGTTCACCTCGTTATGCGCTGCCCAGAGCCACAGTACGGCTTCTTCCTTGTTCGGCACGCTCCATATCTTCCGTCTCGAGGCCATTGCCTGCAAAATACACACAAACAAAACGAGTTATCCAATAGGTAGGTGTACATACATGCGTCACAAGTGCGCAGCTGTTGGCACAACTGCGAGGAGAGGCCTACTTATGAATGTACAATGCACCTAAATACTCGTACAACTTACGGTTTAGTTAACGTGCACCACAAAGTGTAAACAAGAAGCTTTTTCATACAGCGGAGACCGAAGCATGTGATACTCTGGCAGATCGACCGTTGCCTGCACAACTGGCTCACAGATTTAATCAGTCTGTGGCTACGATTTCTTTTTTGAAGATGATAATGATATACTCTCAACAAGGCTTAGGGTATAAAATCACATGTGTTTGCTTCGGTTTTTGCAATGACTTTCGTAACTACAACATCTGGAAGTTTTCTGCGGAGAGTCGTAGTTATCTCTCTAATACATGATAATAAATAGGAACCAAACCAGTTTGCTCTATGAATTGATTGTTTTGCTGACGAAGCATATAGTGGATGTAAGTTAAAATTATTAAGCAGAATTCACGAAAAATACGTGATTGTTCAATTAGTAAATGAAAGCTACATATTTCAATAATCGCCGTGTTCAGCGAAATGGATTGAAGACTACGCAGTTCCTGGAGTTACTGATCCATAAACTCAATTATTTGATTGACGCTGCAGAACTGTACCCAGCGCTTTTACCAGTAGCTGTGCTGGTTAAAATAGTTTCTACAAAAAATAACTTATTTTTCGTATGGAAAAACCCCTGTGTCAGCGGTTCAGGGCCGTTTGCCTCTTCACTCTCTCCCTGCGCCTGCCTGTGCTTTGATGACCCTACTGATCTCATAGGAAGAGCTTTGACTCAATCAGCGATTTTGTGGTCATTAGCACGTACTCTTGATAGCCTGCAGCTCACTGGTGACTCACCTGAAAGTGATCGGCACATTCGGTACAGCCGAAAAAGTTCTTGATGTAGCCGTGCATGGCCTGTAGCACTTCGAGGGGATCCAGCGAATCCTCGTTCTCGGCCGCCTGCACTGTCATGAAGTGGAACAAGGTCCAAAGGGAACAGCTGAAGCCCCGCAGGTTTGGACTGGAGCCAGTGCAGCCCACAAAGTGCGTGGACGAGTAGATGGGACTCAGTTGGCTCTCGAGTCGCTGCAGCTCTTGCTCGAACTGTTTGCCTGTCAGCTCCTGATTGAACTGGACCACATAGTCCTTCAGCTTGGACAGCATCTGGTTGCCATTGTGTCCCAAAGGGTTGTATCGTTGCAGCACGCCCAGGAAGCGCTGGAGGGCCAGTAGACGTTCGCCTCCGATCTCGTTCACCTTTGGCACTTCGTTGTGCAGCACTGTGCGGATGGCCTGCTCGAGATCTGCCTGGTAAACGAAATGTTTGTTGCGATGCACTTCTTCGAGGATTGCCTTGTGCTCAGCCTTTTCTCCATTAGCTGTCACCGCAGCATGCTGGATCTCAGCCTTCTCCGGCCGCGGAGTTATGTTCTTCTTGCCCAGAGCTAACCGAATGGTCTCGGAATACGATGGGCCAGTCTGTTCAGCAGGTGCGTAGGGTGTGATGTCCCCTTTGCGATCCACAATAGACAATTGATGGCTGGTGGGATCAATTTTAAACTTGGAAGCAGCCGTCAGATCGCTGACGCGGCGCACCTGCAGAGCGGGCCACTGGAGCAGGAACAGAGCCGTTTCAATGCCCAGTGTAGAGTTCTCCGGCTCGTAGACAAGTGCCACAAACTCGCGCAGGCTACTCAGGCCCTCGAAGATGGTTGAGGTGGAGTCGTTCTCCGTGACATGGTGGAAGTTTGGCCAGTAGGTGTTGTTGGTGCTGCTTGTTAGGTTCTCGGCGGCCAGGAAGCCCGCCAATAGGCTGCGAATCTCGGCCGGATCCTGCGATTTGAGATCCTGTCCATAGTTCTTGACACTAGGCTGGAAGCCAGGACCCATGTAGCGGAGCGTTGGATAGCCCATTACCTCGTAGGTGCGACAGATTCCATTGTTCTCCTCTGCCGCGCAGTCAATGGCACCAACAATTACCACATCCTGCCAGGAATACAGCTGCTCCGCCACCTGCTTGTAAGTGGGAGCAAATCGCCTACAGTGCCCACAGTATGTGTTGTAGAACTCCACCAGCGAGCCGTGATTCTGCTCCAACACGGTCTCGTTGAAGTTGGCCACACTCAGCTGGACAACCTTGTCATTCTCGTCGTACAGGCCCAACTGGTCGTCGGTAGGCGCTGACTGCTGCTTCAGAAGTGCCTCGTATCGCTGCAGCGGGACGCCAGCGGTCGCGGTCCCCAGCAGCACAATAACTGTTAAAATTGCCAGCTGTGCACCAGACATTTTCCGGAGTGCGAGTGTGTGGTGTGGAATTCGTGTGCTGTGCTTTGCAGTGTGGAGCGACTGATTTGATAAGTTTTAGCGCAGCATTTGGAATGTTTTATGGTTTCAATAGATTGATTAGCTATGCAGCAGTGTGACCGTCAGGGCCTCGTAAATATACCGAAATACAGCCTTGCATTTTCAAAATATACTGTAATATACCGTGAATCTTAAATTATTTTCCTCGTCTTTTATGTTTATATATGATATTACTAGCTAGTTAGGAGTCTCAGCATTTAAAATGTAGTTTGACTCAAATCATCATTTAATTCTCCGCAGGATTAGGCTGATTTTATGATTTATCTTTCCTGAATGATTGCACTCTGACTTATTCATTTAGTTCGCATTTCTCATTCTCATCATCTCTCAGTTCGAACTAGTTTTTGGCAGTGACAGGGCTGCTCATCTAGTTCGTAATTCTCAATTAATCATAAATAAGTAAGTTAGTTACTTAGTTACTACTTACTGTTTAACTTTAAAGTGCACCACCAATATGAAATCAACGTACTAGTATTGAACCTGTTTATTGATTCATCAAGTTGTCATCCGGGGGCGAAAATAACGGGAATACAATGATTTTGCGTTCATGGGATCGGATTCGGCCCCGTTGCTTAGCTGATTTGTCCTGCCTCCTCCTCCTGGTGGTGTTTGTTCCGGTGGCATATGTCTTTCATATGACTCTGGTGCTGCCGGAGTTGTTTGGAGTCGGAGGCTTCTGGTACACTGTGATTTGGGTGGCTGCCCAGTTTATAATATTTAACATCACCGCGAATATGCTCGCCTGCATGCTGGTGGACACCACCATCAGAAGTGAGTAAAACCAGGCTAACCTGTTCGAAATGCCGTTTCAATGAATTATTTCTTTTAGTGGAGCTTCTGAAGCCGCCGTTGGATCCCGATTTGCGAGCCCGCTGGCACATGTGCAACGAGTGCCAGGCGCTGGTGCCACCCCGGTCCTGGCACTGTGAAGTGTGTAGCGTGTGTGTGCTAAAGCGGGACCACCATTGCCGCTTTACATGCTGTTGCATTGGACATCACAATTACCGTTATTTCATCTACTTTCTGGTGTATCTGATGATTGGTTCCTTCTTTGCGAGCATCCTGGGCGGCATCTATCTGTGGAATGTTCACTTTGACTTCTATTGGACACCATTCACCCTGATCACAGTGTTCGTACCCGCAGTGAGCCTCGCTCTGAGTCCCTGCTGGGAAAGCTTCTACTTACTTACATACCTTCTCACTTGGCTGGCCTTTGCGATATCCAGCCTGCTACTCGTCTACCACTGGCCAATACTTCAGTTGGGCTCGGTGGCAAAGGAGCGCCGCAGCCGAAACTACGACCGTGGGCTGCGCTCCAACATGGAAATGATATTCGGCAAGCGGATGCACTTGACGTGGCTATCTCCGTTTGTGCGCAGCGAGCTGCCTCACGATGGCATCAACTGGGAGCCCGTGGGCACGCATCTAACCAAAGAGGATTAACAGTAGTGAAACCCGTCACTCGAATAGTTTGATCTCAATATTATAGTATTCATTTAGCACATGCCAAGGCATTTACTTAACAATCGTGTTTACCTCAATTACATACGAATCTTTAGCACCAAGTTGACTACTTCTCGAGGAAACTCTCGCCGACAAGCGACTTCAGCTTGGCCAGATGGGTTTCGTTCAACGTGAAACCATCGTGGATGCGCTTGGCGATGACACTCGATTCCATATTGTTGTCGACAGCATACTGGAGGGCAGCCAAGGCTTGGCTGGGTGATTTCTCTTTGATCGAGGCCTCAACGTACTCCTGCAACGCGCTCTCCGCAGGTGTGCCAGGAATGCGATGCTGGTTTTTGTCAATGTGGGAAAACACTTCGTTGGCCTTCTCGTAGTTGTCGCCTCGGACGAGCAGAGTTAGAATGTCGCCAAGCATTTGTCCGGTGAACGAGACCTTTTTGATCCGCCTCACCGACTCCTCGATCTTGTTGTACATGTCCAAGGCCACCTTGGCACACTGCTCCGGGAGCTGGGCCTGCGATGGCGTTTCCGCATTGGGTCGATTGTCCACCATAATGCGCAGAACATATAGCAAGAGGCTTTCGCGGTGCGTGTGGTCGAACACAACCATGTCGGACCAGATGCGAGGCACGTGCTCGACTGCGGCGTTGATCTCAATGGTCCGTAGCACTTCCTCCATGATGCCCGGCTCGGGTATATAGATGTTGGGCACCAGCAGGTCGTAGGTCAGCATAAAGTCCTCTATCGATTCAGTCTGGCAGAGCAGGGCCAGATAGTTGCGGTAATAGATAGACTCTTTGAAGGAATCGCCTACCAAATCGTAGTTGTTGCCCGTATGCAGTAGCTCGTTTACCTTCTTGGCCAGCGCCTTATCATTCAAATGATTGCGGCAAACATCCATGGCAGTGGCGAAGAAGTACGTGTCCTTGGGATGCTCCACCGTGAACTCTCTGCCAGCAATCTCGTTCAGTATGTCCACAATGACATGGGACACGGGACCGCGCTCGCGGCAGAAGATGATCAGCAGATAGTAGTAGGAGCCCAGGCTCGGGCTAACACCAAGCTGCTTAAACTCTGGCAGAACTTTGAGGGCCGACGAGCGGGCCAGTTTGAAGTTGCCAAACGTGCTAATGCACTGGAGAATGGCATTCAAGGTGCCCAAATTGGGACGCAGTTTCTGCTGCGACATTTGCTGCAGCAGCTCGGTGCACAGCTGCCATCTTTGCTCGGCATTGTCCTTCAGAAAGCTGATGATTTGGATAATCGAATTGTAAGTATTTGTGTCCAATTGAATTTGCTTTTCTCCGGCCTCCTGCAGCAGGGCGTATGCCCGCTCACACTGCAAATACTTGGCCATGCCACGAATGAGGGCAGCGTAGGTCTGGGGCGTCTTTGGTTCGATTTCGGCATACAGCTTCTCGGCCAGGTCACCGTCCTTCCACGTCTTTCCATGCCGTTCACGTCGTTGGTTGTTCTGCAGAAACCAGCGTTCCTCAATGTACTCCTCAGGCAGTGGGTCCTGGTTGTTGTGGAAGCAAACAAGTTCCAAAAGACTTTGCTTCAGCTCAGGACTGACGGTCATTCCCTTTTGTTCCAGCAGGTTGTACACAAGCACGGCGTCCTTTAGCTCTCCCAGCTCAATCAACTGCCCAAGAGAACTCTCGTCCACCTCAGACTCTTCAGTGTAAACCATGCTGGGGGCGAACTTTTCAATGGCTGGTTGCGCTTCTTGGTGCTGTGTTGTGTTGTGTAAAATAGTTAACTAGAGGCAATCTTTTATCTGTCCACCTACCAAAAATAGTTCACGGTGCTCTTCTTTTATCCATTTGGCAGCCTTGCGTCCAGCCTCTTTCGACATGGCGTATGTGCGCTTCGCCATATTCGACATGGGTATCAGGAACGGATCATCGTGGTACTTGTAATGGGGCGCCGTGTGGTCCCGCCCCACGGTGCTGGCCAATGCTTTAAGTATGTCCGTAGGCGATCGCTCTATGCGATTTGGGATTTCAATGTGCTCCACAGCCGGTGTGGCAGGAGTGCCTGTGGTGGTTGTGTAATGCGTGCTGCTGGTAGTTATGCTGCGTCCAATGCTGGCCTTGGGCAGCAATCTGAGCTGGCGCGATAGGTACATGGTAATGCAGGTGCGGGCCAAAATCTCGGCTGTTTTCAGTTATGTTTATTACAATTATTTATAATATTTCTTTGATATCGGTGCTAATTTGTGTGACCGCGGGTTAATCGATAAAACATACGCGTCTGGCCTCAAAAAAATACTGGAAAAGTATATAATATACCGTGAACGGTCACCCTGGTGGGCAGCGTCTGCAAGTGGGAAACTAAAAACCGTTAGTCTGAGTCTTTGACATAGATTGCGTTTTAAAGTAGCTTTTGTATAATTTAACATTGTGAATTCGTTTTCTATAGAAGATTAAGCACCCCTCACCAAATGAGATCAGAAAGAGTCGCAGATATTATTTGAAATATATTTTATTGGTAGGCAGTTTTGAAGAACATTTTTAATGACATTTATATATAATGAACATGTTTCAAATAATCATTTTCATCTCGTAATCATTTTCCGTTACGTTTTTCTTTTTCCATTGTAATATTCTTCTATGTATGTATGTATGTATATAATAAATTTATTTACTTTATCATTATTATATATTCCCTCCACTCGCTTTGTCTTCCTTTGTTTAGTTGCTGCGGTTGCGTTTTTTTTGTTTTTGTTTCTTTTTTGTGGTTGTGGTTGTTGGTTTTAATTTGGTTTTGTTTTTTTTGTTCTGTTCATATACCTTGTAAACTTATGTAGTTTCATATATGTATAATTTATATATATTATGTATATATATGTGTGTATATATATATAATGGCTTATCTATAAGTAATTGTTACTTAAAAAACATTATATAATAAATATTTACTTGATGTATGCCACCTCTTGTTACCTTTTCCCATCCTCCTACTGCTCTTTACTCATACATACATATATTTGTATAATATATTGTATGCATGTATATGCATATTCTTTTATTTTATTTTATTTTATTTATCAATAATTATTACCAATATCGTAGATCACCAAACTTGTTTAAAAAAATGTTTTCACGAAATGGTTTTTGTTCTTTCTCATGTCTCTGGGGAAATCTGGTTAGAGTTTCAGTTTCGTTTATGGCGTGTGATTTGGGATTTGGGATGTGGTTTTGGGCGTACTCGGATGTTACGGTTTCGGCTTAGGGTTCCTTACCCCCTGTTCCGGCGCTTCCTCTCTGGCCAATATCTGACTGCTCCTGCTAGTGACTACGATGTTCTGATGGTCTAATGGATGTGATGTGGCGATAT
Source organism: Drosophila guanche (assembly GCF_900245975.1). NCBI lineage: Eukaryota > Metazoa > Arthropoda > Insecta > Diptera > Drosophilidae > Drosophila > Drosophila guanche. The sequence continues at coordinate 7,045,978 of NW_022995743.1, read as the reverse complement.
TTTTATAATTTGCGCTCGCTTTCCATATCTGCTATGCATATGTATGTTAATATATCTATATTAGGTATTTATCTGTATGTATCTTCCTATATTCATCTATGTATCTTACGCATTTGCTCTAGTCATAAATATATATGTATTGTATGTATATATAGGTCTATGTACAAAGAAGTACACAATGGGATCTAATCTGTGATTTTGCCTTTCTTTTGTTGGAGATCATTTGCCCTAATTCTACCTCGACTTTTCTCCTATATAAATTCATTTAGTGGCTGCTCCTGCGATCTCTCCTACATTTCTCAGGTCCGATCCCTTGTTATCTAGTAGTATTGTATTTAATGGGTGTTTTTGGTTGGTTGCCTTTATTGAGTTTACAATTTGCTAAATTACATTATTCGAGATTTTGTTTGTTTTCTTTAATTATATATTTGCTAGAGTTTTGTATAGAAAAATGTCTTGAAGCTTTCCACTTGCCACTCTTGGTTTTTGTTTTTCTTGGGTTCTCCTCCTTTTTATCGTTTAGTTTTCTCGTATTTGTATTTGTAAGTAGGGTACACGACGGCGGGGATAATATGATTAAAGTGTTTACGGTAAATACTATATTGTAGATAGTACCGTTAGTTAGTTCTGCTCCTCTTGCTTCTGATTCGCTTCTGCTTTGTTGCTGCGGCTGCTGCTGTTATAATTGAAACTATCTAGGCTAACAATACGATACGTGGTAAGTTTAAGTAGATAAAGGCAAACGTTTCCTCTCGCGCTTTTCATCGTCTGTCTACAATTGGAAATCTATATCGAAAGTGAAATCGAAATCGAAATCGAAGGTGAGGGTAGAGGTGTGTGAATAGAAGAAAGAGAGTGAAAGTGTGTGGGGAAATTGAGTTTCTAACTTTAGTTAACATGAGATCAGCGCTATCTTGTGCTGGATATGTTGGCTTCCATTTTAGCGTTATTGCGTCGTAAAAAATGATTCAACGTTGATCCAGCGATTTGTTTTTGTGTGTTCTGTGGGGTGTTTCTATAACTGTGTGTGTGTGTGTGTGTGTGTGTGTGTGTGTGTGTGTGTGTGTGTGGTGTGTGGGATGGTTATATTGTCAACGTTGTGTGTGTTTGTCAAAGTTTGATTTGTCGATAGTTAATTTGCTTGTTCTCAAATGGCTCGTGTATCGAATTGCATATAAATAGTTAGTTTTCATATATTATACAGTTTCTGTTATAACATAACTACACACGTATGTACACACCTGCCAAGCCACTTGGGCTCGCTCTGCTCGGCCTCGGCCATCAAATAAGGGGTGGGAAATATCGAAAATGCTCGATCTTCTCGAACTACATTGTATTACTTGACCTGCGAACTCGTGTAGATTTTATTCCGCTTTTCCCCATCGTTCCAAGCTAAGGAACTTTTCCGGGGCGAATGTAATGTTTTGGGTGGAAAATGGGGTGTTGCGGTTAGCTACTTCTGTATATACACAAATGTTATCAATGCTATGTAAACGGAACTAAGGTCAAAGCGCCGAATATGCCATAGATTGTTGTTCTATCATAATTTACTTGGTCATTAATCATTTATCTAATTGGGTTGCAAATGGTTTTGGGAGAAGTTCGCATTGGAGTTCATTCTCCAGTGAGAGATATTTATAGCTCTACAACTTTTGTTTTGATCTCTATGTATTCTGTGTGGTAGGAGGAGGGTGTTTCGAGAATATTTTTAAAGCGTTACAAATTTTCATCGCCATATTTTATTATCTTCTTTTTCTTGGGTATGATATAGGTTTCTATGATATGATTGTGTTGTGTCATTTGCTTCGTCTTTTGCTGAATGTCATCGTGGTTTGGGTCTGTATCGTAGCCGAACTTAACTGATAATCTAATTTATATATAGCTTGGAGGAATACACCGACTTCCAACTATCTGTCTCTCCTTCATTTCATTCTTGCTTTACATTGGCAGTGATTTTTCCGTCATTCTACGTTCACATCCGTTCCGTTACTCTTTACTACGCTTTCTCTACAGTCAGTGGTGTTCATTCTTTCTATACTTGTTTTTTCTCAGCTACATTGCAAATAATAAGAATGGGCAGAGGGCGGTGAGTGTGTGCCAAACTAATCAAAATATTTACTACAATTTGTCTCTATGATATATGGTATGGTATAAAATGTTTATATATTCGTGGTAGCTATTATTTATGCAAATTGATATTATACATATACATATATAGAGGTCATATATGATCGATAACATTAACACTTTCTGCACTCCATCAAGACGAAATATGTACGAGGGACTTTTGGACTAGACTGACCCTGGAGTCGCCCATGTAAATGTACCTTCTACGGGTATGCAGTTTTTCAATGCAGTTTCACAGCTGACAAAAGTAAAGCTTGTGTACGATTAACTACGAGTTGGGAGTTGTTACTGATCGTATTATTGTTGTATGTTGTGATTGATTTAATGGAACATATATATATGTAAATTGTAAATGGTACTCGTAACGTTTAACGGAGTTTATTATTATCGGTGTTATACATATTAGTGTTTTACGATTTTGTATAGGTATTCTCTCTTTACGTTCCGCTTATTCTTTGTCCGTCCACAAATGGATCTGTATAGTTCTTTGGTACACGCCTAAATAGAATTTGTAATAGCAATCCATGTAACTACAATATACATGTATAGTACATAATATGTATATGGGACTCATATCTTTATCATAGTATCTGTTGTATTATCTTTGTTGTATAATTTATTGCTCTACATATGCTATTTGTATATTCTCCTCCCTTTTTGTTGTATGTATGATGGATGTTTTTGCTTTATGTACAGTGTGGAATGCGTGAATGCATGTGGAATGGGAAGTGGTTAATGTTTTACTAACTATAACAGAGGCTAGCATATAAGTTACATCTTCTACTTCGAAATAACTCGTACTATCTTCTCCTTTGTCTGTTTATTTTTGTTTGCTCCTTCCGTTTGTGAATCACATTCGCGCAGTTAGGAGAACAACGGCTTATGCGTGCTGCGTGCGGGGGACAATTGGGTGGCTAGCCTCTAGACATAGCGTAGTCACGTTCCTGAGCTTTTACAGTAGCGACAGAGAGTGAGTGTTGGACAGAAAGCTCTGGTTTGGGTGTTTTATAGGCAGAGAGAGTGAGTGAGAAAGAGAGACAAGGTTGTGTGTGGTTGCCTAAACGGTAAACATTAAGTTGAGTTCGAAAGAGGATCGAGAAAGAGAGTTAGTGAGAGAGATACAGAGAGAGAGAGAGAGAGAGAGAGAGCTAAGAAAGTTCGAGACAAATGAAGCTTTACGAGCTGCTGACATTTAAATGCATCCATAATTTGAGTATAGCGGCAACCTAATTGTACATACACATAAATATCAAATAATTGCATTTTGCATTTTCATTTCGCATTTACATAGTGTCATTTACAATTGTGTGTGGGTGTTGTGTGGAGTGGTGGTGTGGTATGTGAGAGTTGTAGAAATACTGCATATATGTATATATGTATATATGTATGTAGTTGGTATAAGTATCTGGCATCGGTAGTATACAAAATAGTAGACAGTGCTTTTGGTATATTCTTTTTGTTTTGTTTTCTTCTTTATCGTATCGTATTAGGTAAATATCTGCATCTGCATCTGTAGCTGTGGGTGTGTGGGTCTTGGTTTTTCTATGTTTCTTTAGAAAAAGCTCTTCAAGAAGCCAGCTGGCCCAGCCTAAGGAGAGAGAGAGAGAGTGAGAGAACGAGGGCTTACATTTGCTGAACGTTCAAAAGAGAGAGAGATAGAGAGAGAGAGATAACTTACATCTTGCTGCTGCTGTTGTTGCGTTTGTGCTTGTTTGACTTTGGCTTGAGCGATCTTTAAGGCTCTATAACGGAAAGGGGAAAGGGGGAGAGGAGGGAGATAATATCCAATATCCAAGTTTGTTTGATTTTGTATCTACTCACTGTTGCAAATCCATGATGGTCTTCTCCTTGGCATTCTGCTCCTCCTGCGACATTTGTACCAATTGCAGCAAACGCTCCGTTTCGGTTGCCGCCTTCTTGTGCTCCTCCTTTGTGTTCTGCAGCTCCTTCACGCACCTAAAAAGAGAGATAATAAATAGTAAGGGACATACGAATCTGCCATCCCAGTGCAAACTTACGCTTCCAGTTGCCGTTGCGTGTCCATGAGCTTCTTGTTGAGCTCGCCGGCAGCCGCCGCGCCGCCGCCCTGTGTCTGGAGGGATTTCTCCAGCTGGTCCATTTGCTCCTTGCGCTTGCGCAGCTGCACATCGAAATCGGACATCTTCTTCTCCTTGTCCTCGATGTCCTTGCGCTTGGCCTCGATCTGCTTGCGCTGCTCGTCGATGATCTTCCGCTCGCCTTCGGTGGCCTTCGCCTGGTTGTCGATCTGCTTGCGCACCTCCTCCAGCTGCTTCTGCTGCTGCTCCAGCTGCTGACGCTGCACATCCGTGGCGGCTGCCCCAGCATTGCCAGCCTGCTGCAGCTGCTGCATCTGCTGTTGCAGCGTCTGAATCTGTTGCTGCAACTGTTGCACCTGCTGCTGAGAGCTCTGCAACTGCTTGGCCTGCTCCTGATTCGAGAGCTGCAATTGCATTAATTCCATTGTTTGATTAGTTTGAAGATCCAGCCCTTCCGAAGGGAGCACTCACCTGACTCTTTTCGAGTTCCTGGACCAACAGTTCGAGCTGTTGCTGGAAGCGATCCCTCTCGGTGCAGGCGGCCTGCAGCTCGGTGCGGACCTTCTCAAGCTCCTTGGCATCGACACCGGCTCCGGCGGCGGCACCTGCCGCTGTTTGCTGCTGCTGTGCCGCCTGTTGCTGCATCTGCTGCTGCATCTTCTGCATCTGGGCGTGTTGATCCTTGATGTGTTGGTCCATTAACTGGATACGATTTGTCGGATTAGACAGCTCCAAAAGTAATGGCTACCAAGTCAGACACTCACCTGGATGCGCTTGTGCATTTCCTGGGCGGCTTTGTCGGCCATGTCGGCGCGTCCCTTCTCCTGTTCTATGACCTTGCGCCACTGCTCGATCTCCTCGGGTCGGGCGCCCGCCGCTGCGGCTGCCGCCGCCGCCTGCTGTGGTCCTGCCGCGGCCAGGGCTCGCTCCGACTCTTGCAGCTTCTGCTGGAGCGCTTGGATCTCCTTCTGCATGGCCTGAATCTCGGCGGGGGCTGCCGGTGGCACCTGCTGGCCGTTCCGCAGCTTGCGGTTCTCCTCGCGGGTCTTTTGCAGCTCCGCTTCGGCGTTCTGCAGCTCCTTCTGGAAGTTCATGAGGATCTCCTGGCTCTTCTCCAGCTGCAGGACGAGCTGCTCGCGCTCCATGGCCAGTTGCTTGATGTCGGTCTCCAGCTTCTGCACGTGCTTCTCCAGTTGGGGATGGGGGGCAGCGGCAGCTGCGGCTGCGGCTGCGCCTCCGCTGCGACTTGCCTGGCGGAGCGACTCCTTCTCGGACTCGGACTTCTCGAGGCGATCGTGGAGGCGCCCCAGCTCAGCGCCCATGCGCTCGAACTCGATGCGCGTGGACTCGGTGTTCTCCTGCTGCTTGGCCAGATGCATTTGCGCCTTCTCCAGTTCCTTGGCCAGGCGACCGGCCTCCAGTTCGGTGGCATCGCGCGACTGCAGCGCCTTCTCGAGGCGATCGCGCAGCCGGTCGATCTCTTGCCGCTCGCCCGCCGACAACCCCGAGGTGGAGGCGGAGGAGCGAACCGGATCGCCGGGGCTCACCGAGGACTGTTGTAGGCGCAAACGATCGACCTCCTTCAGCAGCTTCTCGTGCTTGTCCCGCGCCTTCTCGCGCTCGATGTGCGCCCGCTCCAGCTCCGAGCGCTGCTTGTCCTGATTGGCCAGCAGCTTGGCCACCTCTCCCTTGGAGAGCTCCAGCTGCAGGCTGGTCTCGTGCAGCTTCGACTCCATGTTCTGTATCTCGTTCTCGATCTTCTCGTACTTGTCCTTGTACTTCTCGAACGACTCCGACTCGTACTGCGACTTGCCGCGGATCGTCTCCAGCTCCATCAGCGTCTTGTCCAGCTTCTCGCGCAGCCGCTCGTTCTCCTCCTTGAGGCGGCGTGTCTCGCGCCCAAAGGTGTCCACGTCCTGCAGCTTGCGCAGCTCCACCTGGCTCTTCTCGTATCGGTCGCGCATCTTCTCCAGCTCGACCGCGTAGTGGGCGGCCTCCTCCTTGGCCGCCTCCACGCTGGCTCCCGCCTTGGTCTGGGCGGCATGCGCCCTCTCCAGCTCGTAGGTGACGCGCTCCAGCTCCGACTGGAAGTGCTCCTTCTCGCCTTGGGCACGGCGGATGTCCGTCTGCATCTTGTCGAAGCGATCCCGGTGGTGCTCCAGCTCGCTGCGGGCATTGTCCTCGCACTCCTTGGCTCGGCTCAGCTGCAGTGCTGCCCGATCGCAGGCCTCCTGCAGCCGCGTGCTCTCGTCCTGCAGTTTGCGCAGATCCTCGCGTGCCTTGCTGGCGGCCAGACCCGATCGTTCCGCCTCCACCTCCAGGCGGGCGCGATCCGCCTCGGCGGTGTCGCAGCGGGATTGCAGGCGGTAGATCTCGTTCTGTGCGCGATCGTACTTCTCCAGCATCTTCTCGAACTCCTTGTTGGAGGTGTCCTTCTCGTCGATCAGCTTCTGGCTGGCGTACAGGGCCTTGTCCAGCTTCTCCTTGAGTATCTCCACCTCGGTCACGGCATCGTCCCGCTCCATCTGAAAGGACACAACAAGCAGAAAATGTGTTCAGTCTTGGATGGCGGATTGCTGGGGTTCCAAGCAGTGTAAGCTACAGACATACAAACAGCCAATTTCACTGATGGTTTCAGTTTTCAGTTTCAGTTCTCATGCGATTTTCGATAGTTAATTAGTTAGTTGGTATGCAGCATAGACACTTTATATAGGTATAGTTAGAGTTTAGATAGAGCCAATTTTGTGGGTGGTTTATAATTTGAGCGGGGATACCTTGGTTTCGATTTCAGCTGGTTTGGGATTGTGGCAAATTACCTGCAGTTTCTGCTGTATGGCATGCGACTTCTCGTAGCGCTCCTTTAGCACCTCCAGATCCGTTTGCATCGCCTCCCGGTCTCGGGCCGCCTTCATCAGCAGCGTCTGCGAGGACTCCGAGCGCTCCTTGAGCGTTTCCAGTTCGTCAGAGAATTGATCCCGCTCCTTCTGGATGCGCGCCAAGTGCATCTGTTCCATATCGAGTCGGGGGGGGGGGGTTTTTTGTTTTGTTTTATATTTTAACGAGTGTTTCGGTTGGGTGGTTTGTCGTTGGGTGTTTGTGTGGGACAGTTGAAAGATAGTTACGCATACGTAGATATTGATATTGTATATATTGATATAGATATGGAGAGAGAGTTATGCATGTACACAGCGTGTGTGGGTTATGAGTAAGTAAGTGTCAGGTATTCACAATAAATCAGACACCAATCTAAGGTAAGTGTTTGGTTAGTGTTGTTTAGTTTGAGGATGCCAATGCAATCTGCCTTAAACTATATGAAACCCACTTTGTCTCGGCATAGTTTAGGGGTCGGTAGGGGGTTACTTTTAGTCACAACAGAGTTACGATCACAATCACAGATATCTATGTCTCTTAGAGGACCTTCCAAGATGCGTGTACGAGTGGAGTGGTGTTGATGTGGTGGTGGTGGTGGTGGTGGGGTTGGAAGGATACGGGACACGGGCATAAGGGCATACCTGAGTCTTCTCCAATTTCTCGCGAATGCGATCAGTGTCCAGGGTGAGAGTCTCGCGCTCCTTCTGCACGCGTGCCGCCTGTCCCAGGGCCTTGTCCAGCTGCGATTGCAGGTTGTCGTAGTCGTAGGTGAGCTTCTCCTTCTCGAGCACCATGCGACGGTTCTCGGTGCACGCCTTGTCCAGCTTGTCCTGCAGATGGTCCACCTCGTTCTGGGCCTTGTCCAGTGAGTTCTGCAGCTTCTCATGCTGCAGCTGCGCCTTGCCCAGCGTGGCCTGGGTGCGCTCCATCTCCTCCTTGATCTTTTCAACCTCGGAGAAGGCCTAGGCAAAGGAGTTCGGGCAGTGAAAGTGAGTGTGGTTCAGGTGGATTGAGGAGCTCGGGGGGAGGGTAACTATAGACTATGGACTTTTTTGCCTACCCGGTCGCGATCGGCATGGATGCGCGAGACGCCGCTCTGCGCCTTCTCCAGCTCCTGGCGCAGACTCTCCTGTTCGCCCTGGGCATTCTCCAGCTTCGCCTTCAGCCGATACACCTCGCCCTGACTCTTTTCCAGCTTCTCCTGCAGGGCGGCCCCCTCTTCGCGTGCCCGCTCCGCATCCGACTGTTCGATTGGTTGGGTTATCGGGTTATCAAGAGTTCGGGGGTGGTTCATTGGCGTGTTACATTGTTGTTGTGGTTGTTGTAGTTTTGGGGTAGATTGGAGGGGTGGATACGGATATTATTTACAGGCAACCAAATGGGAGAAGGTTCTTAACTGACTGACTTGACTGACTGACTGAGCGACTGATTGTCTGACAGATTAGTAGACATAAAACAAAGTCTAAGGTGAACAACGAATACGATAGCGATTACTTAAGGTACGATTCAAAAACGATTAAAAACACGATTACAACGTCTAGCGAGCGATCGATTTATGCTGCGAGAGAGAGAGAGACAGAACGAGCGAGTGGGAGAGCACAAGAAGCGAGCAAACAATAGACGGTGGACAAAGGATGGTAGGCAATAGGATAAGGTTTATGACAGATGATGAGAGATGAAGAAGAATATTTACATTCACAGATCAGGAACATAAGATTGGACACGGACTGACCAGAATCTCTCAGTCTAATCTCTACATTACGTTCGGATGATGAAGCTTTCGGGAAAGTACGTGGAGCGAGAGCCAGAAAGTGTTTAAGGAAGAAGAGAAAGTGCGAGAGAGAGAGAGAGCAAAGTAAGGCAAAGTGTGCGTATGAGTGGGTGTGTGAGTGAGCGAAAGTGAGAGAGCTCAGGCGAAATCATTTGACTGAGAGGAGAGCTAAGCAACCTTCCGCTTCCGTCTTGCGGAATTTCGTTCAACGAGTAACGTACTCCATCCTGGCTATGCCATTCCGTGTGAGTGTCAAATCCGGTTTTCTGTGCGAATGTAGGTGTGTGTGTGTGGGTGGGTTTAATGCCAAAGGCAAACGATTTTCGAGACCAACATCAGCGCAGGGCACACGAGTGAGTACTTTGGGGGGGGCAGGAACTGACAGATGAATTTCAGGCGATGTTTTTTGTTGTACAAGGTCAAATGTGTGTGTGATTATGATTGTTATCATAAATGTAGCTATATGTTTGCATACCAAATGGATATCTAGGCATGTACGACATTATGTATGTATGGTTAGTTTATCAGGCAATGCATTTAAGTTACATTAAATTGAACAAGTGACAGATGGCAACTATTTGTTATTGGTTTGTCTTTTTGGGTTTCTTTGGATTACTTTGGAGCATATTTTGGCATAGTTAAATGCAGTTCAAGTTTGAATACAGATTCAAATTCGATTACGATTAGTAGTTGCTTGACTAAAAACTTGTTTTTGTTTTTGTTTTTGTTTGGTTTGTTTGGAAGCAGTTTTACTCACAAAACGTTTTTCAGTTTCGCCCTATATTTAGAGAATGAATGTAAGCACAACGATTTAGATAGAGTATTGGTTTTAGTATACATTGTCGCAACGGGTGTCTCGAGTTTAAAGTTTACAGTTTACAGTTTACAGTTTAAAAATAATAATTATTTACAGCTTACATTTACAGTTTACGTTAGGTTTAAGGGATAAAGAAACTAAACACAAAAGTAGCTCAAATCGTAGCTTAGCAATTGCTGCGGAATCTGTTGTGTGGGTCACCAATGCGCGGATTGTGTGTGTGTGTCTATGTGTGTCGGGGTCACCAAATGCAGCGAAGTTGTGATAGAAAGATAGAGAGGCTGGCGTGTATTCCCTCCTCGAGTGTGGTGTTTGTGTTGTGTTGTGGTGTGGTGTGTGTGTGTGGCAGGGGGGGGTGGCAGGTCTCTCCTCATCGCTTGTTCAATAGTTTTCAAGAGTCCATTAAGAGAGCACAAGCACACAGAAATACACATATACGAGTATATAAACACACATATATAGCTGCACGTGAAAGTCTCAAGTGCAATGCGTTCGAGTTCTGAGTTCGATTTATATGTAGGTAAATAATATAGGCATTATAAATATATGTAAGACTAACTAAAGGAGCATTCGGTTATGCATATCGATATACATAATATGTATGCACATGGCTGTCACTACACAATGTGTATATGTGGATAGGAGCATACCTGTGTGACTCTCAGCTCGGCTTGGGTGCGTCGCAGCTCGGCGGCCGCTTTGTCGGCTCGCTCCGTGGCCCGATCCAGCTCCTGGGACGTGGTCATCGTCGTCCTGCCAAATGATGTCTGGACGAGACGCGAAACATTTAAATTAGTATATTGCAAGCGGAACTAAGGCGCTGGGGTAACAAGTGCAAGCAACGATTAAAAGCATATCAGCAAGGCATTAGCAAATGTGATTAAATAGATGTGGTGCGAATGCATTGTACGAGTTTGTGGGTATCGATGAGTCCAGCAGGCTAGCTGTCGATCCTTCTGGCTGTGAATAATGGATGAGTCAATGAGATAATTGTTGCATTTTGGATTTGGTTTTCTTTTTGCTGCTGCTAGTCGCACATTTAATTGATGGCTTATTATGTACAATATTTCCTGATTGGTGTGCTTTTTGGGTGCATTTGACGCTTGGCTCTCTATGCGCTTTACGAGTATTTTTGGCATACTGTGGCTCTAAATCTGTGGCTAGGGTGGGTCAGCGGCTTGGCCGACTTACCGATATCTTGCCCGTTTCGAACATTAACTTTTGTACATTCTGCAAGATTACGAACAAATGTTTATAATACTTATGATTTAAAGAGTTTTGCACGTATGCATGTTAAGCAGCCATTCAACATTTTTACCCCTTCGGGGAACACCACTCTCATTTGTCTGAGCACCGATTAAATCAAAACCTAACTAGGCGATGGTGGGGCCACAGGGACTAACTGCGGCTACTGCGGGTGCGGTTAATCCTGTCTAAGCATCTAACAGAGTGCAATGTGTCGGGTGTTTATCGGATCTGGGTGTTTTTTCGTTGAGAGACCAAGACTAAGGAGTACGTCAGCCTGCGCCTGCTGGCACTAAATGCAACGAACCGAAGGGAAACTAAGGTAAAATAAACAAAAAACAGTTGCTACGAGCAACGGTATACGATATGCGGTTAAGGGGATGCGATATGAGCTGTGGCGTGGTGCATAATAACGATATACGTATTTTCGCTGTGTAACGGTATGCTCTCAGACGGTATTCACGGGATAAATGTACAAAATTGTGAATTGTACGATATGCGCTTTTACGATATTTACATTTACGATGAACGATTTGTACTCTTTTCAAAGAAACAAAGCAAAACTACGATATTTATGTTGACCGTATACGATAAGAGAACTATCGTCAAACACTATATACAAAATGGGATTGTGCTTTTAGTGTATTGCTTAACGGTAAGAGCAAATACGATATACGAATTACGATATTATGCAGTGGTCTATGGCTAATTGGAAGATGGAATTTTGGCGTTTGGTTCTTACTTTGTGTAGTGTGGTCTGTTCTTCTAGCTGCAGCTATATTTTTGGTATATGTTGGGTGAGTTTTAAGTTGGTTGTAGTTGTAGTTGTTGTTGGGTAGTTGGGGATGCGTTACGTGTACATGTAAATACATATTCAGATATATAGATATAGATATAGATATAGATATAGATATTGATATTGATGTAGATATTGATGGGTACCCATGGGCACATAGTATGTCTGTGTACATATTGGTAGATAGTTGATTATCGATATTATCTATGCATGTCTTTAGATTATATATACAAAGCACACACATACAGATACAAAGATAGACTTGTCTTGGCGGGAGAGGGGGAGAGGGGTATTATTCGAGGGGAACTGGCAATAATGCACGAGTACCTGGGAACGCTCCAGGTCGTGTTTCAGCCGCTCGTTCTCGAGCTCGAGGCGGGCGATCCGCTGCTTGGTGGACTCCCAGTCGGCGCTGCTTCGTCCCATCTCGCAGGTGGCCTTCTCGAGTTCTGCCTTCGACTTGCCCAGCTCGCTCTGGGAGGCCTCCAGCTTGATCTCGAGACGCTCGCGCTCGTTGACGGCTCGCTCCAGGCGGGTCTGCAGCTTCTCCACGTCGCTCTCGGCGGCCCGCAGCTTGATCTTGTAGTCGGCCACCTCACGCTCGTGCAGATCGCGCTCCTCCTGCTTCTCGTGCTCGGCCCGATCGCGTTGATCGCGCAGCTGGGCCATCTGCTTCTCCTTGTCGCCGATGGCTTCCTCGAGGCTGGTCAGAGCACCTTCGGAGCTGCTGTGGTGGGCCTGCATGGCCGAGAGACGGGCCCGGGCCATGTCCACCTGGTTGTCCTTCTCCTTGAGCAGATCCTCCAGGTTCTCGATCTGTTAATGAGAGTGCAGCGGTATCGCATTGAAGGGTGGTGCTCTAAGTGGGACTGGTAGCTGGGTGAGACCTAACCTTGCGCTGCAGCACACTGATCTTGCGGTCCTTGATGTCCATGTGATCCTTGAGTTCGGTCAGCTCGCTGGTGAGGCGGTTGCGCTCCTGCACCGTCTGCAGTGTGCCCTGGGTCTTCTTCTCGATCAGGCGGTTCTTCTCCTCGAGGCGGGCCCGCATCTCCTCCACATCCGAATGCAGCATGTTGTAGTGCTCCTCTTTGGCACATAGCGACTCCTTGAGCACCGCTATGTGCCGCTGATAGTCCTGGCGGAAATTACTTTACTGTGCAAACGACAATTTTTGGATTGAGGCGCCCTCTTCGAGCGTTCATTTACCTGATGCTGCTCCTCCAGTGTTTTCATTTTGGCCGCCATCGCCAGGATCTCTTGATCCCTTCTCTGTATTTCAAGACGAAATTCGTCCAACTGTGGGTCGGGTCGGGTTTATCGGTTTCAAATTGTCAGGACAGACAGGCAGGCAGGCGGGCGGGCGGATGGGAAGATGGGCGGATTGGTTGGAGAGGTTTGGAATGGACAAAGTACACAGATAATATAAGATCAGAAATTGTTGTAACACTCAGTGCCTCGGCTTAGGGATGGACGGATCCATAGCCAGGACTACAAATACGTGATGGTTCTTGTTGTATGTACATGTTCGGGTTCCAGTACTGGTCTGAGAGTAATTCTTGTTGTTGTTCTTGTGGTGTGGTTGTTGTTGTTGTTTTTTGCAATTCAGTGTGGGTGAGCGTAGGGATGGAGGAGCGCGGTTCGAGCCTACGCATTGTGGATAACAATGGAACTTGTTGATGGATGGAGATTGGATGGAGTGTGGAGTTTTGGAGTGTGTCTGGCCCCCGGTCTGGGTTCAAGTTCGAGAGTGTTCGAGTATCTGTTTCGGTATCGGTGTGAGTGTGTGTGCGTGTGTGTGGTTAATGTAGGGTATGAGAGAAAGGTAGATTGAAAGGTTGGGCGGTTGGGCGGTGGGTGGTCACTCCTGAACTACTATTTTCATTAGTATTTGTTCTTTCATCGATTTTCGATATGCGACGTTCGATTTTCGTATGTAATTTTATTGTTTGCTTTTCGAAAAGTTTCCATTTTATAATGCTTAGAAGGTAGTTTAAGTTTAACAGATTTCGAGAATATTTGCTTGTTGAATTAAGTCTGAATTAAGATCTTAATTAGGTTTACAGTTAAATCATTGTATAAATAGTATGTCTCGCTGGATCATATCATAAATGTATATGCGTTTAATCAGAATATTAACCATAATTATTCAAATACAGTATAAGTAGATACATATATAGAGTTATGTATAGATTGTTTGTTGTATATAATGTATATGTATATATATTGTGTGTATATATCAATATTCAAATGCCTCGTTTGTTTTGGTTGTTCGTCGTCTTGTAGATAAAAAAAAAAGGTTACAAATCCCAAACTGAGTCGAAGAGGAGAATCAATCGAGTTTGGTTAGGTCACGACAACAGAATTAATATAGTAAGTATCTACGTAATGGATAGTAACAGTATCTTTGTGGCTATTTATCTATACTCACGCACGCACAGAAAATGCCTCACATCCGAATTGGCTAGTGATAAGCTTTTATCTTTCAGTTATATGTGTCTGTATATACTCGCATTTACTGATGTAAACAGTTGAAAAAGCCTTTTTTGTATGTATATGTATGAACACAATTTCTGCTCCTATCTCGCCGGGCGCTGCATACTTTCAGGGGCATTGACTGGAAACTACAACTACGAGAGCACAACTAGGAAAAATAACTCCAGATTGTTGTTTCTCTGCACACACATACATACATATTTGTATATGTATATGTAGTTATATAATTTAACCACTACTTTAACATGAATTTTTACTTTCTTTGAGAAATGTCTAGGTATAAGTTTTCGATTTAGAAAGCCAGCGAATAGAAAGAAGGAAACCAATGGGAAAGCATACATAAATCGTTAGATTTGAGTTGAGTGTATAAAAAAGCGATTCTTCGAATACGAAATACCAACACTAGTAGAGAGATCAAATACATATGGATAATAATAATACAATATAATATTCGCATAGACACATTTTGAATGCTTCTCCGTTTCACTTTTGCCCTTTTGCTGTCTCGGACACACAAAAACTAATTCCGAACCGGAATTGGATCGTTGTTCCATCGATCCTCCATCTACATAGATTTCACATACATATAAATTTGTATCTTTATACACATAATTGACCTTCATTGCTAATCACACGCTAGTTCGCTCGTTCGTCTATAACTTTTGCTGCTGTTTCTGCTTTTGCTGGGGAAGGCTTTAGGAAGTCGGAACTAAAGAGTAGCAAGAGGAAGCGGGGGAGATTAAACAATTTACATATCTAGTAAGTTAGAGAGGAAGTCTAGTGTAAGGTTATAGTTTCTGGTTATAGGTAGATAGTAGGTTGGGTATAGGAGGTACTTGCCCAGCTGGGATTACTAGTACTATAACTAGAACTAACACCAGGCAAGATTTCGATTTCGATTTCGATTTGTTTCGTTTTTTTACGAGTACTTTCTTAGAGATAGTTCGAGTGTGTGTTTTGGTATTGCACTAACAATTTGCTAAGTTCTTGAATTTCCATACTAAGTACGAATTACTCTATAGGTTTTGATTTAATAATGTTTAAATAATCTATTTTCGTTTAGCTCGTTAGCAAAAATTTGCAACTTTCACAAGTTTAAAGTAAATTTCAAGTTGCTTCACTTTCACTTTCATTTTCATTCTCTTCTCATTTGTTTGTATATTTAAATTGTTTATTTATCTGCGAGTAAATCTCATTTAGTTTTTATATACAGTCTTTTACCTTTGAGAGTCAAGAGCAAGGTTCTACAATTTTTCCAGAGAAACAAAACTCAACTCAACTCAACGTTTCATTCCTGTCTGAAAAGTTTTGCCCTGAGTGCTCTATGCAAAAACCTAGATCAGAATCGCGAATTTAAATATGTAGAAAATAATTGCTTGTTAAATGTAAGTTTTGTATTCATTCCTTTGTTTCTACTTTAAAATGGCACATGAAACAATAGTTATTCCCGTAGCTTAGCCTAGTTCGTTCTACTAAGAATATTCCGCACTATTATCGTATTGTATATTTTTGTATATTATATGGTTTGGGTGTATATTTATTATAGGTATTGTATGTATAATACTTGGTGTCACTTCTTCTCCCCACTCGGGAACCGTCAGCTACAGATGGTTTACTGGAGAGTACGTTATGTAGAGGAAAGCGTTAAATGCAGTTTTTTGGGGCCGCTATCTAAATAATCGAATATACATACATATGTACATGCGATTATGTACGTATGTATGTACATATGTAGATAGATGCTCCTTCCATATCGATTCGTTCTCTGATTGTTATTGTTATTGGATGCTCGATTGCATATGGATGTGGATGTCGATGATGCTGCTGATGATGAGTCGAATTTTGATGCTTCACTTGGATGGGGGGTCTTTTGGGGGGGCATACTTTCCAATTCGAGTTTGATTTCGGGGTCGCTTAGGAGTCTAGGGATAGCGTGTCTGTGTCAAATTTAAAACTTACTTGTCGCTTATGCTCTTGCGGCAGTTTCGGATAATCTAAGTCTAGTTTTGAGTATGGCAGATGGTGGTGATGATGCTGTTGATGCGGCTGCTGCTGGTGGTGCGACAGCGAGTGCGGATATGCCGAGTGATGGTGATGCGAGGAGTGATGCGAGTGCGGATGCGTATGCAGATGCGAATGCGAGTGATGCGGATGCGAGTGGTGCAGTCCCTCGTAGCCGGCTCCGGTCACCGCGTCCCTGCCGCTGCTGGCCAGCGTCCCACCGAACGGTCCACTCGTGTTGGCCAGCGAGGCCAGGGGATGGGTCTGCAGGTGGTTCTGGTGCTGGTGCACATGGTACTGGTACTGCGGATGCATCTGCTGCTGCACCGAGGCCTGTATGTGCGAATGTCCCAGCGGCGGCTGGCCGCCGCTCCCGTAATGATGGCTTCCGGCGAACTGCTGCTGCAGATTGTAGGCCAGGGCCGCTGCCGAGCTGGCCGAAGGCTGGTGCTGCTGCTGATAGTACTGCGAGATGGCGGGGTTGGAGGCGTGCAGGGACTGTGACATGAGCTGCCGCTGCTGGAACGGTCCCAGCCCCAATCCCAGGCCGCCGTAGCCCGAGGAGTTCTGCATCTCACTCTGATAGGGATTCGCGTAGCCCGTCATCCCATACTTGCAGGCCCCCACACCCACACCCACACCCATACCCGCTCCCATTCCCATGCCCATCCCCAGGCCGGCCGAGCTCGGGTAACCCGACACCAGGTTGGTGACGGAGTACGCGGGCCTCAGCCGCGCAGCCGCCGCAGCGGCGCTCTGGGCGGCCGTCAGCTGCGTGGGCAGCGGCGCCTGCTGCGGCTGCGGCTGCGGTTGGAAATACATGTTCGGCTGGGAGGAGAAGCTCGTGGACATTTGCAGCAGGTTGTCGTTCAGATACGGTGGCGAGGTGTCGCCCGGGTGCAGCGTGGGGTAGCTTGAAACTACGCGGCCGCCCAGGGGAGTGGTCACCAGTTGGCCCAACTGGCGCGCCTGGTTCGAGAGGTTGAGGATCTGGGAGGAGCGCGATATCGACTTGTGGGCCTCGTTCAGCAGGTTGACGATGTTCGAGGAGCTCGTCTGGTGCTGTGGCGGGGCCGGGTAACCGTACACATCGTTATACATGGTGGCCGAGGGCAGTCCGGCGATGCTGTACCGCCTCCGGCGTATGGGCGAGGTCTGGCTCTGGCCGTAGATCTGGGCAGCGGCGGCTGCTGCAGCAGCTGCCCCCGGGTCATATAAATAGCCTCCCGACGATGTGGAGGGTCCGTACAGATCGTACGCGTTACCATAACCGTTTCCTGGCCCAAGGCCGAGCCCGGGGACGGGGCCGGGGCTGGGGCCGTATGCGTGGGCGGGCGGGCCGTAATATTGTCCAATAATGTCTGGCAGTGGGGGACTGCATCCGCTGACGCCCGTGTAGTTATTGTACATCTGAAATGGGCGATTTCAAATGGTTGTTGCTGTAACTGTAACTGTAACTGTAACTGAAACGTTGTTGTTGTTCTTGTTTGTTGTTCTGGTTATTGTTGTTGCTGTGTTCGATACCCAGATCTCTCTGGGCCTGCTATACTTGGGTTTTCGTTTGGTGTTTCTTGGCATTGGCATTGCTCTTTGCTGCCGTTTCTTTTTTCGTTTGCGTCTCACGGCTCGCGTTTTGGGTTGGTTTTGTGTGGTGGATCATGATCATGGTTAACAAACATTAGCTAGATATATACGTATATATATATATATATATATATGTGTATTATTTACAACTATATATCTTTGAATAGGATTACATTTAACATTACCAAAGCGATCTTAGCCCGAACACTTACGGACTATCTTGGCCCCATATTTGAACGTTTTCGTTTGATTCATTTCTTTTTTTGGTTCGATTTTCATTTGTTAATTATTAATTATTAATTATTAGTATTAGCATTATCATTATTATTACTTTTGTTGTTTTTCTGCAAGTTTTCTTATTGGTTGTACACTTTCTGCGCTTAATTTACAATAGGGTTTTGTAATAGAATGAGACTTTTGATCAATGATTT
Organism: Drosophila guanche; assembly: GCF_900245975.1. Classification (NCBI taxonomy): domain Eukaryota; kingdom Metazoa; phylum Arthropoda; class Insecta; order Diptera; family Drosophilidae; genus Drosophila; species Drosophila guanche. Next base: position 7,027,782 of record NW_022995743.1, on the reverse strand, counting down.
GATGGATTGTGAATTCGGTTCTGGTTCTGTTTACTGTTAACTGTATCTGGTTTCTGGTTTCTGGTTTTGGTTCTCTTCCATTGGTTTATCTTTCGGTTTTCGTTTATGGTTATAGTTATTATAGTTAGTTCTGCGCCGCTTTCAACGGCACTTGTTAGCACCCAAAAAAAGTTCAACAAGGGCGGGGACGGTTGTGTGTGTGTGTGTGTGTGGTGTTTTGTCCATGTGTGTGTGAAGTGTTTCTCGTGGGGGGTAGTGGTGTGGGTGTTGTGGGAGAGGCGCAACATGAAATGTGTGTCACTGGCTTGACAAACAGCACGAGGCTGTCACTGTCGCTGCTGCTGTTTGTTTCTGTTTTCTGTTTGTGGCTATTTGCGAGTATGTTTGTGGATTGCAGCAAGTGTATATGTTTTTGTGTGTGTGTGTGTGTGAGGTGTCCCTGCATGTGTTTGTGTCAATATGTTTCCCTATATCTTCATTGTCGATCCCGTACGATCAACGTGTGGCGGCATACAAATGCAACTCGGATTCTGATTTCGTATTTGGAATTCTTCTCAACTTTCGATATTCGATTAAGTTTATTTGATATCCGTGGAGGGGTTGGGGGGTTTTTGTTTGGTTTACATGTGGCATGTTGGTATGTATTTTTCTTTCGGTATTTTGTTTGTACGCAGAAAAGAAACATAAATTTACGTATAACAATATATAGTTCAGATGCATTATAGAAATAACGTGCAAAAGTATATTTGTTAAATAATTGATTTGGTTGTTTGTTTGTTGTATTTTGTATTTTGTATTTTGTATTGGTTTTTGGTATTTTTGTTTCGGTGTTCGGTTGGAGAAAACAAACAAAATATTTTATTCATATAGTAAGTAGTAGTAGTAGTACTTGTTTAGACAGACAGTGAGAGGGATAGAGATAGAGTTTGATTGATAGAGAGATAGAGAGTGTGTGGTGTGAAATAGACATTTAGACTTTGTTACATAAACTTAGAAAGAGATATAGAGAGAGAGAGAGAGAGAGAGAGCGCAAGTTAATGTGACAGACAGAGCAGAGAGTATCTTCGTTTTGTGGTTTCATTTCACTTTCCTTTCATTTCAAATACAAATTGTGTTTATTTTTGTTTGTGTGTGTGTGTGTGTGTGTGTTTGTGTAGATGTGAGTGGAGATTTGGTGGTTGTGTGTGTGTTGCGTTGTGTTTTGAGTGTTGTGAGATCGTTTTGGAACGGGTTCGAGTGGTTCCGGTCAACGTTTTGTTCTATATTGATAGATAGATAGTTCGATATTTACAAAAACCAAAAAGTAATATATCACACACAGACACATATACCACACACATATACACATACACATGTACATGTGCATACAAACATATCTATATCTATATGCATGTGTTAATGTGGGGTGCAACGACACGGCAACAGGCTCCCGTGCAGGTTTTCTCTGTTGGGGCTGGGCTTTCTTTTTGGGAAGCGGGCCTCGGGGGTCTTGGAAGTCTCGGTCTGTCGAAGCAGAGTAACGCAATATTTAAATGTATTTATATACATCAAAAACAACATACTTGATAGTAATATATATGCAACATATATGTACAATGTATATGTACAAATAGCGACAGAGAGAGAGAGAGATAGAGAGACAGACACAGAGTTTGGACAGACAGAGAGAGAGAGAGAGAAAGATTGAAATAGGAGGCTGGAGGAGGCGGAGGAGGAGTATATTGTGGATATATATGTATGGTATATACACGTCGTAATTGTTTTATCATTTTATCGTCAAAGAGTTGTCAGTAAATAAATGAAAGTCGCTTGCTTTCGCGATCGATTTTCCTTTCATCTCCTTCTACTTCTTCTTGCCCGTTTTACTCTTCCTTCCTCTTCTCGATTTGTTATTACTTTTATATTGATTATATTTTGATTGTTTCTTGTCTTTTTTATTTGATTTCAGTGCGAAAATATTACAAAAGCATATTGTAAATAGTTGCATACGTTTTTTGTTTGAATTCTTGGTAAGCAAATTCTATTCTTTTTTTTTTTTTGTTTTGCTATTGCATTTCTTCTCTGTTTTTTTTTTTTTTTGTGATTGCTTTTAGAACAACAACAAAATAGATGTTTTTAAATGTAATTAAAAATGATCAATTCTGAAAACAAATATATTTTGCATTTATAAATTGAGTTTTTGATTTAGTTTGATATTTTTGGTTCAGGATTAATCCCTCTTTTTTTGTTTGACGTTTGAAAGTGTTTTTTAGTTTTTAGTTTTTGAGTTCATTTTCTTCGATAAAAGTGCCAATTATTGGAGCCATTACAATCGATAAGTTTCGTGAAAAAATCATCAGCATCTTTTGGCAATAAAATGACAAAAGAATTATTCTTGTATGCTAAATAGGATCACAATTCACTAATGGTTTGTTAATTATCATCTGATTGTTTCTGCATCGAGTTCTTTCTTTTTCTATTTCTTTTTTCGAAATGTTTCATCTTTGATTTGATTTGATTTGATTTGCTTTGCTCTTTGATGGTGTTGGTTGGTTGGTTGTTTTTTTTTTTTTTTTTTTTTTTTTTATTTTTTTTTTTTTTTTTTTTTTTTTTTTTTTTTTTTTTTTTTTTTTTTTTTTTTTTTTTTTTTTTTTTTTTTTTTTTTTTTTGGTTGTTTAAATGTTATATATATTACTTTTTGATTATGTAAAAACAGTAAGAAAGAGGAATTCAAAAAACAGCGTACCGTTCAAAATGCTAAGTTTAACGCAGTACAAACATTGTGTGTGTGGTGTGTGTGAGTGTTTGTTGGCGCGTGGTGGTGTGGTGTGTGTGGTGTAATTGAAAATAACTAAGCAAAATGTAACTTAAAAATGTGATCACAACTAGGGGAGAGACATAAATATGCACATACATACATACATAAATATATGTAAGGTACATTGAAGGCAGGGTTCATCTATTAAATAGGGAGTAAAACTACATAGAGGTTTATATACATCAAAGTAAAAGCCGAGATTTCAATACAAATTCAGGAAAAAATGGCAAGTCGAGAGAGAGGGAAAAAGAGAGAGAGAGGGAAAGAGAGAGCTGGTGCAGGTGAGCAACACACTTAAAATAATGCCAAGAACTTTGGCTCAACCACCCACATCCACACCTGCACCCACACTTGCAAACACACACACACATACACTTTGAAATTGCGGACCGAAATAACAGTATTTTGGTTACAAGGTTACGTATGTGTGTATGTCATGTGCGTGCTGGTGTGTGTGCTTGAATAGAGACTACAATAGTGGCGACTGGAGAAAAGAAAGAGAGAGTGAAAGAGAGAGACTATAAGAGGAGGGGCAACAACAAAGAACACAAGTAAGAGGCAAAAGCAAAAGCCAAAAGCTGAGCATGTCTGTATGTCATGTGTGTGTTTGTGTGTTTGTGTATAAATGTGTTAAGTGGCGAAAATACATGTAACAGCGTGGTTGTACGTGTAGTTACTGCCTTCCTTCGGCTCTTCGGCTCTTTGGCTCTTTGGCTCTGAGGGGCTGTGACTCTGGGGCTATTTTTATGTTGTTGCGTGCCCAGCGAAAATCATAAAAATTTTAAAATAAACACATCAAATGGATATTGCAAAACGAAGCGAAGGCAAACGTAAAGCAAAAGCAAAGCAAAGCTCTTAAAAAAGAGAGCTTGAACAATTTTCAGTTTAATGACTGTGGCCCGCACGGTAAAGAGAGAACTGGGGGACTGGGGGAGAGACTGTGTCGGCGGTCGACATTGACATGTGAAAACATGACAGAGCACAAACAAAGCAGGCGTAGCAGTTAGGCTGGGATGAGCATCTGTATCTGAGCATACCAACACCCCATTCCCGCCCAGTAATCATGACAAATCATCACGTTTCACTCGTGCGAGCGTGTGCAAGGCCAGACTACGGAGATCCTAGTCCTAGTCCGAGTTGAGTCGAGTCCTTTTCCCTATTGTCTCCTGTCAGTCGTCTGCTCGGTAGCTGTCATTGTCCCATCTTTTTTTGTGCATCACGCACGTGCCCCTGATGGAAATGTATTTCAAGTGACATTTATGAAGTGCATCCCTGTCGCTGTCGCTGTCGCTGTCGTTGTCGCTGTCCCTGGCCCTCATTTCACTCTTTATGCATTTCGGTAGGCTCTTCTGCTAATGAGCAGATGAAAAGGGTTCTGTTGCAGAGGCGTGCGCTTCAATGGGGGTCTGGTGTCGCCTGTCTCTTTCTTTCTCCGTAAGTTCGCCCTGTTGCCGAATTTCACTAATTACACAAAAAAGCAGGCAATGCGTTTTGCTGCCAAATGTCAGTGTTACTGTGTGTGTGTGTGTGTGTTGGTATGTGTGTTTGTGTGCGGAATTTAATTTGCCGCTCGAGGCCACAGAATACAGAGAAAACAGAAGAAAGTTTACAGTTTTATTTGTTTTGCGTGCTGGGGTCTTTACCTTCCCAAGCCTTCCCACTCTCTCTCTCTCTGTTCCCACTGCCATTGCTTATGTTACGGCTTTGCAGGATATTCAAATGGGGCTCTTGGGTCTCAGGGTCTCATGGTTTTAGGGTTCATTGGTGTGTCGATTGTCGATTTGATTTGCATGTCTACTCTCGTATCCTATCATACCCGCCTAGCCCAACCCAACCGATTCGATCACCCACACACCCCGAACATTTTGTTGGTTGCATTTCGTTGGTTTTTGTTGTTGTTATTTCGAGTTGCCTTTCTTTTGTTGTTTCGTTGATTGTTCGACCTTTCGAGTTTTGAATGGAGCTGCGATTGTAGCTGTCTGTGTTTTATCATGATTATGATGATGACGATGATGATGACGATGATGATTTAATGACGATGACGTGATGGTTGTTGCTGAATTGTTGATTGCTGGTTTTTGGGGGTTCGTTTCAGTTGCTGTTGGAGGCGTGCGAGTGGTTCGCTGATTTTAGCTACAGTACCTTATAGTATACATAGGCATTGTCCATAGGTTTGTGGTGCGACTACGTGGGAGTCTGTCTCGCTGGGGTCTTTAAAAGCAAATGCTGTATGCAGTTCTCGTTGTTGTTGTTGTTTTTGTGGTTGTTGTTGCTGTTGTTCCTGCTGTATTCGTATGCTATGCAAATGAATAGCAATTGCAGTTCGTTGTACTTGGACTTAGTGTTGGCTTTTATTTGTTGCCTGCCACTGCCGCTGCCGCTGCTGCAGTTGTTGCAGTTGGGACTATTTATGTAATTTGAGTTGGCCTCAAGTTGTGCGCAGGTGTCTGAGTGCGGGGCGCTGCTGCATTTACTACTTAGACGCTCTTATACATACAAACACATGAGTGTATGCATGTGTGCGTGTGTTGGCGCGTGTGTGTGTGCGTCGTATTGTAATATAATAATAAACCGTTGGCCGGGCACTTCCTCGTTACTGGTCTGCCACCCGCTATTATCTTGGCGCTTCCTGATTCTTAGCGTTGCCTGCTTAGTGTAACGGTAGCTCTAGCTGTAACTGTAACCTTCTGGCCCATCACTCACCCACACACACACTCATGCGCGCGTGAGCGAACACACATACACACACACACACACAGATCCAGCTGTGGAATAATAAGAACAAGGGGGACGCAGAAGACGTAGGAGACGTCGTCGTCGTAGACGCCTGAGAGAAAGAGAGACTTGATGGCGGCGGTTGGGGGTTGCTATAAAAAGAAATTGTTGTTTTTGTGGTTCCCCGATTTCGTTGTCTTTGTTGTTGTTGTTGTTGTTGCAAGTTAATGTTTGCTCCCCGCTTCTCCTGCTGCTGCTGCTGCTGTTGTCGGGAGAGACTTTTTTTGGGCTGCTGCGGCTGCTTAAGCAAAAATTATTGATTTTATGCTGCTGCTGCTGCTACTGCTAACTGATGATGCTGCTGCTGCTGCTGCTGCTGCTGGGATGTGATTAAAAACTTTCAGTTGCACACTAAAACCGAAGCGTTATTTATAATTCTGTCTCACACTGAGTGAAAGTGCAAGAGAGGGAGAGTAGGAGGAAGAGTGTCCAGCGAAATAGACACAAACATTTACAGGTAAAGGCACAAGAATGAAATGCTCGAATTTCGTTTGGCTTTTTTTCTACATCCTTCGCGGGGACTTTTCGTTTTGTAGCACTCGCGTTCGCGCCACGTCTTCTCCCACTACTTTTGATATGGGGAAATTGGAGCAGTTTCTCTGCTTTATATCATATATATTCATAGGCGTATTCTATTGCTGGCACAATCCTAATTCACTTGGCTTTGGCTGGCTGCCCACTGTGCACTTTTTAGCCTTTTGCCGTTTTGCCATTTGCCATTTGCCTGTGCCACACTTCTCTGCGTTCGCGTCGCGCTGCTGGTCGGTGGCTCGACTCTGGCTCTTCCGTGCCTCGTGCCTCAGCTAGAACGTTGCGTATTCAACTGTTCGCGCCTGCGGAGCTTTTGCTACCACGAGGCCATTCCATCGGCACGCCAAATGAGCGAACAATCCTCGACTCAGCTTCGGTTTAGCTCAAAAACGTTGTCATGTGGTCTCTGCTGTGCGAGCTTTACAAGTCAGCCGAAAGCTTTTACGCTCATTTACGACCACGCTGAAAAGCACAGCGTCCGTCTCCTTTGCTGATGTTATTGATTGCTGCTGCTGTTGGTCAGAGAGGGGGGAGGTGGAGAACTCGTTTTGTTCTCACTTGTGCCAAGGAATTTTACAGCTACTCTTTGGCTACTCTCTCTCACTCTGTTTCTCTCTTCTGTCCGTGCAGCTTCTGTCGCAGCTTTCTGCTAAGTGCTTCTGCTGGTGGTGGTGCTGCTGCTGCTGCTTCCGTTTCTGCTGCTTCTGCTGCAGTTGGCATTTCCATCCTTGCGTTTGATGAGCGCAGCGGGGCTGCGCATGGCGGGGGTGCATTTCTCGAGCAGCTGACTCGTCCAGCAGAGGCAAGCCTTCAGCGGCCTCCTTCTGCTCCTCCTTCTGCTCCTCCTTCTGCTGGATTAGCTCACAGGGAGCGGCGGGCAGCACGGAAAAGTAGGCAAACGCTCTGCATATTTAATCAGCATCCATTCCATTATTATGCTAAGCGTGGAGTCCGCATTCTATGGCTGAGAGCAGGACCAGCTCATTAGATAGTCATTTTCTCGGATGGCATTTCAAATTGAATTCCCTTCGGCAAGGAAATCGATAAATCGAATTGAAAACTCGAAATTCAACGCATCGTTGCAAGTGCCACGGATATTTAACCCTTTTGCCACTGGCTCTTTAATTGTTTTCATTTCATTTTCCTGCACTCTGACACCGTCCTGCGACTCAGCCCTTAGCCTTTGGGTTTTTGTTTGCTTTTTGTTCTGGCAAAATGAATTTTGCGGTAGGCCGTGTAATTATTTTATATGCCAACCTCCCCCTTAAAACAGAGAGCTCCGAGCCAAAGCTCCAGCAACGCCCACACCGACAGCAGCGAATCGCCAACAGCATAATACATCAGGAGTTGAGGGTGGCTCAGAACGAGACCCGCCATTACCATTATTATTTATGCGTGTGCATGGGACACAGGGCTGGATGGTTGGACTTGGCCCGTCTAGAAGAATGCATGGAGGTGTCGTGTGTTGTCTACGTGTTGTCCCCTGTCAGAGGTAACAATTGCAGCCAGACGAATAACAAATTTAACGTCATGTCAGTGCTGAGGTTTGGGATATTTGAATGCTCTTTCGGTCACATTCCTGTCAGTGGATCGACAATTTTTAAAATATTTTTACTATTAAGGTACAACAAAATCCCCCAAACCGCAACACAGTTTAGTCCGCTCCTGTCTGGGCATGTGCCAATCCTCGTGAAACCTTCTCCCTGCTACTAAGCATTATCCTTTAGCTTGGACGGCTAATTAAAATTCTGCCATTGGCGTCGTTTTGCATAGTTTCTAATTTGCCAGAGAGGGAAGACTGAAAGGGTGAGGCCAGGCAAGGGGAACCCAGGCGAGGGCGAGCCAAACAACATGAATATTTGAATATGGATTTGTGTGGTCTGGCATACTGAGTAGCAGCCTAAGGTTCGGTCATCAGCCGTTGGCTGAAGCGAGAGGAAGGCGCTTGGAAGGGATTCCTTGCAGGTCTCTTCGACTTTGGGCTCGACTGAGTGATTTTTTTTTGGTTTCTTGTACAGGGGATTTTTATGCTTATGGTTTTTCTCTAGCTCAACGTGGGCTTAGGCTCACACACTCACCCTGACCCCCTGCTCCTCCTGAGCGTATTTCTTGATTTCACGCTCCAAATCAAGCTGTTTCAATGTTGGTTTCATCAGAAGTGAGAGATGGTTGTTTGTTAGATTTTGTATACAAATACATACGCTTATGTGTGTGTGCTGTCTGGGGTGTGTCAGTGTATGGGAATGTGTTCTGTGCTCGGGATAGAGGGCAAATGTAAGCCAAAAGTTGAGAGCATCGGGCAGACAAAGTGGCGTCGGTTAAATGGCCAAAGAAGCGGACAATAAAACCAAGAAAAGGCTCGTAAAAAGTATTCTACAGTACATGTAGCATATATAAGTATATATCTGGGCAGACATGGATACATGATGATGCGTGGTGTGGTGTGTGTTTCTCTAGCTCGGGATTATGTAAGAGTGCCAAAAGTTGGGCAAAGCAAAAGGGGAACAAGGAGCTGCCCCCCATGCAGCAATACTCGAGTTTCAATGCGGCTCAACTTGCTTCAACTGCTACACAAGATGAATTATGAAGAGTTGGTACGCTTTTTTTTCAACCAGATCAGAGGATAGATAGGCAGAGATAGGCAGAGATAGAGGGGAAGCAGCAGGGTGGGCTGGCAACTGCAGCACCAATAAATAGGAAATGTAAAACGCACTGACCTCGAAAGAGCCCTCGAACCCGGCCACACACACACACACACACACACACACACACCATCGACTGCCTCTGGGCCTGAATGCTGCTGGAAGTGCAGCGATTGCTCGCTTTTTGGTGCCTGCCAACGCGGCGTATACGCAACAACACTTAATTGCTCAGGCCCCGGCCAAAAGCGATGCTCTTTCTCTTCTTTCTGCTGTTCGGTTTGGTTTTTGTGCAATGGCTTTTAATTACTGCTGTAACTACCGCACACTCTTCACTGCCCACCCCTCTATCCCGGGTCCATTGGTCGATTTGTTTGCTTTAACAGTGACAAATTAATTTCGAGCCTCACCAATCGCTGGCCCACACAGTTGTTGCTGTTTTTTTTTTTGGCTCTGCTTCCTTTCAATTGCTTTGTGCTTTAATATAATACATGAATCCCACTGGAGGGTGGCTGCGTGAATCCCACCACCGCGGACTAGTACGAAAATAAACAAGACTTTACGCAGAAATAAAATGCGAGTCCACGGAATTGTCACATTGGGCGGCTGCCAAAAAATGGGGCATCTGAATATCTTATTGTGCAGAGCCTTGTCATGTACTTAGGCGAGTGCTGTGTATTTTTAAATATTTGTTAACTATTTTTAAATATTTCGTAGCATTCTCTGGCATTCGCATTGGAATCGATTGGCGAACAGAACCTTTGACCATGTGCCCCCACCCGAGAGTGTGTGCTTGCCAGTGGCTGGGACACCCTCCGCTCTGGAGGGACGCTTGGAGACCTTAAGTTGTCCTTAAATAGATTTCGCTGCTGTATCAAGGTTATTTATGCTGCCCGATGGGAATATTCCCATGTGGCTGGCTGACCATCAGCATCAGGCATGAACATGGTTTCTCTCTTTGCTTTTGTTTTCTATGTTTGCTTCACTGCCTTTTGTTCTGTTTCAGCTGAATATTACGTATACGCGGCGCAGCACAGCGGGCTCTCTCGTGCTCGTGTGTGTGTGTGTGTGTGGGATAAGCTTAGGGCAAACATGTAATTACAGACGGGGGAATGAGGAGCGATGGAGGGTGGTGGTAATAAGCAGTTGGTTGTTTCGTTTCGTTTCGTTTCGTCCTTGGGGAAGTCAAACTAAGAACTAAGAGTTAAGGGCCAAATGCAGTTGCTGCAACTCCAGACATAATGTGGCAGGCCATTTTAGATTGATTTCCCATGTGGCGGCACATTGTCCTGTCCCCCTATAGCCCTACTACCATTCCCCTTCTGCCCTACTTGCCCAGCACTACACTGAGAGCAATAAATAACGGACGGCAACAATGATGAGGGATGTGCATTTTGGTTGTGCAGCCAAGATGCATCCCCATTATGCACGCCCAAAAAAAGTGTGCAACAAAATGGAACTTTTATTGCATGCCTCATATCGAACAATGACTACCAAATGACTAAGCTGTTTGTCCGCTTCTGACTACTGTGAATATGAGTATCTGTGAAAGTGAATATCTGTCAGTGGAGTGGCGGGAGTGTGTGAGTGCTGCACTTAATGTTAATTTGAATGACGTTCATTGATGTTGACTGCCGCCTTCAATGGTGTCCTCATTCTCGTCGTCGTCGTCGGCACAAAGTTGCAAATTAATTAAGCGGCAGGAACAAACCAACAACAAGTACACAACAGAAAAAAGAGGCAACAAAATATGCAAAAACTGAATGAAACATGTGTGTGTGTGTGTGTGGGTGTGTACTTGGAATGGGAATATAAAAATCAACAGTGAGTGTGGAGAAACTACGAGCGCAACTCAAGCTGCAGTGAACAGGCTCTAGGGTCTACAATTTTGGTCTAGTTTTTCGTATACAATAAATACATATATATACACACATAATATATATAACAATACGTGTGTGTGTGTGTGTGTGTGGTGTGTGTGGTGTGTGTATATATGAGGAGAGGATTGTGGAGTGTATTTGGAGAAAGGGCATCAAATAAATATTATTACGGATCTTGATGTGTGGCATCAAACTTAAGATGTTTTGTGTTCTCTTGTTTTTACGTGTACAGAGAGAGAAAGACCAGTGGCAGAGAGAGAGAGAGAGAGAGAGAGAGGGAGGATGAGAGAGATCAAAGTTCAGCTCTTTCTCTCTCTCTCTTTGCCACTGTCCGTGTACGAAATCATTCTCTAGAGCATTGTTTGCCGAACGAAAGAAAATTAGACATATAGATTGAGATTGAGATCAAGATTGAGATTGAGATTGAGATTGAGTTATACAAAGAGAGCCACAGAGAGTCCCTTGTGAGGGTAGAGGGATTGGGGGAAAACAAAGATCTCGGTAGTAGTAGGAGCAGCAGTGGGATTTTCTTACCTGCTTCTGGGCCATGGCCTGCATCTGCTGAAACATCTGACGCTCCTCCTCTTTACCTAGGCAAAGGACAACAATTACACAAGGATTCTCCTGGCAATCCCCCCCAACGGGCTCCGAGACTCACCCATTCCCTTGGCCTGCAGCATTTCCAGCAGCTTCTTGATGCTCTCATCGCGGGCAATCAGAGTCTGCTTCTGGGTCTCGACCCGGCACTCCAGATCCTTGATCGTCTCCCGCAGAATGCTTATCTCACGCTGCAGATGATCGTTCTCCGCATAGATGGCCTCCATCTGCTGCTGCATCTCCAGGTTGGGCTGTCGCATCCTCAGACGCAGCTCCTCCTCCAATTGGCGCACGAGCATCGCTTGTTTCTGTGTGATGGAGAGAGGAAATTAAATTAAAAATTCCCTCGTTGGGGAAAGGAAAGACTCTAAGTCCCCACCTGGTTCTCTGTGCTGAGCAGCTTCAACTGATCGTTGATCAGACTGTACTTGGCGCTCTCCTCCTTGCGCAGGGCCCGCTCCTTCTTCAGCTCCGGCGACCAGAAGGTCTTGATGCTGTGCATCGAGCTGCCCAGCTTCTGGTTGGTCAGCTCCAGCTCCCGCTTGAGGTTGCCCAACTCCCGCTGCAGATCGGTGTTCTGGTGCTGCAGATCCCCCAGATAGGCGCGATCCGAGGTGGGCCCCATGCCCGTATTGTAGCCACCCATGGCACTGGGACTCTGGCGCGCCGACCGTCCATACAGCTCGTCCTCTAGGTAGAGGCCTCGCTCCAGCGATCTGTCGCGCGAACGATCGCGCGGCTCACGTATCGGTATGAACTCACGATCGTGCGGATCGACGAGGCCACCACGATCCAGCGACTGATAGCGGGTTCCTGACAAGCAGAGAGTTAATATCTGAACAGAGACTGTACAGGGGTTGTGGCAGCATTACTTGGATAGTCCATGGCATGGGCCATCGGTGGTCTGCTGGCGCTCCGGCTGCGATGGTGGCCCGCTCCGGCGGGACTGGTTGGCTCATCCATGTCGCGGTAGTATGGACTGCCCATTGCTGAAATTCACACACACACAGAATTCATGAGGATGAACAAATGAGTGAATGAGAGGGGACTCTGGTACGGTTTTGTGTTCGTATTTCTCGCCGACATCCGGCACTCCACTTCCACCTCCTGGGCGGGCTTGCAACTCAAAAGTGTTGTCTACTGTGGCAACTAGTGCAGTGGAGTCTCTGCCTCGTTTTCGGTGTTCTTTTTTTCTCTTTTTTTGTTGTTGTTTTTTGGTTTTTTTGGTTTTTCTGGTTGGGTTAGTGGCGGGGTAACGGGGAACGCAGGTAACTCAAAGGAATGAAACGAAACGAAACGAAACGAAAATAAAGAAAAAGTCAACGAAACGAAACGAAACGAAAGAAGGGAAATTGTTTGTCGTGTCCTGGCTTTGGTTTTTGCCCTAACCCACGCAACCGCCACCCGCTGCAAACTAAGTAGCTGCTGCCGGCTTTGTGTGTCCTGCCCGAATCCAGGCTGGCTCATATTTCAGGCGTCCTGTGGCTCGTCAGCCCCTTCAGCAAACATCCAGCACCTGTCTCCAAACCAAACTAAGTTTTACCGGCACGAAATCATTTTGCACGAAGCCAAATTTGCGGTTCCCTTCAACGTCCGCGTGTCTACGTATACGTAATATTCCTTTCATAAATAGTTTAGTATTTTAGTAACCTGCCTTCTAATTAGCTGTGCAAGTGCATACGCATCCTGGCCGCCTAATTGAGTGGTGACCCCCGTGCAGGACAAAGAAAAAAAAGAAACTGCTTAACCCACCATAATTGTAATCCAGTTTGAGGCTTTGATGTGAGGCGCGGCCGCCAGCCAGTTACACGGTTATGTTGCGCAGCTTGTTAAGCGTTTCTTTAGTGGTTTTCAACTTCAACTTTTGCCCGCTCAGCTGTAGCTGTGAGCCATATTGCTGCTGGCTGCTGCTCTGTCCCGGGAACTAATGCGATTTGGTGGCTGCTGCTGCTGCAGCTGCTGCAGCTGCTTGTTGCACGGTTTTGAGTGGATTTCAATCCAATTCCCCGGAATGCAATTCAATTCAGTTTCCCCCGTTTGCCCCCAGTGTTCGTTTGTGTGTGGCGTCCGTGTGCGTGTTAATTGAAATGAAAATTGTTAGAGTTTGTTGCAAGATGAGTGAAGCGAAACGCAGTACAAACGAAATCGAATTCAAAACAAAATCAAATCAAATTTATGTACCATGCGCATGCGTGTGATGTAAGACAGAAATTATAGACTTTAGTTAGAATTGCATTAGTTGAGTTCAGACTACGAATAGTACGAAATAAAAACGAAAACAATACACACCAAGTACCCATGCACATCCATGGGGAATGCACATGGGTGTAATGGCATTTACAAGTACAGAAATGGAGCTAGCGAGCGATAAGTACGGAAAGGAAATTCGACGCAAAAATTTGGATAATGAATTTTGAGAAAAAAGGTTCAAGCCATGGCCATGTTGCAGCTTCCTCTTCGGTGCATGCAACATGTGGGTTAGTGGAGCAATCATAAACGGAAGCCAATTCAAGATCAATTCAAAAATGATAAATTCAAAACGCGGTTCGCCAAACTCTCGCACAAACGTACGCTTGAGTGCATTGTTCTCTTCGCAATCATTTTCTTGGTGCTGGACTACATTTGTGCTAGGATTTGGAGTTGCTTTGGTTGGGTCTTTTGTCCATTTGGGGATGGAGGTAGGAAGCATCATTCACCTAGAGGACTTCCGCGTGGGGCGCCGTAATCCCGTGATGGTGACCGATCGACAGTTGGCAATTCCTGGAGCCGCCGCACGCGACCCGGACTGCGCACACCAGAGCTATTCACTGGATTATATTCGTCACGTGACATAATCCGCGGCTCATCCGCGGCATGCAATAAACCGTAGCACGCACACACTCACAGGGAGCGGGTCGGTAGTCGGTAGTCGGTAGTCCGAGAGAGACAGAGAGAGAGAGTGAAGAGAGCGATTGCTATATAAAGGCTGAGGCAGGGGACACAAGTATATCAATATCCTTGGTGTCCTTTAAATGCAACGAAGAACTTTGATTATGGTTCTCTGGTTTCTGTTTCTGTTTCTGTTTCTGTTTCAGTTTTCTCTTTATTTTTTTTCTTGTTTGTTTGTTTGTTCCTCTCGGTTGATATGCACGTTTTTGATTGATTTTATTTGCGATTTAAATTCATTCTCTTGTGCGCGCTGCATCTGAAAGTGAAAGAAGTGAAAAGAGAACGGAAAAAAAACACACACAATTGTACAATCATGATACGAACTTTCTCTATAATACATACATAATGGACAATAAGTGACATTACGCATACGCACCGCTGCACAACGAAAGCCACAGCCAAGCATCCCCCCCTGCTCTACTCTGCTTTGTTCTGTTCTGTTCTGCATTTAAATTGCATATCCTTAACCTTTTTACCTAAATCTCAGCCAGAAATCCACTGTCCCACTGCACCCACCGGGCCATAAGCGCATAAACAAATACGATAAACACACAGAAAGACACAGAGAGAGAGAGAGAGAGAGGGGAAGCCTACATCTCGTCGAGCAGTGCATTATGGCAGGTCTATGCAAATTCTGTCTTTATAGCGAAGGCAACAAATCGCATGCAAATTGCTCCTTGAGCTGTCGCTTCTCCGCTCCGAATGAGGAATGAGGAATGAGGCAAAGACCCCGCAGCGGGCTCAGTTTATGCGGTGGAAAAGATGTTGCTGGATGTTAAAGCTACCGCAGATGTTGGACTAGATTCAACCGCTAACAGAGCCACTTGAAAGTGGTTCCAACTGGCCACAAATCATTCTTCAATCTCTTGTTAAATTTCAATCTTTCGAGCTCCCATGTTTGCATACTCAGAATCCCCATTAATGCCACCGCATAAACAAGTCCCATGATGGCGATGCGAAGGCACAGATGACGTGCTCAAAGCTGATGCCTGAGGAAGCCTGAGACAGCCACCAGAGACAGCAGCACAGAAGGAGCCAGAAAAGGAGCGAGTGAAATGAATGCTAAGCGAATCAACAAACCGGAAGACCGTTCAAGTCTGTGAGAAGGAAGTCTTCGGGCGTGCGTGTGTGCGTTTGTGCGTGAGTGTGGAGCGACATAGTGTGAAGGAAGCGCTGCAGATGAGGTCAGGATACGGCAGAAAGGCCATAAAATATCGAGACCAGATTCGATTACACAGCCATGCCATTAGGGAACACCAAGCACTGCACTTTGCTAAGCAAACAGCTTCAGGAGAGACGAGACAAAAGGGCGGAGGGCAGAGGTAGAGAGAAGTACAATAACTACAGATGGATTGCACTCACTGCCGCATACTAACAAGCAGCAAAGGAATTGCAGTTGCAGTTCCAGCTGGTAGGGCATGGGAGTTGGATGGATGACGAAATCGTGTACAATCGTGTTGTCCATGCTTGGGGCATGGCCAGAAGTAGAGGTTCATTCTGCTTATCATTCTGCTCGCACCGCACAAGTTATCTGCTTTGGGGGCGGGCATGGGCCCACCCCCCAAAACAAACATGTTGAATTGGCCCCCACATGGGGTGGCTCTCTCTCTCTCTTTCTCTGAGAGAGGGCACTGCTGAATGGTAACCCACCACAGTGAGCTGTGCGCAAGAGCGATGCTTCCCCCGGCACGGCACGGCACGGCACGGCGCGGCGCGGCGCTCTCTCACAACAATAGCGTCATCGTAAAATATTTTGCCGTATATTGTTGTTAGCACTGCCCCAATGTACATATGGATTGGCGGCGTTTTCTTCTCTTGGCCTATACACACGCAGACACAGACATGGGCAGACACACCACAAATAAGGTTAAAATTTGAAATCAATAAACATTATTCCATAGATCTAAAATTAGAGCTGGCAACTGATACTCGCACCACGAGTGAGCTGCAGATGGACACGCAAATGGAGTTAGGGGGAAGGACTGTCTGTGACTGAGACTGACAAATCATGCGAGCAATCCATATCGAAACGACCTCCCCCGGTGCGTTTAGCGTTGAGCCTTGCCCCCACCATCCATGCATCCCATTATAAGTTTTCAAATTGCTTTGCCAAACTGATTGACACAGCCTCGACTGTCGACTGTCTACTGATGACTGACAATTGGCAACTGGCAAACTGGCAAACTGGCGACTGTCGGCTGGCGGAGCGTATGGGCAAAATCTAAATGGAAACTTACACATTATGCATAGAAAATCAAAAGACTAAAAACTAAACACTAAGAGGAGCTCTAACTAGGGCTAAGAGTTCTTCTTCAGGGTTTGTTAGTTACGAAATTAATTAGAGAGAGAAAGTATAAGTGGTAGAGTTACGAGTAGTAGTTGGAACAAAAGAGTTGATCGGATTAAGGCATACAACACACACAAGACAGACAACTGATAACCGACTGGTGGCGGTTGATTAAGTACTAGTACAGGGGCCAGTACAGTACTCACTGGCTACTGACTACTGGCTACAGCAGGCATACGCACAAATCAGAAATCACAAATCAATACATCATCGCTTACAGTTTACATAAAAATCACAAATTGAAGTGTGTCTTTGTGTCGTTGCTTTTGTGGTTGTGTTGCTGTGTTGCTGTGTGTGTGTGGTTGTGGTTGTGGTTGTGGTTGAGTGCTCACCCGTTTTGCTTAGACGATGAATTTTGAATGATTTCTGCTGACGAACTGGAGGCGTATGAAAATTGCTTTTGCTGCTGCTACAGCAGCTCCTGTTCCTGCTGCTCCTCCTGCTCCTGTTCTCCGTTTGCTTCCTGTTCTATTAGCCGCAACAATTTGTTGGCTCACTCACACTCATGCACACTCGCACACACACACATATATAGACCGAATGCACTGGCTACATGTGTGGTGGGGGAGTGTGGGGCTGGGCCAGGCGGCGTTCAGGCAGGCAGTGTTGTATCGTTACTTTTATTGCTGTTGTTGCAGAGTCGTCAGACGGTGGCGTTGTCGGCTCAATGGGCATTTCCGTTTCCGTGCGGCCCTTTCCTTTCGCTGCCTTCCGCTATATCCTTCTGCTGCTTGCACTAATTTAGTTGATGGCACTTTTTAGTTAGTTTGTTGACTTCTGCGGTGCTTGTTAGTGGCCCTCTGTAGTTGGCTAATTGCATTTTGTGTTTGATTTTAACCGGTTTTGTTTTATGTACATGGCTGCGTTTGGGTGTGTGTGTGTGTGTGTGTGTGTGTGTGGTGTGGGTGTGCGTGTGTGTAGAGAGGAAGATAATTAAATCGAGACCGCATCTGCATCAGTTAAAAACTCTCTCACTCTTGATAAACTTAATAAACTAATTAAAAAGGATGCCCGTTTTTTGTTGTTGTTGTTCTTATTGTTGCTGTTGTTGTTGCTGTTGTTGTTGCTGTTGGTTTATTGTTGTGCGCTTTGAGTGCTTTTAGTGGCTCGTGCCCAACGAGGAATTTATAAAGTTGGGAGTTTGGGGCATGCTCCACGCTCCCCACTTCACACACTGACACTCCACTGACCCCCCCGACAAAGCCACTGACACACATTCGACGCACGAAGCACACACACACACAAGAGAGCGAGCGAGGAGTCAGTGAGGGAGTTGAAGAGTTCTCCGCAGATTGGAGTGGCAAAAAGAGAGCGAGAGAGCGGTCGAGCGAGTGGGGAAGCTACGCACGAGATACGTTCCCGAACAGCGTAACGTTCGACGTAACGATGAACGAATTACGAGGGAAGTGGGTGGCATAGGGCGCGGTAGGGGGTTTCTACAACATAATGCTGGGACCAGCAACACCACCTTCTGCCACTTCGTTTGCCACTCCTCCCGCAGCCTGCTCTACCGCACCGCAAGCTTATAGCTTTTCCAACTCAATGTCTCCCTCCAAGCGTCCACCCTGTAGTATGCGTGGTTGCCTGCGTATGTGTATTCATTTGTGGGAGTGTGTGTGTTTCGGTGGAGGGGGAGGGGTATATCTCGAATGGCTTATATGTAGGTTGAAGCAATTTATAATAATTTTGCTTTTCCCCTCAATCGATACACCGTTTAGTGGGCCAACAACAAGAACCAGAGCCACACTTCACTTGTCCGCTCTTTGATTGATGGATTATACATGTATTGGTATGCAATGTATGTGTGTGTGTGTGTGTGTGTGTGTGTGTGTATCGGGAAATATTCGTAGAGTATTTATTGGTTTTCATTTTGGGGAGTTTTCATCGAGTTTTCCTCCTAGGCGGCACTTGGTTTTCTTCCGTTTTTAGTCGCGTTTCTTTTTGCACATTTTACAGGAAATCACTTTTCTGTATCCAGGGAGCAGCCTCTAGCGGAATTGCTGCTACACACGCATACACAGACACACACTCACGTTCACATTCACATTCACATTCACATATAGCTATACTATAAACGATTACAACACACCTACACACACGCACACGACAGAGCGACTAATTTGGATTTGATCTATTTCAAAGACAATTGTGAGGTGCCGATGGCATTTTTTTGCTGACTTCTATTTCACTTTTCTCGTCTCGAATGCAATTAAGCTGAATTTTTCTTGGCCTTATACATTTCTCAGTCAGATACATATACTCTGCATGTGTGTGTGTGTGTGTGTGTGTGTGTGTGTACGTGTGAGGGAATTCGTTGGTGTGTATATTCCTAACCCAAAAATTGGTTGTGCGGCAGCTGAGGTGGCCCGTTTTCGGCAACGCCGTTGTCCAACTAACTACCCTCAAAGAACTGAGCGCCGCTCGTCCGTGCCAGTCGCTGTTATAGTCGCCTCAAGTGGTGAGTTTTCCGACCTCTCCCCAGCTTCTAGCCTAGGAATAGTAAGCGAGCGGCACTCAGTCAGCCAGCCAGTAAGAGAGAGTCTCTCTCTCTCTTGGCCGATTACAATCAATGAATTTTCCTGTCGGCGCTCGCGCACTTTTCCGAGTGCTGGCATTTGCTTTGTAATTCCGACATTCCGAAATCAAACTATAAAACCACCACATTGCGTTATGCTCAAAAGAAAATTCTGATACGTGCTTTGCTTACGTGTACAATTCCATGTTGGCAATGCTGCGCGCCAAAGATTTAAACTGTTTCCTGCCCCAAAATGTATGCTACAATTTTGCATTCATTTACTCGCGGACAGCAGATATCATTCAGCTGGGACTCGGGACTATTTTTTCCAGATAGAACAGCTCTGTTTCTCTTCCCTCGCGATTGCTTCATCGCAGCGCAAATATGAGGCTGCAAAGGCGAAGATCATGGTAAATATAGGGCAACATCATCCAATGAGAGATCCAAGATTATGCACGTATCGGCCTTCGCTTGGAGAACTACTTCATCACGGTACAGACACGCACAATCCCCTGGATGGTGGCATACGATCCATCCATGCGGTGACTTGCTAGCGTGCGTCTTGTAATGGCCTGCTCTCTGTGCATCCTTTCGGACCGCTGTATGCCATTTAAATGCAGTCTACCAAGGATGTAGCACAGTACACATTGTATTATGCATATTTTGTACCGACATTATTTGTTAACTTAAGCTACATACATATGTATTTAGTAAACTCTATAGTTATTTGTTGTATTTTTAGTTTCGAGTCCGCGCAATGCACTTTAAATGCGACGACGCTTGCTGCTCTGCACTGGCGGTGGTGTGGTTGAGGGGCTAATCGATTCATTTGACATCGAGCCGCGTGTACGCTTGGCTGGACGCTTGGGCAGATCAATTGGCTTTGCCGCTAGCTTCTTTTCGATGTCTTTTGAAGTGTTGGAGTGCACCTGTGCTTTGGTTGTAGCTGGCGGAGCTGCAATGCAAATATGATACATCAGTAAAGTATTCCGCATGCAATTGAATAACTCACCTTTGCCGTTGCTCTCTGTGACTGGGGCAGCAACAGCTGATGGGCCATCTGTGGTTTCATCGTTCGAGTTAACCTCCACCTTCTTTTTGGTCAATAGCGTTCCGTACTCCTGTTCTGGCAGGCAAAACTCTCGCTCCTCGTTTGGAAAGGGCAGCGTCTCCAGGTCGTCCAACTCCTTCAGCTTGTACATGGTGCCCAAGTGCTTCCAAATCAGTTCACTGGGCATCTCGCGATTCAGAGACTTTGAGAGCCTCTGCGCAATGCACGACATGTAGAAATGTTTGTTGATGCCCACCGGACGCAGTCCTTCCATGGCGTGGAAAAGCTGCAACTCCTCTTCCGCGGACCACTCATGGTCGCCTGTTGCCGGCAATGGGGCGGCCGCCCCAGCTCCAGCCAGCCCCTTATCTTTGGCCATCATTTTATTTTGTTTTGGTTTTTGGGTTGCCGCACGACGATGAATCTGGTTTTAGTCGGTGATGGGGCTGTCGATATTTTGTTGTAGAGGGTATGCTCGGCGTGCTATCGATGTTTGTTGATGCAAGGTGTGCCCAGTGCACGGTGTTCTTATAGCTAAGAAAAAGGTGTGAGCGTTTTTAAAATAAGCTAGATTGTAGAAAATTTAATCATCAATCGGATAAAATTACATTTGTAGTGTTGAGAGTTCTAGCCTACTGGGAATATTAAACAGAAGATCAAAGTCGAGGAAAATGATTTAAGATTTACGGTATTTACATTATATTTTCCAAATGGAATTGTATATTTCGGTATGTTTTCGAGGGTCTGACGGTATATTTGATCGATTATTCAGCGGTCACACTGTTTGGGTGTGTATCTTTTGCTGCTGGAGTTTCGGAAATACAAAAACTATATAAAACAACAAAGCTGGTAAATAAATATTTGCGTTTAATTATAGTTGTGTGTTGTGTGTGCATTTAACTAAATTCCTTACCTCTAACGCTGTCACTGTGTCCGTCAAAACTGTTAGCCATATGGGCATACATCTGTATGTATGTATGCACATGTGCACCTATGCAAATCTTCCTGTATAGCTGCAAAAAAGAAAAAAGTATTACTTGCTTTATATTTTTTGTAAATCGTTTCGGAGATTCATATGTTATGCTGTTAATAGTGCCCGCCTACTTCTATCGTCTGTTCTTCTTATATTATTTAAACAAACCCTTGCCCTTGTTCTGTGCAGAAGTCAAGGCTTCGGGTGCTGGCGCTGAAAAGTTAATCATCGATCGATTAAACCATGCCTACTGACGTTTTCGTACATATGTCGCGCTGTGTTTAGCCCCTCATTTACATGTGTATCTATGCGTGACTCACAAATCTATCTCTTTCACTTTCGAATGTCTGAAACTCTACCTAACTAACTAACTCTCTTCCAAGCTGTATCTACCTGCAGAACAGAATATCTAATGTGCGTACATAGTATATGTTTAGCGTTGTGTCGCTGTCGCTTGTTAAATGTTGTACTGGTGTGGGACGCACACAATTGATCAAAATGTTTAAACGATTACCATGCTGCAATGCACTTCTTTTATTATTATTTCCAGCGAGCAATTAAGAATCATCCAAAACACCAAAACGAGCAGAGCTTTTGAACTCGCTAACCTTGTCCAGACCACACAACCACAACAAAAACCACAACCATCCCCACCCACCCTTGTAATTGCATATCACAGTATCACTGAGAAACTTTTCAACCATAGGCCTATCCGAGACAGCCATCATGGACGTAATGTCATCATCTCTACAACAGCAACGCATTGTCGTTGACCAGCTGCGTCGCGAGGCGTCCATGGAGCGCCAGACCATTTCGGAGTCGTGCGCCAAAATGATGAAGTACATCACGGAGCACGAGCAGGAGGATTACCTTTTGACTGGATTCACCAGCCAGAAGGTAAATCCATTCCGTGAAAAGTCCTCGTGCACCGTTCTTTAAGGAGGAGTTTGGAGTTGGCGATGTTCTGCATTAATATGCAGATCCTATAGTTTACTTTTAGTTTAGCAAGATGGATTCTTAATATGTATATGTGTAATAATGACACCAGTACCAGTCAACGCCACCTGGATCAATATATATCTCAATATAACTCTTTGTGCAAAAACTATAATAACAGCAAGCAAAGCAAATTGTCTCAAGCAACATATGTATGTTGCGATTGCTATGAATATATAACGATATATCAATATGTACCACTCACGTTAACAGGTGTATAAGGTTTACCAAGCCCACAGAAAGATTCCAAATTCATAATCGAAGCATTTGTCCCAAAGATATATCAGAGTTGTCTCTATCCGAATGGTAGTACTCGCGAGTATCCCAACAATTACGAAAATCAATGCGCTGACTATGGCATCTACTACCACTACTACTACTACAACAACTTCTCCTACAACAACTACCTAAACTACAAGTATAAACCGAAACACACACATATATACCTTATTATCAACAAGAATAATCCGACATACAAATTTATCAATAAACGTAAACCCAACAGAAGATACATATATTTTGGCTTCTTATTTCGAGAAATATCTGTTATATTTATTGAATATTGATATTGATAAATGACAACAATTGAATCGAATATCGAATATCGTTGTATTTTGAACAAAAAAAGAGAGCCGCGCAGCTCATTGACCACCAATTGCTATGGATGGATCATGGAAACTACTAAAATGAAAACAAAACAAGCAAAAAATGCAAAATATACGCAAATATATTATCGAATTACTTTAAAGGCTTTAAAAATGAGCAGAAATGCAACAAATGAAACCCACAAGCTAGTTGAACTTATCGCAAAACTTTAGTGCGTTTATTATCAAGTTTTTCTTAGTCCAAATATATTACGAACCGCTGTAGTAGCGCAGCAAGCATATAATACCAAAGAATGGAACAAATCCAATATATAACTCTCTCTCTCTATAGCGTAGTTTATCCATTTTGATTCACACAATATGCCAATATGCAATGAAAATTAATGATTTGTAACTTGCATTCTAGAACAATAATTCATTTCAGGTCAACCAGGCAAAAGTCCGTAAATTTTCTGCACTTTTCCGATTCCCTTACCGAAAATGACAAATGTGACAAAGAATGTGTGATTTTTGTTTTTTTGTCCAAAATACTCTGTGAAAATATCTTAAATTGTGTTGACACTCTTATTGTTTCCTACAGACATCACAAACACATGCATTCATGGTCATTGAAATGAGTTACGGGCAATATACTAAAATGTAATTAGCATGAAATGCAAAGTAATAACAGGAGAAAAGCTATTTTTATACACTCTAACGTGGCAATGGGCATATTTGTATGGTATTGGAATGAATAGTAATGTGAATTCAGTTCACGAAGAAGGCACGCTTATCATACATCAATCATGATAACCCCCACTCGTACATGTTAGATACAAAAAAAAAAGATATGTTTATGTCGATTTTCATTGTGACAATTGTGTCAGCCTCCGGCCAGAGAAGACAAGTTGTGATGATGAAAATGATGCAACAATATAATTTAATCGGTCGGTTCTTCCAGTGTTGCATTTAAATAGTTATAAATTGGCGGTAACTTTAGTTGATAATGAAAAATCGTAGAGCAGAGTTAACATAGGAATCACACATTTTTGCAGAGGCGTTTTGTTTGAGAACTTTGTCCGAGATTTTGAGCCACAGTTTGCTGTCGTGAGCAAACAGCAAAATGTGGCACAAAATTAACATTCGGATGGATTTTAGACAATTTTGAGTTTGGTGGTCTCCAGATCAAAACTGCAGTTGGTTTAGAAGCCCACACATACTTTCCGACATTTAGCAGAACAATTTTCGATTTGCCAAACACTTTTTTGCATTCAAATATTTATTCTTTCGATAGATACTTTCGTTTGTTAGGGCTAGCCAGCAGGGGGTTTGCTGCGGCGATTGGGCGAGCGAACCATCCAATGGAGCACGGATGGATTCGTGCCCAATCCGTTCGCTACGGGCAGACCCCGCGTGCAATTATTACCACTATTAATATGAAAAGGTAACCAAAAAAAATAACAAATCACCAGCACTCAAAATCATGTACATCGAGACCAGATATCACAAGAGATTTAGCAAGTTTTATTCACTTCAATTGAAAAGCGACAACGAGATCGTATTTTATTCGAAAATTAATACAAATATTTTGGGACCGCACCGTCTCGCCCCCCACTGGGATGGCAGACGTTTGCCGAGTGTCCACACAAATATTATTGAAATGTATCTGCAAATAAGCATTTGAAATATCTATTGTACCCAACTCAAATGAAAAAAACAATTAATCGTTTGCTTATATTCCAAAAATAAAAATGCGATAACTAACATAGAAGAGTTATCCTAGCGGTGGCACCAGGTTCGGTGCGAAAACACACCCAAACATTGTTTTATTTACCCAATAATGAACGAGAATTCTGTCTCAGTTTTCGTAAGTTAGGTTTATTAATACAAGAAACTGTTTGTGTGTGAGTGTGCATGTAGACATGTGTGTGGGTGAGAGATGTTAATGAAATTTATAATTTCCACGGCGAGTCGTGTGTGAAGCATACTTTGCAGGAGTGGGAGAAACTAATTAGAGTGTTTGGGGGAGATGTTTAGCTCTCATCATCACTGCCGGCTGCCTGACGCGGCTTGGGACCACCGGCACGCTTGGCCATGATAATCTGGTCCACCTTTAAGATGGTTGTGGCCGCACCAACAGCATACTTGAGACCCCAGAACTTTCCTTGATACAGATCGAAGAGCTTTGCCTTCGCCGCATCGATTGTGCTTGCCGTCTCCGCTTCAATGTCGAAGCCGATGTTCTTGCCGCTCTCGGAATTGTGCGCCAAATACAATAGGTTGACAGCTTCGGTGCCGTTGAATCCAGAGTTTTCAGCCAGGGCCTTGGGGAACACTTCCAGGGCGTTGGCAAACTTGCGCACAGAGTACTGCTCCAAGCCAGGCAAAGTGTCGGCATACGCAGACAGCTGGGTGGCCAGCTCAATTTCGGTGGCGCCGGCACCTGGCAGATAGCGCCCATCGCGTGTGAGGCACTTGAAGCTGTTCACGGCGTCGTCTAGGCCGCGCTCGATGTCATCCATGAAGTTGTCTGTGGCACCACGAATCACAACTGTGGCAATGCGCGAGTCTTTGCCCTCATTCCTGGAACGAAGAACAACAGTTTACTTTGACATTCTAGCACATTATTTAATGGGATTACTCACCTAAATGCTACGATTGTTGTGTCTCCCAGCTCCTCAATGCACACCTTGTCGCAGTAGCCCAACTCCTCCTGGCTAGGCGTGGTAATGCGCGGCAGAACTGTGGCGTTCACAGAACGACTCAGACGGCGCAGGTCGAACTTGGAGTTCAAACGGACAGCCATGAGGCCGTATTTGTTGAGGAAATGCAGGGCCATGTCGCCTACCTTGCCACCGGCAACGACGACCTTAACACCGGCATCGGCAATAGCCTTGATCTGATTCTCCAGCAGGCTCTCCTCTCCAGACGAGAACTTCATGAGTTCGTCAGCCGACTTAATCAATACTGTGCCCTTGGTCTCCGTCTGGATAATGTCCACGGGGCACGAGAAAATGGCGATCTTTGCCTTTTCGGCAAACGTGACATCACCCTCAACGAAGCGCTTGAAGACCATACCACGGACTACTTCCGACTTGGGCAGACCACTGCCAAGGATCTTGCAGATGCGAATGTTGTCCACGTTGAATGTGCCCTCGTCAGGCAATATGGAGACACAGGCCTTGCTCACCAGGTCATTGAGGAAGTCCTCCTGGCCGTACTGTTTTGACATGATGGTTGTCCGGAGGACATCCTTTACCTTGTTAACGTCACGATAGTCCTCGATTTTATGGCAAACCAATTTGGGCAGAATTTCGAGTGCCTTCTCCAGTGCCTTTTCATAGCCATCGGCTATTTCGGCAGTGGTGATGCCCAGACGCAGCAGCTCCTCTGCCGACTCGAGCAGAGCGCCGGCCAGCACCACAACGAAGTTGGTGCCATCTCCGACCTCAGCGTCCTGCATTTGACTGGCCATGACGATCAGCTTAGCGGCAGGATGCTCAACATCTAGCTCCCGCATAATGGTTCCGGCATCGCTGGTCACAAACTGCTTCTCAATGTGGTTGATGATCATTTTGTTCATTCCATTGGGGCCGTAGGCGGAACGCATTGTCTGTGCAAACTCCTTGCAGGCACTGATGTTGCGGTAGACGGCTTCCTCGAGCCCGCTATACATCTAAGGACATGAGATAAATTATCATTTCAGACATTTTTCATGAAAATGCATGACTTTTGCAATGGCGATGACTAATCACGCGCCTCACCGAAACGGCATGTTTTTATTTTTGACCGAATTTCAATGGAATCGGTGATAATATGGGCTATACTTTCTACATCCTTTATATTACACTTACCCGGGCGCCATCCTTTAGCATCTGCGATACTCCGGGTGCTTTTGGTACAGATAAAGCCATTTTTGTACACAGATTTCAATTTCACACAGCAAGTCGTCGGTAAATTAAAGCAAGTTTGTATAACCTCAAAGCAATCAGACGGCGGCGACGAATATTCTGGACCGAATTTATATCGATGTTGTTAGCGATTTGATTCAATACTTTCCTGGAACTTTGTCGCTACTATCTTAAATATATATTTGTCTAAAATACGCTACAGTGGACGCCAAAAACTAATTTAAATTAGTATTTTGATCTAAAAAAGAACGACCTAGATACAGTTTTGATTATTTGTTGACAGTTTGGAAAAAGTAGCAATAGACAATTCTTAAATTATTGCCGATAGTGAACGCGCCCAAAGTGTCTAGCGATGGAATCAAATCTTAATATATCGGCGACTACTACTTTCTTATAAATCGGTGTCTTGCGATAGATTTTTCTTTGTTATATCGATAGGTATCGATAGGAGCCCCTTGCCGCAAATACGTAAATTTGTAAAATAACAATGTCGCAAGGCAAGAAGCACGTGTTGGGGTTTTCTCCCAATGGTGGTCAACTCTTTGCTTCTGTTGACGAGCTGGGAATACTGCGAGTATGGAACACGGAGACGAACACGCTGAAACAGGAGTTCACTCCGAACCTGCAGGTATCTGGCCCCTGCACAGCGCTCACGTGGGTTTTGGTGGCAGCGCCGCGACCCAAGAAGTCGCGCAAGAGTCTGCCGAGCCAAGAGGCGGCCAGCGACCAACTCTACATTGCTCTGGGAACGTTGAAAGGCGTCGTAGTCATATATTCATTGGCCGAGGGAAAGGTAAGAATCGATTGGTTCATTGTAACACGTTCCCCAGTAATGCTCTCGTGCCATTGCAGATTGAACGTACTCTGAGTGGCGACAGTCACGATGGCCCAGTCACATCGATTGTGTACGACAATGCGGGGCATCTGTATACAGTGGGAGTTGATTGTCGGGCGCTTGTTTGGTCGTTGGAGCAAGAGCGCTGCATCAGCGACTGGCAGGTTGGACCCGAGAAGCCACGAAACATCGTGTATCTACCAAAGAGTCGGACCTTAGCAGTTGGCTCACGCCAGCTAAAGGTCTATGATGTGGATACCAAGGAGTTGGTTGAAACCTTCACCGGGCACTCTGGCGAGGTTAATGCCATCAGCAGCGTTGTGTGCACTGACGATGCGGAATTCGTTCTGACCACAGCTCGAATGGAGAGAGTCATTTGCTTCTGGAAGATTGAGAAGAAGGGCAAGAACAAAGCGTCTTCCTGTACGCTGCTTATGGAGGATCTTGCCTACTGTTTGTCCAGCGAAGTACAAGACGACGGACAGCTGCGGGTGGCGAGTGTGACTCGCAACGGCATCATACACATATACCTTTTGAATGTGAACAGGTAAACCATTAGGATTTCAAAAATAATACCCAATTAATGCCTATGCCATTGCAGTCTGTCCGCCGAGAAGTTCGTGAAGCCAAAGGCCTCCCTGCAAATCGTTTCTGATGGCTCTGATACGGTCGAGCCCATACATGCTCTGGCCTCTTACTTTGTAGCCGACAAAAATCGCGCGCACGAGATTCTTTTTGGTTACGGAAATCGCAAACAAATCCAATTCGAACGCTTCACCCCCAACTATGCTGAGAAATTGAATGTTATCGTTCGCGCCGACCCAAAAAAATTGTATGCTAAGAAGAAGGGCAAGGTGCAAGCCCTGCAGGCTGCACAAAAAACGCTCACACCTGTCGTGAGTCAGAAGATTGTGGAGTACAATAGTGCACTGCCGATTTCCCAGAAGAAAGTACAAAACGACGTTCCAATGGAGGCGCGCTTGCAGCACCTGCAGATCAAAGCCACCAAACTGGGTGGTGGGAAGCTGCAAACACAGAGCAAGACACAGCTCCTGATGCAGGCGCTGCACAGCAAGGATCAGGCGTAAGATTCTGCTTAATCGTGCCAAGAGCGCACTTAACAGTCTTCCTTTTCAGCATGATCGATGCAGTGCTCAGTACACATGACACGGAGACGATACAGCTGACACTGGACCGCCTGCCGCTCGAATATGTCAACCCCTTGGTGAACGAACTCTCAATACTTATACAGGGAAAGCATGCTAAGTAAGTGCACGACTTAGTTGCTTGTAATTCGAATGAAGAATCTACTTACATTTTTCCTTAAATTACAGTGTTACATCTGCCCTACGCTGGCTTCAAGTACTGGCCTGCACGCACACGAGTGCCCTGATGTCGGAAGACAAACAGGCACTACGCGAAAAGTTGGGAATTGTCCTTGGCGTGGCCCAGCAACGGAT
The DNA here is from genome assembly GCF_900245975.1 of Drosophila guanche. Lineage (NCBI taxonomy): Eukaryota > Metazoa > Arthropoda > Insecta > Diptera > Drosophilidae > Drosophila > Drosophila guanche. The sequence continues at coordinate 6,998,963 of NW_022995743.1, read as the reverse complement.
GCATTGTCTGTCGGAGGCATTACAGTGAGTATTTAGTATTTCGAAGCATGTTTATTGGCATCAGGGCTTGCCCTTCTTGGACTTTTTGGGCTTCTCGACAGTGCCGTGTCGGCATTCGCAGACCTCAGCGTAGAAGGCCAACTTGGTGTGCAGAATGGTGTCAATGTAGAATCTTTGAAAAGTAAACGAGTTCAGCGAACGCTCGCCCACCGCATAGTACAGAGTGTTGTGGCCCTCAAAGCGGTATGTGATCATCACTGGATAGTGCTTCTGCATGACCTTTGAGACGGTAATGATGAATCGCACCTTGGCGACAGCCAGTGGGTTGGGACAGCGTGGCGTTGGCCGAGAGAAATGTGCATCGACGAAGTAGATCTTTCCCTTGATGGGAATATCGTGCTGAGTGGGGTTGCTGAGAACCGCACACTTTGTGTCCGGCGACAGCTGCCACTGTCCAACAAAGTCCTGGATCTCGGACAGTACATTGCTGTATTCAAATGCCCCAATAGTCGTCGGTTTGCGCAGCAATCCGCTGGAGCCCGAGCTCGGCCCATAGTCACTTATTGCCACTGTTGTGGCAAAAGTGGTAGCGCCCTCTCTCTCGTTGACAGTGTCCGTCACCTGAACTTCGAGCAGCGTAGGCACTTTGGCAGTTGTGTTCTTCGGTGTACCTGGAAACTTGTAGCAAAACAGTCCCCGGGGATCGGACTGCAGTATGGTCAGAGCTTCGCAAAGGGTGCCGTCCACCAAGTCCATTATGCACTGCATGTCGGCGTCATCACAAACTGGCTTATTGCAATGGGCCACTGCTTCGGCGATGCTTCCGACCTCAACTATGGGGGAGACAATGCGCGCGTCCCAGGCATCCGACTGCTCATTGTCCGAAGTCTTGTTCAATCGACGCGATTTCAATAGAATGGAGGCTTGCGAGTATTTGCGGTCCAATAGCTCCGAGTCCGAGACGGGGTTGTTGTCCATTTTGAGCTTAATTTGGTAATATTTTATTCCAATGAAATGTATTTTATTTGTACACTTTTTCAAGTCGGATTTGTATTGTTTAATTTAAGAATTTCTGGACGAGTCAACCTGATCATAAGTCAAATGAAGCGAAACGCAGATAATCATTTGAATGAAAGCAACGTTTTAAGTGTGGACGATGAAGAGGAAGGTTAGTATTTTGAAAAAACTACCTCTGGTAGTCGTTTTGTATAAATCAGTCTTTCTGCTTTCTGCAGATGAGCCTGTAGACGCCGACGGAGACAGCGCACAGGGTGAAAGCAACTGGAGCGACCTGGAAGAGCAGAACATCAGCTCAAACAGCATTGCGGGCGAAGGCCTAGCGGCAGACAATGATTTGGCGGCCGATGAGGAGGATCTGGCAATGACACAAGGCTCGGAAAATGACGATGACGATCTGAGCGATTGAGCGACTGATTTGGATATTGAATCCGCGGATTAGCATGATATAATAGGTACCAATGCAATTTCTTTATTGTCCAACTGCGAACCCAACCTTTCCCAAGCCAATTAAACTAGAGTAGTTTTCCAAACAGTTTTCCACACTGAATTCTATGCAATTTGTATTTTTATTTGTGTTTAGTAACTACGTGCAACAACGAATAGGGAGCCAATTATATTTTCTAAGACATGACATGAGATTTTGTCATTAGCAAGCAAACGTAAACATTTCATTTCCATTTTCCAATCTATAATAATATGGTAGAATATAGTGCCAAGAACAGAGTTACGCTTTCTTTTCCGTAGGTAGTTTGAGTATACATAAGTAGAAGCTCATTCAATAACAGCTCAGTAACTACTAATAGGTGTGTGTTTGTGTGTGGTGTGTGTGTGTGTGTGTGGTTTCATTTCATTTTAGTTGTCAGCAAATGGACGAACAAATTTACTTCCAGTTTGCTTTGAGGAAATTGATTAGTCCGTTGGTGGAACTGTCGTGAGAGGAGACCTCGGCGCAAGTGTCGAGCTCCGGCTCAATGGCCTTGGCCAGCTGCTTGCCCAATTCAACGCCCCATTGATCGAATGAGTTGATGTCCCAAATGATGCCTTGCACAAAGATCTTGTGCTCGTAGAGTGCTGAAAAATTAAATGATTTCAATTATTAATTGATTCCGTGAAAGTCAAATCGGTCAAACGTACCAATCAATGCGCCCAGAGTAAATGGTGACACTTTCTTCACGACAATTGAGTTGGTGGGTCGATTGCCAGCGAACACCTTGTGCGGCAGCAAGTTTTCCAGCTCGTTGCCGCACAATCCGGCCTTGGTTAGCTCCTGCTTGGCCTCATCGGCGGTCTTGCCAGCCATAAGTGCCTCCGTTTGGGCTAGGAAATTTGAGAGTAGAATTTTGTGGTGCTTGCCGCCGGCAATGGGATTGTGCGTCTGGGCGGGGGCAATGAAGTCGCATGGAATCAGGCGAGTGCCCTGATGGATGAGCTGGTAAAAGGCGTGTTGGCCATTGGTGCCTGGCTCGCCCCACACAATCGGACCAGTGCTATATTGAACTGGCTTGCCCGACTTGCTAACGAACTTTCCGTTGCTCTCCATGTCGCCCTGCTGGAAATAGGCGGCAAAGCGGTGCAAGTACTGATCGTATGGCAGCAGGGCGTGCGTTTCAGCATTGTAGAAGTTGGAGTACCAGACGCCGAGCAGAGCCAGAATGACGGGAGCCTGAAAACCATACCAACAAATATTTAAACATGTTAGGAGTTGCTCACAAATCTTTACGTACATTCTTGTCCAGTGGCGTTGACTTGAAGTGATTGTCCATGTAATGGGCACCATCCAAGAGCTGCTCAAAGTTCTCGAAGCCAATGGACAAGCAAATGGAAAGTCCAATAGCCGACCAGAGCGAGTAGCGTCCTCCCACCCAATCCCAGAAGCCGAACATATTGGCGCTATCGATGCCGAAGGCAGTGACCTTCTCCTTGTTGGTCGACAGAGCCACGAAATGCTTGGCAACGGCATCCGCCTAGAAGCGCAAAATGTGGAAAATCTATAATAAATGCATACGACAGAAAAGGCAATCGACCTACATCCTTGGTATGCTCCAACAGCCAGGTCTTGGCCGATGTCGCATTGGTGATGGTCTCCTGAGTGGTGAAGGTCTTTGACGCGATAATGAACAATGTTGTCTCGTAGTTGACCTTCTTCAGAACCTCCGCCATGTGGGTGCCGTCGATGTTGGACACGAAATGGGAGTATAGCCCCTTGCCGTAGGGTTTCAGCGCCTCGGTGACCATCAGGGGTCCCAGGTCGGAGCCACCGATCCCAATGTTAACCACATCGGTGATCTGTTTGCCAGTGCTCCCACGCCACACTCCAGAGATGACCTTGTTGGTGAACTCCTTCATGTGCTGCAGCTCGGCGCGCACATCTGGCATCACATCCTTGTTGTCCACAAGCACCGGGTCTGCACCCCGATTGCGCAACGCGACATGGAGGACGGCACGATTCTCGGTGATGTTGATGTGCTGGCCACTGAACATTGCATCGCGGGCCTGCTCCACTCGCCGCGACTTGGCCAACTCGATGAGCAAGGGCCACACCTCATCGTTGACGCGGTTCTTGGAGTAGTCCAGCAGTATCTCGCCATCATTTGGGGTACTCAGACGTAGGCTGATAAAAATGTGAACGTTAACATTGAAATTCACTTGACCTCAAAGCAAAGGCGACAACTGCTACCAGCAAAGGTCATTACTTTGACCTTATGCAAGGACAAACGAGTCCGTAGCGAACTTGAAATAAAACATTCGATGATGAAAGTAAAAGTACATACAAATGTATGTACGTATATGTATGTACGAAAGTGTGTATGCATACACATTCTTTTCAATTTATGTGTGTGTATGCATAAGAACTTGTTGGTATACTACTCCATCGTTATGCATACACACACTTTCTCCTTGGTCCTTTCTCATTCTGCCGCCCACTCACCTGTACTTGGAAAACCGCTTTGGATCTTTCACAAACAAATCTTTGATAATAATTTGCTTGTGATTAGCATTGTAGTACTCCTGAAGCTTTTTGAAAGCGGGCTCCTCGTTGAGAGCGGGCAGGGTTCCAGCCATTTTTCTTTGGGGAGGTGGGAGGTGGGTCTCGTTAACACAACTTAAAGTCACAAAAAACACAAGTCAACTGCAAAAGCAAATCGCGACACTTCACTTAAATACGGTTGTTACTGTTCCTGGCACCACACACAGGTTCTGTTTTCTATGGATCCGGTATATTTCCGGAACACAGGCCCACAACTTCGCCGTTATTAATATTATCGTACTGAACCGCGCAGCAATTTTCCCAAAGTCCTGTTCTCGGTAACCGCTGGAATTTGTCAAATATTCCTTCAATGTCAAATGAAAAACAACTCTCGGAGTTGCCACGTCGCCGGTCAAGCTTTTGTTTTGATTTTGCAAACAGGCGCTGAATGAACTTGTGTTCCGAAATACATACAATTTTTAATTTACTTGTTCAATTTGACAATCCTTGTCGATCGTTAATGATCGTTTTTTAAGAATTAAACAAACCTTGTTGGCAAGTTTCTTTTTCCCCCAGGATGGCAACACAGCGATATCAGAGTTGCCAACTATATGTAAAGAACTCCAACTATCGATACTTGAATCACCCGAAAGAAAATAGGTATTACAGAATTGAGGAAACGTTTGTCATCTCAGGCTCCTATGAAATTACTCACTAGCCTTCTCAATAAATATTGGCGGTTCATGGAGACCAGGACAAGAAATCTAGAGAATACTAACCCATATTTGAACAGCGGGTATTTCAATTTACTCACAAATATAATAAATAAATAATAAAATATAAATATATTAAGAAACTTGAACATTTCTATCGTATTCTAGGCGAAAGGTCATTCTCGTGATCCTTTTTTTGTAAGAAAAGAGAAAACAACACACAGAATAATTACCCACTCAAGATGTTTAATTGTTTAAATAGAGCGGGTTAAGTTTTCTGACTTCGGTATTTCCTCTGTATATTTACGGTATATTTGTAAATAAGAAGGTATATTTCGGTATGTTTTGGAGGGTCGTAATATATATTTCATCAGTAAAGCCACGGTCACACTGCCTAAAAGATGGCGACGCGCTCGCTACTTTAACAGAAAGAGAGGTAGTTGTTTTTTTCAACAAATATATATAATAAAACAAAATAAAACTAATGCAAAACATATAAACAAGAGGAGCTGTATGTTCTGGCCTACCGTGTGCATCGTAATCTGTAGTGAAACAGTGGCAAAAGAATCGGCTAGGCAAAAGAGTGAAGTGAAACTAATACAAACATTGGCATGTCCAGTGGCAAGTGAGCAACAAGTGTGTAAAAAACATATTGTGGTCGTATAAAATGTTAGGAAAAGCAATCAGCCCACCTGGCTACAGGTATATCGACTGCATCTGCCACAAATAAACAGGCATAACTGCTAAAAAAGAGCATTTTAAACCAAGGAACCGACTCTCTGCACACGTAACCTTGTGTGCGCGTAGCACGGAAGCTGTTACTGGCTTGGGCTGTGGCAGTGCAACGCCAACAAAATTGGAATACTTTTTCGTATGTATGTGGATTCGAGTCGGGCTGCTGTATTGATTTTGTAACCTAAACGGACCCATAAATTACAGCGGACACGTGAAGTATTAGCCAGTAAAATATTCCAAAGACGTCGGGTACGTCACAGAACATGGACACAGCCTCTGGAGCTGGATCTGGAGCCGGAGCTGGCAGTGGTTCAAGTGGCAGCATCGCCGATGCCTGCCCCTGCTCAACGGTTGCTGCCACCGCTCACAACGAACAGCCGCAGACCAAGAGACAGAAAATTGAGAAGCAAATCAAAGTTGGCTCCAAGTCATTGCCCCCGCCACCGTCGCCGCCAGACATTTTAGATCGGCGGGATGCCCTCGATGCCAATAGCAACAATAAGAATCATCATCTTTGCTCATCGCTTTCCTCGTCCTCCACGCACTCGCTGTCAACGCCCAGCAGCACCAACAACTCACCCACAGCGACGCCATGCAGCTCGAGGGCGGCCTCCTATGCCCAGCTGCTCAGTGTACAGAGCTTAGTCCACAATATCTTGCCACAATCCGAGCTGCAAACCGAACCGGAGACCACAAAGGACGAAGTGGATCGTGCCGCAAAGCTGCCAGATCTGCTGACCATCACCACCACCACCAGCAGCAGCATCAGCAGCAGCAGTAGTTGTAGTAATATTAGCAATAGGAGCAACTGCATGGCGTCGGCATCATCATCGTCATCAATTGATGATATGCTGGAATTCGAGCAGTCGCTGACGCGCCAGTGCCTGTGCGGCGTTTCGGAGCGAACGCTTCGCAAGCCGTTCCAGTCGCACTACTCGCAGGACACAAACGGCCAGAAACGGATCGCGTACCTTAGGGAGTGGCCCACCAACAAGCTGCTGCAGTTCCTGTCCAACCTGCAGCTGCTGTTCGACATCTACCTGAAGCAGAATGCCAAGGGCTTCATTTGTACGAGAATAATGGACGTCTGCGATGCGCTGATCCGGAACGACAACAAGCTCATTGACGAGATCATCGTGCTGGCGGGCTACAACAATTCCTATGTGCAATTTCTGGCGGGACGTGTGCTAGCCGCATTTCTGGTGATTGCCAAACAGGAACTGAACGACGAGTGGCTGCAGAAAATCGTTGACCAGCTCTTCAACTTCGAGCAGCTCGACCAGGCGGCAGTGCAGAAGATCCACTTCAGCCTGGACATTATCAAGCGCATCGTCGAATGGAAAGACATGGAGACGCATCCGCTGGACGATGACTGGATGACGAACACGAGTGCTGCTGGCGCTGCTGCATCGTCCATGGCCCTGCCAGCGGATGCCGCTGTGAGCTACATGCACTTCCCCGTGCAGGATCAACCGCTGGCGACCAACTACTTTGCGCTACAGTTCAGAGAGGATGCAGCGGGCGAGACCGAAAGGGAGTCAGAGAGCAGAGATAGGGAGACGGAGAGGCGCAGACGGAACGGCGGCCTGTACGATGATGATACGATAAGCCCTCATCCAGCACAACCCGCATCCGTGCCCGGCGGCTGTCACGTGGTCACTCTCACCGACTCCGAGAGCTTTGACACCACTCACCTGAAGTGCATCACGATACAGAAGCTGGAGCACAAGTGGCCCACGCTGGTGAAGAACATGTCGGAGCTGATGGCTCCGACACACCAGGATACGGCGGAGCACTGCGTTCTCAACTTCCTGCAGCTGTGGGAGAACATCATTTCGGTGAAGGCCAATCTGTCCATCGACGAGACGAGACCCTACTACGCCCAGCTGGACAAATTTGAGCTTCTGCTCAACCACAGCCTGTCGTGCACCGTGTACAAGCAAATGCTGTGCCTGTTCAATGAGGCCCTGTGCTATGGCTCCACGCTAGCGCTGCAGGACATGCTGCCCGAGGAGACCTGCAAGCTGGCCCACCAGATCGTGTGCCATGTCCGTGGGTTTCGCATACTCGAATCCCTGCCGCGTCGCCAGCCGGACAATATGGTCAGCCTGATTGGCTACAACGGCACACCTCTCGTCTATGCGAATGGCGCCATTGCCATATCGACAATGGCTCGATCCGCAGATGTTGCGCCGCAGGATGCAGGCGAGGATGGAGCGCCAATGCCACCGCTTGATCTAATCGAAATGGACAAGACGCTGCTGCAGAAGATGGTGCTGCTGGTGCTGAAGTCGATTGCGGTGACAGTGAAGGAGATTCGCAGCGATTCGTCCGACTCTTCGATTGACTCGAGCGATTATGATGCCTTCCAGGACATGATGCTCATCGAACGCTCCATTCGGGATGTGCTGAGCAAGCTGGAAACGTTCATCAAGCAGACCCTGGAGTTCCACCCGGAGTGTCATTTCAGCAAGATCCTGATCCATCTATTCGATGACCAGGACGATCACCTGATCGAGGCCATGGTCTGCACCCTGGACGTGACGTCGGGCATTTCCTTCCGCAACAATGCCTTTCCCGAACTTGTTTCCATGCTGAATCCTGTGTATACGTTTCTGGAGTTCCTCAAGATGACGTCGAACAGCTCGGACCTGCTGCTGGACCTGCTGGTGAGCAACGAGACCTGCTTCTTACTGTATCTGCTGCGGCTGCTCAAATACATTCGCATGAACTGGACCATGTTTGTGCACAGCTGCCACAGCTTTGGCATGGGCAACGCCATGCTGGACGAGGCCATGGGCGTGCTGATCCGACTGCGCCTGCAAATATCTCGCCTGGTCTCCCGCCAGCTCTATCCGTACGACATATCACCGGTGCTGCGTCTGCTGGAGAGTTGCGAAAGTCTCTACGAGGGAAACGAGCTTAGTTAAATGCCCTGCCCTGCCCTGCCCTGCCCTGTCTAAACGCATGCAATTAAAATACGTAATTTATTTTAAAATTTAATGTAATAGGAGAAGCTAGCGCAAAATTCGATAATGAATAATCCTTGTAGATTATCCTTGTAGTGTACTAGATCTAAGCCACATCGTGCCCCTGCTGATTGCAGGCAAATTCCTTTATCCATATTCCATATCTCTATCTCTCCAAATTAACGTTCCATTCCGACTCAATAATCCAATAATACGATGAGAGTTAAGATATGTAACTAAGCTTTCTGTCATCCGCTTCGAAGGTCGTCCTGTCCTAACAATCTGGATACATAAACGTATGTAATTGTCATTGCAAAGAGCATCACAAGATTGTAGTAGTTAGTTCGTAGTTAATGGTAATGTTGTAGGTACTGAACTCCAAACTACGCTAGCCTAAGATTGTTTTAATCTTGCCCTAAGTAGAGTAATGTACCATAGAAATTGGCTAAATGGATGGGGAGTTCATTTTTCTCGTTTCACCGCTCGCCGCTTGTGCAATTCGTGAAAAGTGTGTACAAATATTGGTGTCTTCATGGATTGCATGGGCGGGTTGGGGTAGGTTCTAAAATACTTGAATAATACTATAGCTTAATGAATTAATTAACTGATTAACTGATTAAAAGAAAAACGCATTAAGAACAACCACAAAAAACAATACACATCGATGATGGCAATGATTTATCCAATTATTATGTACTCTGTGTGAAGTCTTCTCTATAGATTCGATTGTCTTGTTGATCGTTGTTGAAGTATTCATTGATATTGATAGGACGCTGGATTTAATGACGATTTATCATGCGGACGCGACGTTTCGAGTCGGCGTTTGGATCTAAATTTAGCGGATTCGGACCCGTGATGCTGATACCAGAGCCACGTCTGGCCAACTCGGAAGAGTATGGACTGATATTTGAGACATGAACAGTTTGATAGTCAATGCTGATGGGTACGGATGAGCGGCGATTTAGACGCGTCTCTGGGGGAGAAAACAGTTTGGCTTAGAGCTGTTTGTGTGACATACCATACCGTGACTGCGGTGACTGTTCGTGTTTACCAGCAGAGCGTGCTGCAGGATCTCGATCTCCTGCCGGTCTGTATGCTAACGGTGATGGGGCTGTGGCCCTGTGCTGGTGATCGAGTGTCTTTGGGGTGCACACGGTGTGGCTTCCCTCCTCGTTTAGTATGTACTTGTAGCGGTCAACCGACGCGGCTCGCACCTCTCCCAATAGTATGTGCCTGCGCCGGAAAACCGCCGACTCTTCGAGCAGTACTGAGATGAATTAGCGCGTGTGTGTGTGTGCGTGCGTGCAGAAAGTGAAGATCAGATAGTGTCAGATCAGTTCATATGGCAGAGTTCAGCAGTAATGTAACAACAGTAACACGCCCATGGGGTAAAGTCAAATAAAACGCAAGCTCATGGGCATGGCTACATACTCGTAAAGTGATCACAGGAAGCGCACAGTAATTGATTTATTTTACGTTTACACACATCAATAAATATATATAGTAAAGCATAGTTGGACAGAGTATGCCAGTAAGTAGTAGATGCATAGATACACACACATATCTTACATTCAGTACAGTTTCACACAGCACGGGAGTGGAAGATAGGCAGAGCAGAGTGTGAGGACAGACATACATACATATTTCAACACGCTAGTCTAATTATATCACTAAAGTACAGGTGCCTTGCAAGGATTTTAGAGATCAAAAGTATACAATATATAAAGGGGTTTGTTGTTCTTCTGAAATAGTCAGGAAGACAGCTCTCATAATGGACAAGTGCTTCACAGTATATAAAGTTTCTAGACATAAAAAAATTAATGGTAGTAGTAAATACAAGTAGAGTAGAGTAGATAACATTTAGATGTTTAAGTTGTTCCCTCTTTAACCTGAACGGATGTGTAATCTTCGGCCCAGCGAGTTACATGAAACCCCTAAAATTTTGGCAAAGTTTTTGGAGAAATACCTTTTGAGGCCCTCCGATCCTGCTTGTGTATTTGCGCATAGGATTGCAACGAGCAACGGCGCAAACGTTTGTCTCCTTTGTTCTTCTGTTAATCAAAATATGCAAAATTTATTGGAATATATGCAGCAGACGGCTTAGGAAGTATTATTCTTACCGACTTGTAGTGCTGATTGATGTCGGATGCTGCCTTCAGGAGCAGATAAATGAAGACCAGGGCAAACAGATATATTATGGGCTCAGCCGTGTTGCTCTTCTTGGCGGTCTCCTGCTTTCTCCGGTTATTTTCCAGAGCTTTAGCCCCACGAGTGCGCTTACTAGCAGCGCTTCCACCTGATCCATTTCGAGTTCGCTTGGCGGCCTTGGACTGAGATGGCTTTGCCATTTGGTTGCCAGAGGGAGAGGTGCCATTTGGTTGTGCGGTTTCCTTTCCGAAGACCTCAAGCTTTGTGCATCCGAGGTTGCTTGCTGGCACGTCCTCAATGGATTCCGGATAGCCTTCGTCGAGAGAGACATCGGGATCGTATATGTCGAGGGCAGACACGCCGGGCTCGAAATAGTATCTGTAATTGCATTGCGCCCCAGCGACCACGAGATACATTGTGCAGAGTACCATGAGGATTCCCAGCGGGACTACATGGTGATTGTTTGTTTGACCACTGGCCGTGGATGGGCCTTCATCGACTTCATCCTCAGAAATGAACTTGTCGCCGAATTGTGATTGCATGGTCTAACACCTAACCATTAAACATTTGTTGCTGACTATTAAACACTCAAATAGGTAGCTGTGTGTATCTGCCAGCGATTAAAGTCGAAGTTGTGTTTGAGTCGGAAAATCGATATGGACTAGGGCCACCACACGGCTTCACATTTTGTAATTGAACACAAAATAGATGGCCAAAGAGATGCTCCGTTGCACCAACAAGTGTACTTTTTATTTTATATTTTACTTAATATATTGCTTTATTTTTGCAACAGCCAAACAACTGTTTCTTATTCAACGCTCTCCACCACCAAAATACCATACAAATCTACGTGTGTATGTCTCCCTTGCCGTACTTGTCGCACCTGCCCAATGCCATTTAGCTTTTGATGTACGTTAATTCAAATCGCGGAGCTTCGATTATGGAGGGCTTAAAACTATTTTCAATTATTTACAATCTGATAATGAAAGATCAACGCGGTTAACATTCAAAGAAACCAGTTGACATTCCAGTAAGTTGTTCGAGTATGTCTAGAATAATATTTCAAATCGCGATATATTCAAACAAAGCAATCCTTTATTTCAGACTTACCAGTTATCTGGAGATTTGCAGATTGATTACTGATTGTGGTATACATTCGCTTGCTCTCCGCCATATTTTGTCGCTTAAACATCACAGTGCGCAGACTTTCTCCTGCAAATAAGCGCACGTTCTAGAGATCATTTCATAAATTAGAAAGAGTTCAAATGCTACTTACGACGGCGGACACTGTAGTTGCCTGGCTTTAGGATTTGCTGATTTCTTTCTTTAGGCTTCGTGTCGGTGGGTCTAACCACCAATCTTCTGTTACGCACTGTGTCGTACAGGATGCTGCAGTGGCTAGTCGCAATGCCCGAAAAGCTGGGTTCTTCTTGGGATTCTTCCACCAAATGGGAGTCCAAAACACTCGGGCCCTCTTCTCGTTGGCTCGAAGCTCCGATACAGCCATGAAGCTTGCGCAAAATCGTCCGAAGGATCTTGAAGCGCTTGATGATACGTTTCTGCTCCACCTGGGACGCACACATCAGTATGGCCTTGCACTCGCGTAGTATTCGTATGAACTGCTGCAAGTACTCCTGCCCGACCTGAAGCTTCGTCTCAGCCAAAACCTTTCGATTGACTTCCACCTGAAAATGCTCCAACACGAACAGAGCCATTTGCAGCAAGTCCTCCAATGCGCATTTTTCGTAGTGCTTTTCGGCAGCACTAATGCCTGCCGTGAGTATCTCCAAGCAGCAGCCAAGAAACGCGCGACTTTCAATGATCTCCTGTAGCGCAGCCTTAAACTTGGACACTTCCTCGTCGAAGTGCTGCTCCAAAACGTCCGAGTACAGGTCGGAGCCGTTGGCCTGCAGGGAAGGTATCAGGCTAGTGTCCAGCGACTCAAAGGATGCCAGACAGCTGCGCATCATTGTTTTCACTGTGGTAAAATAATGAATGAGTTGTGCCCATTTATCTATATAGAATATCATGATTGCATACTTTTCAAGTTGGGGGCAAAGGCAATTGCAAAGATACCAATCTGGGTGGCTCGATCGATGTTCACATCGAAATCGGCAATAAACTCATCAGCTATAGCTTCATCCTCCGAACTGCTCCTCAAAAGGGTCCTGATCTTGTCCACTGAGAACTTTTGAAAATCCAAAAAGCAGGTAAACACCAGACGCAGCAAGGCATCATTGATGAAATCTTCTAACTGATAAAGCGCCTGTTCCAGTGTCATGGATTTCAGCTTTAGATTGGAGCTTGGCGTGTTCGGGTCTTTGCATTCATCTTGGAACGCGCTGAGCTCGCGAATCACCTTAAGTGACAAAGTATAAGTATGCTGTGAATGGAATATCGATCAGCATACCTTCTGACACAGTGCACTTAGTGCCCTTTTATCCTGTTGCAGGGCTACATTCGCAAATCCCAATGTCTGGCCCAAAAGCAAGTCGACGTTAGCGCGCAGCTGTGCGCTTAGGGACAGGATCTCTGCGGGAGTATTAGGAAAGTTCATCAAATCGCTGTTTTCTTCATTGCTTGAACTGAACAGTGCTAAAGTGTCCAACGTGGAGTCAAGCAATTTGAGGAAGGAGCGGCCCTGGCCGTCTTCTGTAGACTCTTCACTCGAATAAAGATGCAACAGGCGTTGCAGGCACCAGCGAATGCGATCGAGAAAATAAACGTGGCTCGCCTAACATAACATTTACGTGTTAGTAGATGCAAAAACATGTGTTGGGATATTTACCGAAACTGCAGAGCCAGACGCCAGTTTCATTGTGCACTCTACTTGCCGCACACACACCATAATCTGAGTTAGGCAAAGACAAACCAATTCGGCGGACTCGTTTGCTTTGGCCGTCTGCTTCCGATCGCTCAAAGATTCGTGGACAGCAGATGAAAATTCCAATAGAGCCGCACAGAAATCCTGCAAACAAAGAAACCTTTGTAATTTCTTCTCTAAGATTGCGGGTTCTTTACCGTACATTAAGCCAGTTCATATTTCTCGCACTTGTGGCTTCAACACCTCTGTTTAGTATGCGAAGGCACAACTCTATTTTTTTCCGCAAGACTTCCATAAATAATAGTTTTATCAAGCGTTTGAGCAAAGGTAAACAATCTATTTGAAAGGTGGCTTGTTTTGAAGCGGCACTCCTAAACTGATGGGGCAGCGCTAGGCACACACTGTTGCATTTCGATATTCAGCCGTTTCCATTGAAAATCTTTTCGAAATAAACATAATGAACCTGCGCCTTTGTTATTGGTGCGGATTGGTGACTAATCTATGGTTAGGATTAGCAGTGTCTTTATTTATGAAATACATCCCCATATATGCGTGACCCTGATTTTTCTTTTTGTTTGGATGAAAAAATCCCAGTTACTAGCGGCATAGCGTCGTTCCGATCCTATCTTTATATAGGCGTTAATGGTGGTTCCAACTCATTTCATTCTATACAGTTCTCCTTCCATCCTTTTATAGTTTTTATTTTTTGTATGTCAGTTTTTCTATTGAAAATGCCCGACAAATGCGCCTATTTTATTTTGTAGGAATGGTTCGACGGTTCTTTCATATCGATTCATTGTGTATACCCCGCTGTTGTTTTGAAACAATATTAATGTAGATGCTTTTCAGTAATAATTGTGAATGGAATAATAACAAAGTGAGCCGCTACAGCAAACGCGACTGTTTTTCTGAATTAATTTCAAAACAATATAATTTCATATACCAAAATCGATAGATACATTTTCTCCGGTAAACAATATCGCCAACAAAATATTATCAAAAAAATATATTTTATATCGATAAATAACTACGCAGACGTACACTCTTTTCGGTAAAAAACTTTTCTGATAAAAACCAAAATTAAAAAATTTGCTTGTGTTTGTATCTATGCAAAAGAGTAGATAAGGTCTAGAGCTCCTCTTCGTCGCCAACGCCACGTTGCACTAGCGCACCCGCTCAACATCCACGTACATTCTTCACAAACATCAATACATCGGGGCGAAGAGACAAACAAGTGCAGGAAAATGAGTTCTTCTTCAAATGCAGGCCAACGCACCAAACTAATACAGGAAAAATGTCAAACCTTATTAACCCAAATGCTACGCGACGAAGATAACAAATATTGTGTTGACTGCGATGCCAAGGGTATGTACTGCAATACATAATTTATGCTTTATTTCGCTCCTGGTGACGCACGGATGTACATCGGTACACATATGCATGCATACTTATCTGTGTATATGTGTGTACTTATGTACACAACTGAATAGAATTTGACACTATTGAGATAAATAAATTTGATAGCTTGCCAGGATTGCAAAGAAATTCTCTTCACCTTTTACATACATATCATACATATATATATGTACAGTCACGAGTTAAAGAGTTGCTACTATAAAATATGAACTGTATTTATTAACAGGTCCCCGCTGGGCGTCTTGGAACTTGGGAATGTTCCTGTGCATCCGCTGCGCTGGCATTCACCGGAATTTGGGCGTTCATATATCTCGTGTCAAGTCGGTGAATCTGGACACATGGACGCCGGAGCAAGTAATCTCGCTGCAGCAAATGGGAAACTCGAGGGCCCGCGCTGTGTACGAGGCGCAGCTTCCAGATGGATTCCGACGGCCACAAACGGACACCGCATTGGAGAACTTTATTCGCGCAAAGTACGAACACAAAAAGTATTTGGCCCGCGAATGGGTGCCGCCGTCACCGCCGAAAGTAGACTGGGCCAAGGAAATCGATGAAGAACTAGAGCGGCAGAAGAGGAAAAAAAAAAGTACCCAAGCCACATTGGGTCTGAGTGGCGTTGTAAGCGGTGTCGACAAGCGCGCCTCCACCTCAGCGACTGGATCGAAAAACTCGCCATTACCCGCCCCATTGCCCAAGCCCAAGCCGAACCAAGTTGGCGGCTGCAGCCCAAAGACCACACATCGTGTACAATTAAATAGCAGCAATAGCAGCGCCGGCGAAAGTGATCTGTTGGGCCTTTCATCTCCCACTAAACCCATAGTGGGCGGTGGGGCTGCCAGTACTGCTAGCCAAGACCTTCAAAACGAAAGTTTCACCAGCTTTCTAAGTGCCAGCAGCTGTGGCATAATCCCAACTGATTCTGCCACAGGTCACCAGGAGAAATTTAATGGGAACAATGGTGATGCCCTGCTGGCCTCAAAACCCAACTCATTGGCACAGGAGGAGCAGGACTTCTTCAACCAAGGCTCGCTGGGAAACGGGGCCAACGACAAAGACCAGTCGGGAAAGATGTCCAAGGACAGCATCCTGGCCCTGTACGGAAATGCACCTACCACCCACAATCCGCAACTGAATTTCGGCGGTTTCACAGGCATGGCTCCTGGCGGGTACATGCACCAGCAACAGCAGCAGCAGATTCCGCATCAGTTCATGACGCCTCCGAACTCAGTTAGCATGTATAATGCCCCTGTAATGGCTGCTCCAAACGCGTTCAGCAACGCCCCCATCAGCTCGAGTGCCAATTCGATGAGCATGGCGGGCGTGGGTGGAGTCGGCTTCGGCGGTGGCCAGTTTATGAACTCTGGCGGCAGTGCGTATGCTACAGGCAGTAGCTTGCCCGTGCAAGGATCTGGCTCGAATCTGATGCAGACAAATCAAAGCATTCTGAGTGGGATGCCCCTGTTTGGGGCACACCCGCAGGCTGTTCCACAGCAACAGCAGCAGCAACACCCACAGCTGGCGGGCCTCTCCATGAATGTCATGCAGCCCCTGTCCAGTGGCTTGCCCCAAGCCGGGCCGATTGGATTCGCCGCCTCGTCCGGCCCCACTGCCTCCTCAGTACCATCCAATCTGAATCAGCAATTCGGAAACTTAAATATCGGTAATGTTTGGCAATAAATACAGATCATTGTATTTATGTATATGTATTCCTTTAATTAATTTTAAGACAAGCGTAAGTCTCGCGTTGCAGATGAGATGATGAGTAAGGAATATACACTTGGTTATATCCATTTGATGTGCAACTTGCCAGTTAGTTAGTTGTGTTGAGACGCGTTTGAGCGAAACATTCGTCTTGATAGCAGAATTATCCACTTGACTCTCCCGTCGAGCCATGTATTAGATAATGTTCAAGGTTTGCACGACAGGGCAGGACAGGGCAGTACAGAGAGTGCAGTACGGCGCCCGTTCGCTGAATCTATTCCAATTATACTATAACTATGTGTAACACCAAAATAATAAAAATCTAATAACTACAACTAAAACCTATAACGCACTTCCCAATTAAATGAATGTATATGTTCTTTTTGAAATATTAGCTAGGTATTTAATACATATATTTCTGCATAAATCGTCCATGCAGGAAAGAAAAGAAAGAGTATGTAATGTAAAAGATTTGGCAATGTACTTTTAATTGGTCCGCATCTTAAGATAATCTCACATTTGTTTCTTAAAGTGAATATTAAATATCATGGCTGGAGTGTTGGCGGATCGGATTAATGTATGCGTTCGTTTTGTAAGTGGCTACTTTTAAGGAATAAATTAAACAACTTCGAACTGTGTAATATTAATTGATTCAAAATCTCGTGCATTTATTTTATACAAAAGTGGTCAGCTCTAGTATAAAAGTTGGGAGTTATCTACTGCTCACAACGTTCCCGCTCGTTTTTAAATAATTACCTTGCAAAACATCATGTTGCATCGATATTGTACTCTAAAACATCGAATACAACGAACATCGAGGTTTTTCCACCTCTATCAGGCGCTCGAAAACACGTCAACCCCGAGAATTAGTAAAAAGAAAATACAAAATACAACAATAAAATTCAACCGTTCGTTAGAATGAGCGAGCAAATCGAGGAGAAGCTGCAAAAGCTTCTTACCGATCCAGCCATCAGCCAGGACCTGACAACGAAAGAAGCCTACTTCGCAAGTCTATCTGAATGGGCAAAACAATCTTCTATATCCCAAAATGCAATGGCAATGTTTCCATATTACCTGCTCGCCAACTACCCGCAGCTGTTTCAACCGAATCCCCTCCTGCCGATCTCTCCTCTAAGGGCACAGGAAACTGGAAGCGCGGCTACTCCTGCTGCAGCTCCACCCGCCTTCAACCGCTTCCGGGTGCTGGACGAACTCCAGCAGCAGGAGACCATACAGCGTGTGGGAGGCTATGAGTATGTTGTGGCGCCGTTTTGGAAGCGAGCCGTCGCGGAGGCAATCGACATGTTCATCCTGTTCATACTGAAAATTATTGTGACCTTTGGCATAGTGAATCTCTTTGATATCGATTTTGACAAGGACGTTATGCGGAGAACGCTGGAAGATGAGGATCTCTTTGTGAACTTCTTCGACATCTCCATGGACTTTATAAATATGTCGTCCGATCTGCTTATGATAGAGATGCTAACCAAGATGATAGTGTGCTGCTATGAAGCTGTTTGGACGGTCTGGTACAACGGAGCTACGCCTGGGAAGTCGCTGATGAAGATACGCATACACTATGTGGAGGCAGTGCTTCCTCTGCAGGCACCCGTCGTGCCACAATTTGTTTTCCAGCCGCAGCGGGAACCACTGAGAGCCCTGCTCTATCCCGCTGAGACCCCAAAATTGCTGAGGGCATTCGCGCGGGCCCTCGCGAAGAACCTTGTTATGACGCTGCTGTTTCCCATTTGCGTCGTTATGATATTCTTCAAGAACAACCGAACCGCCTACGACATAATGACAAAGACGATAGTCGTCGAGTCCAACTCCAATGCCATATACCGCACCGATGTGCCGCAGCAGCAACAACGTAATCGCTAACAATCAATCGGAAGTTATAGGAACCCCCCCCCCCCCCCCCCCCCCCCCCCCCCCCCCCGTTCCCCTTACACGATCTGCCAAATGGTGTACGGAGTATTTATGCATAAACTTTATACATATATAAATACAAAAGTTATTGTTAATACTAAATCTAAAGTCGTTACGTTGATGTAAAATCCTGTAAATTAAAATTCAATCAAATTCCTGAAACGCTGAGTAAGTGGAGTACGGGCGTGAGTGTCGGAAATATCCGAATTCGTTCGTTTATTGGTTTACTTGACATTTACGTTTTTCAGTGATTGAGAAACAACATTGCCCTTGCCAGGAACATGCAGGGCTGAGCCCTTGTAGCATGCCACCAGGTCGGCATTGGTCATTAGATCAGGAGCACATGTTTCGAAGACCTTCTTCTTTGGATTTAGCTGAGCATCCGGCTGGCGTGTGTACCCCTCGCAGTGAACCAGATCGCCGGGAACTGCGCCAACAGGTGGGCTGAGCACTTCCACTTTGTCCGGGGTCGAAGCACACATCACCATGGCCTCTGAGGTCACGCCCCGCATTTTGGCTGGTTTCAGATTGCACATGACCACAACCATACGGTTCTGCATCTCCTCCAGAGGCACAAACTTCACCAGACCTGAGACGACAGTGCGTGGGGCGGCTTCACCACAGTCAATCTTTTCTAAATACAGGCTATCCGCATCGGGGTGACGACCCACCTCAACAATCTTGCCAACGCGCAAATCCAAGCGGCCGACATCAACGGGAGCCTCTGCGACGGGACTGGGCTTCTCGGCAGCTGGTTTCTTTTCCTTGACCTTTTTCTCCTTTGGTGGAGCAGATGGCGCTTTCGCCTCACTTGCAGGCATATTGGAAGAGGCATTCGCTGCTGCTGTCTTGGAGCCAGCATCCGGCGCGGCGTCGGTGGAGAATGTTCGGGCGCCTGGGACCAATATCTGTTTCTTGCCATTCTTGACTTCGAGTTGCACTAGCTGTGTCAGTGCCTCTTCAATTTCTTTTTCAAGTGCGGCGTTTTCCGCAATGAGTTCTTGTTTCTTACGCAGCACGAGCTGACTTTGGATCCCGGCCATCTGTTTTCAGCAAAAGTCAGATTAAAACAAAATTTTTTTGAGATGTTAATACTTGCCATTTCCTGGAGGGAATCAGCCAACGCTAAGGCGCATTCATTGTTTTCTACGATTTGCTGCAACGATGTCATTCTTGTCTTTATACTTTTCTTATTTCTTAAAAAGTTCACAATTCCGTATTTCCTGCTGACGGTGGATGTTATTCGCAGCATTGTATTTCGATTGGTTTATCAATCGAACAATTTAAAGCTCAATTATGGTGTTATGGCATAGAACTTTGCTGAGGAGAGAGAGACAGTATAGAAGACAAAATGCAAAATGAGTGTTCGTGGTCTTCAGATATTTCTGATTACATTTTATATTTCTGTGGAACTTATAGAATCGACCACACTTTAGATATTGTCATCATATAGTTTAATTATAAGCACACCTTTCCAGTGCAACACCTTGCATGCCCTCGTCAACAATCATCGATAGCAACACCGAGCATACCCTCTACAACAAAATATCGACAGCCCCGTTAGAAGTACCTTGGTATGCAGATTCATCGCCCCTCAATTCGCGACTACAAAATAAAAACAAAAAAGAATAATATATATATATATATGTATGCATCCAAGCACAGTCTAGTGGATTAGATGGATTACGTTTATTGTGGCTTCGATCAAATCGGCGCCTCAGAGGATATATTAAGTATGTGTCGAACGTCAGCCCCATTTCGCCGATATGTGCATACGAACACAAACGCTGGCATATGTGTGCGTGTGCATTATTGAAACTGGCACACAAACAGAAAAGCTTTCTCCTTTGTTTACGTTTCAGATGCCTACGATGGGGGCCCACCGCGCGGCACTGGACACTTTTCCCCAAGTTTCAATGGCTTCAATATAGGCACCACCGATCCTGACTATGTGGAACTGGTCCCAGTTCTCGCCGATGGGGGGGAACACTTTGGCGTCTCCAGTGTCATCTTCGATGACTATGAGGAGCTTCTGTGGATGGGAAACCAGGGAGTAAGAGGAAGCTCATCGAGGCATTAATATTTCCCTGCTAACGCAACTCGTATCTCGCATCTTCAGGGCCATGTCACCTCCTACTATACGAGCTCCATGCAAAAATATACATCATTCCAAGTGCACGCCAGCGACATAGTCCGTCAAATCGCAACCTTGGACTCGGGAGTGCTAGTGCTGACGCAGACCTCGCTGCGTCACCAAATCCGAAGAGGTCTTCCCAAGTTCACTCACAAGTAAGTGATGAAATGTCTGAGCAATTTAATGATTTCAATGGATCGGCTGGGATGCTTACAGATCCAATCATATGGCGGAAATGGTGTGCATGCTGCAGCTGTCACCTAACCGGTTGGTTATGGCTGGACTCCAGGAGGAGCTCATCGACTTCGACTTGCGTACGCTTAAGGAAACCCGATTGGAACACGTAGGCGCCGCCGGCTGCACGGTTCTGCGCAAGAACTCGCGATATCTCTTTGCCGGTGATCAGTTTGGGACAGTCACGCTGCGCGACTTGAACAGCTTGAGTGTGCAGCATACAATTAAGACTCATACCAATGTCCTCTCCGACTTTAGTGTGCAGGGAAACCTTCTTATCTCATGCGGTTATGGCGGCAGGCAGAACAACCTGGCTATAGATCGCTTCCTCATGGTCTACGACCTGCGAATGCTGCGACTAATTTCCCCCATACAAGTTCTCATTGATCCACAAATGCTCAAGTTTCTGCCGTCTCTGACATCCCGCTTGGCCGTCGTGTCCAGCTACGGCCAAGTTCAGCTGGTCGACACTGTCGAGCTAAGCGAACCGCGAGTTTCAATGTATCAGATAAACACAAATGGCAGCCAGTGCCTCAGCTTTGACATAAGCTCCTCTTCGCAGGCTATGGCATTCGGCGACCAGTCGGGCCACATAAATATGATTGCGTCAGTGCAAACGCCTCAGCCGCAGTTCAATCCATTCTCGCGCAACACTGAGTTCGCAGACGTGGTGCCGCAGCTGCCTGTGGTGTCGATTACGGATACAAACTTCCCGCTGTCATCGGTGATGCTGCCCCACCTGACGACAGGCACACAGTGGTTCTCCGATTGGCCCGAGGAGCTGCTGCACTATCGCTACCACAGACCCAAGACCATTGAGCCCGATGTGCTGAGCAGCATGAAAATGCAAGGCCCCATTGGCTACTCGCCGAATCCACGCACAGCTCGACGGAATCAGATTCCGTATGTAATTGAACCAGGGGGCGTAGGCAGCACTAATGTAAACGGAGCAACGGCGGTGACGAAGGCAGAGAACGGTGTCAAAATCATTCCAAGGCGATATCGTAAGGTTGAGCTCAAGTACACAAAGCTGGGCACACAGGACTTCGACTTCGATCAACACAATCAGACATGCTTCGCTGGATTGGAGGCGACGCTGCCCAATTCCTACTGCAACTCCATGCTGCAGGTCTGTCATTACGATCAGCCAAAGATATATAATGTATTATAATAATTATCCAAATACCTTTTTCAGATCCTGTACTTTACAGAGCCGCTGCGCATGAAACTCATCGAACATGTCTGCACAAAGGAGTTTTGCTTGTCTTGCGAACTCGGATTCCTATTCAACATGCTGGACAAGAGTAGCGGTTGGTCGAAACTTGCTTCAGATAGCAGCGGTGAAGTACATTTGATTTCGCTTTTGTTTTGCAGCTTCTTCGCCTTGTCAAGCCAGCAATTTTCTGCGTTCTTTTCGCACTGTGCCGGAGGCCTCGGCCTTGGGCTTGATCCTCACCGATCGGTCGGCAAACGTAAACCTAATCACATTAATACAGGTAAGCTTTTTGCATATATTTATAAATAGACAACAAAATCATCGACTTCATCTACAGAACTGGAACCGATTTATACTGCATCAAATGCACTACGAAATCTTCGATTCCAGCAAGAACTCTTCTGCGGGCGGCACTGTGCAAGCCCGAAGTAATGGTAACAATATTGATTGGCTGTGAATACTAAATACTAAACAAAGGTTTTGTTTTAGCTGACAGCTCGAGCACAGTCGACACTAGCGGCTCCACAGATCTTTACGACTCAATTTGTGGTAGGTGTGGAAGGGATGGGATCTCTTTAATTTGATCATTTTATACATCCTCGCTTTACTCCACATTAATAGATGACACCGCCAAGGATGATGACAGGGAACGCAGCAAGATAAATGTGGAAACGGATATAAGCAAAATATTTGGCACCAAGCAGATCTGCATAAACCGTTGCATCAAATGCCACGTCGAGGTACAGATAAATGAATACTTTTGTTTGTGAGAATAGTTTTTAAACGAGTTGATTGTACAGAAATCGAAGGAGAACCTGCTGCTGGCCTGCAACATGTCGTATCCGACTCACATTAAAGATAGTGAGCAGTATTTCAACTTTGGAACTATTTTGAAGCGTTCTCTCAGCTCGGAAAAGAGCATTCAGGCATTCTGCGAGAACTGTAAAAAGTTTTCCCCAACTAATCAGAGCGTAAAGGTAAGAGATTTTACGCATCTGTCATATACCTGATTAAGATTTCTAATGGAATTTACTCCTCCCAGGTGACGTCTCTTCCGCAAATGCTGGCCATCAATTGCGGCCTCAATAACGATAAGGACATTGGCTTTCTGAAGCGGCATCTCAATCGCTGCAACGAAAAGCCGTCTGTAGAGGTATCAGCTTCCCTCAGCACAAGCAAACCTTGTCGCTATGGGGCCAACTGCTCGCGGAGCGACTGCCACTTCATGCACCCGGATCGGTTAGCGTTGCTAGATATATTCCAAAGCTGTATCTGTTTAAATGTCTATGAAACTATTGCAGAAAGTCCCCGTCGCATACGAGCCAATCAAACAACTCGAGCAGCTCGCCCAGCGGTCGTCAGAAATCTTGGTTCCCGCTGACCTTTACCATGACCATCACCGACCAGGGAGAGCTGGTCGTGCAAACGCAATCGGATACAGAGAAAGCCGAACAGGAGCAGCAGGAGGGGCAGAAGCCATCCATAAAAAGCGGCGAGATCAATCGAATGTATGCATTGCACGCCGTCGTTTGCCAAGTCGATGATGGCACCCAGAAGAACCTTGTTTCCCTGATAAATGTGCAGCGGCAGTACCACACCATGAAGTTGGCAGCGTCGGAATCCTCGGAGGATTCCCAGCACCAGTGGTACATTTTCAACGATTTCAGGTAGGTTTTGCTTCCCACACTGACTCTAAACCTACCAAGTGACCCTGTTCCAACGTATCCTTAGCATTTCTCCTGTGTCGCCGCAAGAGTCGGTTTGGTTCACTTTGGATTGGAAGGTGCCGTGCGTGCTCTTCTACAGAAGCATAGAGGAGGAATCCGATTTGGCGAGCAGCCCAGACTCAACAGAAGCACCCGAAGAGTCGCAGCCATCCGACGAAGCAGCCGACTCACCCGTTTGCCTGTCGAATCCGTTTCTACATGTGAGTGTAACGAACCAGTGTGGCATGTGGCATGTAGTAATGTTCGGTGGCATATATTAGGACATGGTGAGCCCCATTTCAAGCAACCTGAGCACAGACGCAACTCTGAAGCCGCTGCAATCCAACGAAATGCCACAGTCCGGGGACTTGGTGGCAATGGATGCCGAATTCGTGACACTTAATCCCGAGGAGAATGAAATTCGTCCGGATGGTAAAACAGCGACCACCAAACCATGCCACATGAGCGTAGCTCGCATTTCCTGTATTCGAGGGTTAGTAAATCTTCACTTAAAAGTACTTTCGTACAATGAAGAAAACTTTGGTCCACAGACAAGGAGCGAACGAGGGAGTACCATTCATGGACGACTACATCTCGACACAAGAGAAGGTCGTGGATTACCTAACGCAATTTTCTGGGATCAAGCCAGGCGACTTGGATGCGAACTTCAGCAACAAGCGACTGACGGCTCTCAAGTATTCATATCAGAAGTTGAAGTATCTGGTTGATGTTGGTGTCATATTTGTGGGTCACGGTCTCAAAAATGATTTCAGGTAAGAACTCAAAATGATTAAAAGTTTAACAGATAACAGTAAAATAAATTCGTGCCACCCTAGGGTCATCAACATCTATGTGCCCTCCGAGCAAATAATCGACACGGTGCACCTATTCCACATGCCACACCATCGAATGGTGTCTCTGCGTTTTCTGGCCTGGCACTTTTTGGGTTTGTAAATAATTCGCCAAGGGATACATCTGCTAATTAATCTTGAATTTTTAAGGCACAAAGATACAGTCGGAGACGCACGACTCCATTGAGGATGCACGGACCACTCTGCAGCTCTACAAGCACTATTTGAAATTGCAGGCCGACAAAAAGTTCACGAGTGCCCTCAAAACTCTGTACGAGCGCGGAAAGCAGCTGCAGTGGAAAGTTCCGGAGGAATAGCTCGAGGGCGAGATCAAGCAATGCCAATCCAACGTCAGTACAAACGCTACACCGATCTGAAAACTGCAGCTTTCCCCTTCAATTTATGGTTTTTTCTCAATTGGAATTTGATTTTGTTTGTCTATTCGACTTTTAACTAAAACGACCGAAAAGAATATGATTTTAAATGTATAAAATAATTTTAATGTATACAAATTGTTTTTTTCCTTGCCGAATCTTTACAACTTTGGGTGCGCTCAGTTGAGAATGCAGTTCGAACATGTATTGTAAAATGTTTTCTGAAATTCCCGATCCCTTATCAAATAAGATTATGACGTTTGGGAAATTCAGAGGCGGCTGCTGAAAGCTCACTCAGCTGCTAATTTAATAGGTCGTTGATCTAATGTCTTGATGTCTAGCGACATTAATCGCTTAGCTACGTTACTATAAATACTGGCAGCCGGTCAAGCAGAGCACAGTTGCAGCTCAGCATTCTGTCTGAGAACATCACAGAATAAGCGCATAATGAAGTCTTTCGGCTCTGTCGTTTTAGCGGTTTGTGGCGTTCTATGCGTCGGTGAGCAACCCCAATGGCCTGGACGTCCACAGCAGTGCTAAACGAATTATATTCTGTATTGTAGCTGCCGATCCCCAACACACCTACGACGGACGCGATGGGCCCCATGTATTTGGATCTCCTGGCAATCAGGTATATATCCGGGGACAAAATGAAGGCCCCTACAGTGTGGCCGGAGTAGAAGGCAAATTTCAAAACACTCCATCGCGTGGCGAACACGTCTACACGGATGGGAGTGGCAACACATTTGTGAACCGAAAGAATGCCGGAGGACAAGGTACAGTCCAGTTATATCAGCCACCTAAGAATCCCACTAAATGAGTATATTTTTAGGTACGCACACCATTAGCGGTCCTGGATTTACCGCCACAAATGGACAGCATAAAATTGTTAGTGGAAACAACGCTGGCAGTGGCTTGAATGCTGGACGCCGTAGCCGACGAGAACCCCAGTTTCACGTTGAGCGACCTGGCCGAACAGTAGATGTCGGTCCGGGAGGATATGTTGTTCAACGTGGACGTCGTAGCCCACAACTTCACGTGGAACGTCCTGGCCGAACAGTAGATGTTGGTCCTGGAGGATATGTGATTCAACGTGGACGCCGTAGCCCACAACTTCACGTGGAGCGTCCCGGTCGTACAGTCGACGTCGGTCCTGGAGGATACGTTATTCAACGTGGACGCCGTGGCATTAATGATGCTCGTGTGCAAGGAGAGAACTTTGTAGCCCGTGGGGATCAGGCTGGCGTGTGGAACAAGAATGTTTCAGTATGGAAACGTCCAGATGGACGCACTGTAACGCTCGACAAAAACGGAAATGCGATTGTCTCAGGTCGAGGTCGACCAGAGCAGCGTGTAAGTGATAGCTATATATATCAAACGAATTCAACTTCTAAACACCTTTACTTTTGCAGTACTCCAGCTAATTCATTCAACTTTAAATACAAATATACTTAAATCATACAAATTTATGATAATAAACCAATTTAACAAAACTTGTAGCCTGATATGTATGTAAACATATGTATTATAAGTGTATTTAGTTGTTGCATTTGGCTTAGGAGCTACTTGCGACTGCAAGTAATGAGTAATTTGTAAGCAAGACTCTTGACATTGAGCCGCCAACAAGATTAAAGAATCGCACTGCAATATGTTCATAGGTTGCAAACAATAATAAGTTGCTCTGGGATTTTCCCAATCAGATTCCGTTACCTATACTAAGCACGAGTGGCCAGAGCATTTGGTTAGGTTCTGAAGCCGCAGCCTATAGATCGCTCGTTCAATCGGCAGCAGGTCGTAGACAATGTTCACCATTTGATAAGGATCCTGTGTCAGGTCGTATGCCTCTGAAAAGTGCTGGTACAAAGGAATAGTAATTTAATGGTTTTCTTGTCCAAATGATGCCTCTCCTCGTTATCACTAAACTGACAGTAAATGCGATCGACATTGTCCTTAAAGTCACGCAGGCACGCGAATGTGTTGTTCCAAGCATCTTGGCAATGACAGGCAGCTTCAGGTGTGCATTCCGCTAATCGATCACTGCGTCGCCAAGGACAGGACGGATTGTAGGTGTCAGCGTTGCCCTCGCCCCAATACTCTATTAGCAACGAGTGGCGGTATGGCGGATGTAGCGAAACATCCAGGTCTGCACGACCCGCCTGTAACAGATCTCCGTGAATTGATCGACCGTCCATGTAGGGGGGAACACTTATGCCCGCAAAATCCAAAACTGTCGGTGCGAGATCTATCAAGCTAACGGGTGCATGAAGGTGGCTTCCGGCTGCTATGCCTGGACCCCGTATTAGCAGGGGTATGTGAATGTCGGTTTCATACGGCTGCCGCTTGTCAAACGGCTGTGCGAACTGCCCCATATGATACCCGTTGTCAGAGGTGTATATGATGTAGGTATCGTCGAGGAATTTCGTCTCACTTAGCACCGCCACCAAGGCGGCAACCAGCTCGTCGACAGCCAGAAGCGATTCCCAGCGCAATTGAAAGTATCGGTCTATGGTGGCTACAGTTTCATCCGCCAGACGTGCGGACGATCCAACCAACCAATGCTTATCTGGGTCACTCGATTAGACAGTCATACAAAAGGACTCAATCAACAATAAGTATGTAGATATATGTGCAATAGCTTACCCTCTGTTGGATTATTGAAGCTGGGGGTGCGCAGAGCTTTCGTGTTGGCAAACACTCCGCGATGACGTGGTGCCGGTGTGTATGGGGCATGCGGTGCTGGCGGCGCAACCATTGCGAAAAACGGTCTGTGGTCGTCGCCTTGGGTGGCATTGCGTAGGAAGTCAACCGCACGATCGCGCAGCAGGTCAGTTAGATAAGTGGATGTATAGCTGACATTCTGGGAATTCTCGCGCAGCGTGTAATTATAGTAGCGGGAGTTTCCATGCAGTCCATGAAACTGGTTCCAACCGGGCGGCACCTTCGCCCCCCTAAACTCGTTTAGATATTTTCCAGCGAAAAACGTGCGATAGCTGTGGTTCTGAAGAATAACCGGCAAAGCCCGGCGCTCAGATCGATCCAACCAATCCGGACCGTTGCACCCGCCACTGACAGAGTTATTGAAGGTTCTGTGATTGTGCGCATATTGTCCAGTAAGAAGACTTGCTCTGGCTGGACAGCAAATGGGCGTGGGCGTGAAGGCATTATGCAACTGTGCTCCGGCTCGTCCCAAGAGCTTGCTGGTTTCATACATCGGGTACATTCCGTGTAGCTCCACATCTTGATCATCTGTTATGATTAGCAGTATATTGGGCAACTGTTCTCCCAAGACCCAGGCTACGCAGAAAATACTTATGGCGAGCGAGAGAATATAGCTGGCCTTTGTGTGTTTTCCATGAGAAAGATTCAAACAAAAGAAACTATACATTACCATCTTGATCCAAATTTTTACCGTTTTCCCGGCTTACACTTTGTTTGCAAGAAATCAACAACTCGAGCTTTCAGTGCTGGTAAATGCCCACTGGTCGACAATCGAACCGTCTCCATGACCGATAATCATATTCTTCGCTTTTGATGTTCTGTTTAATATTGCAAGCTAACTGGGACACCCGGAAGTTAATATGGTATTTTATCTGATAGTTAAGTCAGTTGTCTACGAGATTGGCTTGTATTAACGACTCCTATTTATTAGATTCTTTGTAAAATATGGTGTAAACAAAACAGGCCAATACAAAGGGAACTGTAAAACGTAACTGGACATGAAATGCTTCGCCAATTCGACATTTGTATACCCTATAACCGATCTCACACTTCATCCAGCCCTGCTGCAAATAGGCAAACTCATTATCGAGAATTATGGTTTATTTTTAACGAATATACATATGTAAATGATTTAGTGACCAAAAAATACAGGATCTTTTCCGACATCAATTGTTGAAATGTATGCTTATAGGTACAAATGTTTACAGTATTTAGTTACTTAGATTAAGTGTTAGAAAAAGAATGCAAGTCTGTGTCCGTATCACAAAGCGGCACAAAGTATAGGGACAGATACGAACGACACGATCGCAAGAACTTGAAGAGGGCTTCACTGTCTTTTCCGATCTTACAAAATAAATAACAGCAAAGATATTCGCATATGTATGTGTATGTACATATGTATGTATGTATACATAAGACGTTTCGTTTAATTTACTGTAAGTATTAGGTAATAATGTAAGACACATGAAGAATAAATGTTATTAGTGTGATGTTTGGCCTACCAGATTAGCGTTTGCTTTCGCTTCTGCTCAGGTGCTTTGATCGTAATATGTTTATGTTTATGCCATACAAACTGAGTGTTTTGAAAGTTAAATGTTGATTCTATTCCATGGGATTAGTGTATGTGTGTATGTATGTATGTACATTGGTAAGTTATCATTAAATGTTGTGTGATGGTCCTTGTGAGAGCTGGGCAGCTTGTCGATTTAAACGTCGTAGCTCCGGGACTAGTTGCCTTCGGGTTTTGGCAAATTGGTATCATATGATCGTATTATTATAGACTGGGGCACAACTCCACCCTCCTCTTGTGAGAATGCGTAACCATCTGAGGACATAGATAATAAAGTTAATATTCGTCGAATATGATTGGCAATCAATATAGTTAAGTGTATGTATGTATGTACATATGTATGTATGCAGGTCTTTATGTATAGCATCGGTTATGTGTGGATGAGCTTTGTGTTTATCTGTGTTCCGAGGTACACGGTGTAACTATTCTCCCTCTGAAGGAGCCCAGAAATACGAAATATTAACCATATTTTTCTAGATTTCTAGAAGTGCTGTTCAAACATTATTTTAAACCTATAGGTCAAGTCCTACCACTGCGTTGTTCGACGAGTACAGGTATATTCCTGGAACTGAGTGGTTAAGGCGGGTTCGGTGGTACTCACGGGATAGTTCTAGTTCCGTTTCGACTCTCGTGTTGGCCCGACGGGTAAATACATTACGTAGCAGCCTCGCAGTTTCCGTGAATCTGTTGGGTTAATTTTTTGAGCGTGGCGGATATGGTTTAGTATCGGATTTAATTTTGTATTTGAGGATTTAAGTAATTGCAGTTTATGTTATTCTAGAATTTTCCATTTTGAATTGTTAGCACTTTACTTTACACAACATTAAAATTATTCGAAAAATTCATGTCCAATCTCTAAATTATATATAGAAAACATAGGTGGCAGATCGAGGTTCTTGGCGGGGGTGGGGCATTAAGTACGTACATATAATCAAATCAGAATAAACAACGAGGTGTGTACAGGTGTACAAAATTGTAGGGCCATGCAGAGTACATAATAAAGGGAGAAGAGCCTACTGGTATTTGAGAGATGGCAAATAAAAGGAAACGATGCGAGTCTTACAAAAATTACAGCGAATCTTTGCCACTACGAATAATAAAAAGTAAATAATAAAATCTGTAAATAAAGTGTTCGAATTGTACATTTTATATACTCGTATATATTTAATTGAGTTGCCTGTTCTAAGCCCAATTCAATTGGTACCACTGATTTCATCCTAAGTCCCCCAATCCTATCGAAATCCTTTTTGGCGGTATGCTATGGTATGGAAGTGTGATGGTGATGTAGTAACTGTGTGGATTTGGTGTGGAGTGGTGTGGTGTGGTGTGGTGTGGGAATGGGTTGTCAGGTTTATCTATGATTTACTTACACCGAATAATCGATCCCAAGGCATACATAGTACTGCGCACACAGACATTTACGCAGAAAATGTTCATAGAAATTTCAAGTAAACATTTTTGAGAATTTTGCTGTTGACTTTTTGATTTATTAAATTATTGATTATTGGTTATTGTTGTGTGTTATTGTGTTTCACGTTTCAAATGTTGGGTGTAATTGGACTTGATTTGGTTTGATTGGTTAAAGTCGCATTATTGTTGTGTGTTGATTAATACAAAATAAAATCATATAAATACAATATACATAAGTGCAAAACAGGTCGGATTAGATCAGATCAAATCAGATCAGATAAAAGATTAAATCATTCAACAGCCATAGAGTAAGTGTATATCATCGGCCTAGTAAAAGTGCATGCGGGCTGTGAAGGACGGTGCGGTATACATTAATTTACGTACAATACATATATATATTTAAAACTGATACATACATAAATATCATCGGGGAATATCGTCACATTCCGTAAATATGTATATATGTAGATAGGTAGGAGGTATACGTAGTTAATAATAGATTGTTGGATAAAATTGAAAAAAGAACCTCTTACAGGGGGGGGGGGGGGAAGGGGAAAACNCTTAAGTACGAATAGTCGCTGAATGTTTACGTTTACAACCTGACAGACACATCTCTTAAAACTGTAAATTATAGTACATCCAGCAATAGAAAAGATACATCTAAAGTACAATATTAATTATAAATTATTCATATGTACACACATTTTTGTTGGGAATGCTTTTGACATTCGATCTACACACAGTATCTCTGCAGACACTATCACAGTTGGCAAATAGTTAGCACATACAATAATAATATACGCATTTGTATAAATATTTCGCATTCACACGTTTCCATTTACACATCCATTGATTTATGCTCGTTATGATATGAATTCGACAGTTGCTAGAAGGTACTCAATGCGCCTACAGGGAAATATCCCACTTAGGAATGTATGTATACTTATTTAATAACAATGTTACACTATTAAGACAATTCGACTGCCATAATGCTTTGCATTTCCTTGCCTTCGATCCGCATGTTCCAGCTGTTCACATATGCAGCGTTGTAGTGATGCTGGAGGTGGTGGAGCTGGCGCTCAGAGCAGAGCCGCCGGCAGCAAGTCGCGTCTTGGCGCTGGCTCTCCGTCCTCCCGCGACCTGTCGCTGTCTGCTGCGTTGCTGGCCGACACTGTCGTCTTCGAGGTCCAGGTGCTCTATGCGCAGGCTTGAGTCGGGCTGGACGGCTGGCTGGAGGTATTCTTTGCCGACACTTAATGAGGACCGGCGGGATATGAGGACTGAGCTGGAACGCATTAGCTTGCCCAGGGCGTAAGCAAAACCAGAATCTCTAATGACGGCAAATGGGTGCATGGATATTGATTGTTTGATTGATTGCAAGTATAAGATCAAGGAGCCATCAGCGAAAATGATGTACAAAAGAGTTTGCAAGTTGATTGTGGATGGATGGGGGATAGAGAAGGATAAATAGATTACATTTTAGGGAATTCAATTCAAAAGATACTTGCTCAAAAGTGATTAAAACACTGAATAACAATCCATGTGGTAAGAGTAAGAGTAAGAGTAAGAGTAAGAGTAAAAGTAAGAGTAAGAGTAAGAATAACAGCAAGAGTAAACTAAATTCTGATTCTGGTTCTGATTAAAAGTTTTGCATTCTGGACTGGAGCCAGTGAAATTGTGTTTGTTTCTTTAAATGCGCTGATTACAATCAATGATGCCCTGCTGCTAAGCAATGCAATGCTGCCTCAAGATATTAACTAAAACAGTTCAAAATTCCAATTTAAATTGCATTCAAAATTGCTCAATACTCGTAAGATCTACAAAATACGTACAAAACTAAGTATATATATATATGTACACTTTCTTTCCATTAGCTAATTGTGCATTAAGTTGTATAATTATGTCTCTATAGTATATATAGGTGTCTGTTACATTTCATTGTAAATGAATGATCATTGAAGAGTGTGATTGTGTGCTTCACTGGAACATCTAACAAGATGTTCGGCTCTAAAACAGTATGTACACATTAAATCTATAATACTAAGTACATGTTTCCTTGTAGATAGGTTCCTTATGTCGATTACATGTTGTGTTCCGTTTCGTTTGGATAGTTTGTATACAATTTTAAATAGGGTTCGAGCAATTTTTAGCGGCCAATGTTCAACAAGAGTCTTTGGGTACACGAAATTAAGCACTAACATACATCGAAAGTTCAACAAACACAATTTGGATGGGTGGAAGTTGGAGTGGGAGTGCAATAACTGGAGTGAGGCGAGAGGCATGAGGCATGGCGTAAGATTAAGTTAATGCCAAATGCATAATGACCCAAAAACAAACGCTAACTAATAATGGGAGCTAAAGATACGGTACTGTAAATTGTGGTGCAAAACTATTCACTACAAGAAGCATATCGATATTGGGTGTAGAAATAGATAAAGTAAGATATATGGATTAGGCACATATGTATGTGTTCAATCAGCCTTTGCTTGGTTAGAGTTGGTAGAGATAGAGGTAGAGAGGTCTACAGATTCACGTTTCAACAAATGCGCAACAATTCAAATTGAAAATATATATGGTAGGATGTGGTTGTTGACTCTCTGTTTTGAGACAAACAAAAGACTAAATACGAGTACATATGCATGTACGATATGTATTGTAGAAGGAAAGCGTGACTCTACGAGTGGTGCGGTGCGTGGCGTGGCATCGATACTTACGATGATCGAGGCTCGTTCATCACTTCGGCGAGATCGTTGCGCCTGATCTCGGTCTCGCGCACCGCCTCAGTGAGTGTCTTGAACACGGTATTGTGTATCCTGCAACGAAATTGGTTAGAGAGAATAATGGTTCCAGTATAAGTTCATGGACTCACAGTTTGCAGATGACATCGATCAGCAGGGTGGTGATTGGCACCAGGACGAGCCCGAGATAGAACACTGGCGTGGACAGCAGCATGATGTCCATGCCGGGGAAGTTGCTGCCAAGGTTGACGAACGGAAAGCAGTGACTGTAGATCACAACAAAGACGAACCAGATCACTATGGAGCCCCAAATGGCCACGTGCGTCAACCAGGTCCAGGAATTCGTGATGAGGCCCGCCTTCAAGCATACCGTCACAATCACATACTGAAATCCAATTGGAACACGAAATGTAAACTAGTTGCGAATTGATAATTGAACAGAATGTGAGAATGCCTACCGTGTACACCATATTTCCCATCATCAGGTAGTCATTGGTCTTGCCATCCTTCCATATTGTATCAGATGTGTACGCTGCCATGGGCAGCCAGAAGAGGAACACCGAGTGCAGAAGGGCATTAAAGATCCAGATCCAGAAGACCTTCACATTGAAGAACTTGGCATTCTGCGAGGGCTTGTACAGCATCGGGTACTTAAGCATCGTCTCGGCCGTGCAGAACTTCTCGAACAGACCCATGGCGAATGGGGGCATGGCCGTGAACAGCACGTTGTAGAGGCCAATCGTCCAGCGCTCGAACAGGATCTGACCCGACCAGCCGGAGTAGAGGGCGAACCACAGCTCGATGACATACAGGCAGACGTTCTTGTAGAAGCTGTACAGAATCAGCTTGCTGATGCGCGCATAGTTCCACGCCCCGTGCACGAGCAGCAGTCGCTGTAGGAACCGAAATTGGGCGATCGAATAATCCGAGGCGCAGGCCGCCTGCAAACCCTCGACGCCGGATATTCCAATGCCAACATTTGCCTTCTGTATCATGGCCACGTCGTTGGCTCCATCTCCGATGGCCAGCGTCACCGCCTTGGTGCTCTGGGTGACCATTTCGACCACCTCCGCCTTTTGCATCGGCGACACTCGGCAGCAGATGACAACGCGGCAGAGCAGACACAGCTCCTGGAAATCACCCCGTAGATCACAGCTCAGGGCGTACTTTAATGTGGTTCCATCAATGACCAGGGCCACGTTCGTGTCGTTTGCCGTCGAGCTCTTGAATTCTCCAAAGTGGCGCAGAATAACGTCACGGGTTGCCTAAGGAGAGGGAGAACAATTGAATCAATTTGTTGATCAGCTGGCAATTGGACTTACGTCAAGACTCTCCTCGTTGAGGATGATTATATCCATGGCGTGTGAGATCAGCTTGCAGGAGTATCCTATGTTTATGGCCGTTTCTTGCTTGTCACCGGTCAGCACCCAAATAAAGATGCCGGCATCCAGCAGCGCCGCAATCGTCTCCGGCACGCCGTCCTGCAGACGATCTTCAATGGCGGTGGCGCCCAGTAGGCGTAGATTGATCTCAATGAGGTCCGCCGCATCCTCCAGCTTGCGTTCGCGGTACTGGAGCGCCGTCGCTGCCTTGTGGTAGGTGTTTCGCCACTCCTCGTACACATCGGGCTGGATGTCGGCCACGGCCAGACACAGCGTACGCAGACCCTCCGAGGCGAACTCCTCGAGATGCTGAAGCGTACGGTCTCGGTACTGTAGATCATGGGCGGACAGACGTTCGTATATCACCGAATCGGCGCCTTTGCAGAAGAGCTTGATCTTGCCCTCCGGCGTCCGCACTATGAGCGACATGCGTTTCCGTGCCGATGTGAACTCCAGCACATTGAGCACCTGATATCGACGCCGCTGCCCCAGTGCATTGATCTCCACATATTCGGGCGTGCGGGTGTCGAAGACGTAGCCAAAGAAGTGGGCGCCCTCGACCAGGGCTCGCTCGTCCGGACTGGCGGCGTGGTAAATAATGCCTTCATCCCCCCGCTCGGGTATCACGGTGTGGCAGACGGACAGAAGCACCAGGAACTCCTCTATGACCTCAGCCGTCTCGTGCCGTCTGAGTATGTTTTGCACCAGCAGCGACTCCTCGGGTGTTCGCTGCGGGATGTAGACATGTCCCGCTATGGAGCACTTCTTAAAGGCCATCACGTTCTGCGTGAGCGTGCCCGTCTTGTCCGAAAATATGTACTTGACCATGCCCAGCTCCTCGTTGAGGTTCGAAGTGCGGGCCATGGCCGGCGTGTCCGAGGGCTCGTAGTACATCTCGATGTCGTAGTTGATGAATATGGCCTGTAGGAAGCGAACCAGCTCGAGAGTGACTTGCAGCGATATGGGAATCAGGTTGTTGTACAGAATGAAGAACGTGAGCAGATTGTAGCCTAGGCTCATGCTCTTGAAGTCGCTCAGGCCCAGATACCAGTCCGTTTCCGAGTGCTCTCGGGTCCAGAACAGATTGCACAGGCCACTGGTGATGCAGAGCGAGATCAGGATCATGAACAACATCAGGATCTGGGTGTTGGTTAGCTTGTCGACGGTGGACCGCTTCAGCGGCGCTGAGGTAGAGTTCTTCATGAGTTTCGTCTCCTGGCCCGAGTAGACGACGACTGCAAACACCCAGGCCGTGTTCCGTAACATGGCGCCACGCTGCAGCACTTGATCATTGCCCAGAGGCACGGATCTGTAAACACAAACAGATAGAGATCAAGACTGAACCAAAGATATAAAATACTCACTGCTTTCCGTATTCCCTTAGCACCCCGTTGAACTCGTACAGATGCCGATTGGGCAGCTCGCACTCAATCCTGCCCTGCAGCATTGTAAGGTCCTTGGTCTCCAGCAATCCCGCTGTGGCAGTCACTCCCTGGCGTATCTTCAGGTTGGTCTCCCCATCCAGATTGGCCGTCTCAATGAAGCACATGGCCTGCGGCTCACTGGAAAGCGGGAAAGCGGGAAAGCGTGACAGTGGGATCAACATATGGCCACATTGGAGTGTGCTGGCGCTTACCTGGACGATAAGATAATCAGGTCCGCGGGGAAAAATGTGTTTATCGTCACTTTTATAATGTCCCCCACGGTCAGCTCCGACCAGCGGACTGTCGACCAGGTTCCGTTCTCCAGCCGCTCAATGGGTCGATGATTTATCTCATTATCGGCGCGATGGCGTTTCTGTGAATGCGGAAAAATACACCGAATGAGCCCGTATGCAGAGTAAGTCCTCGGCCAACAAATACTTACCACATCTTCGATGATCTCCTTGATGGCGCTGACTGACAGGATAAACATCAGCGGCACCAAAGTGGTGTAGCGACCCGTGGGCGATACATCTGGTATTTGCTGCAGCAATGCGATTAGCAGGAAAAAGCAATTCGAGTATCGTCGAAACTGTTCGAATAGGAACGAGGGCAGAAAGCTGATGATGCTGCAGGAAGATATATTTACAGATGCAGTCACGTTTATTTATGGCTGAATACTTACTTATACTTGGCCGTCGTAATGCGATTGTTGCAGTACTTTACGGGCTGTGTGCCATTCAGGATTATGACACGCCTCTCTCCATCCTCTGCATCGAAGCCGGCGGATGATGTGATGTCCTCATCATCTGAAAGCAGGCAATAAATGTTCAAGAAATTATTATGTTGTATGAGCCAAAGATAACTCCACCCTATCCCCAGCCCAAAAGTGCTTTACAAAACTATTCAAAAAGATTTATTCATCTAATTATCTTCAGCCCAACCCCATTCCCACTCGGCCACAAAGAAATTTGCTGCCGTGGGACTGCCCAAGGCGTACTTCTTCGCGAACCGATTTACATCGAAGTTGTCCCGCCCCGCCGTGTCGGAGGCCGTTAGATACGGCTCGTAGAAGTCCAACTCGAGGTACTGCTGGTAGGCCAGAAAGAGGCTGCGATGGTGCTGCTTGCCCTCCGAAGCTCGCTTGGACATGTAGGCCACAATGGTCTCCCCACGCACCACATCGCAGCCCGGTATGTTGCCCACCAGCCAGAGCAGGTACTGGCCCATGGCCATGTCCAGGTCGATCATCAGGAAGGTGTAGAGCCGGCGCGGCTCCGATTTCCATCGAATGATGGGCTCTTTGACGGCCTCATCGACCAAAATGGTGATGCCTGGCTCCACCACGATGTCGCAAGGGAACTCCACCTTGATGATGGCCTGCGGCTCACATGACAACACATTCGGAATGATGCTAGCCTGTCGCAGCATCTCGGTCAGTTGGCCAGTGGGGTTCGGCGGAGGGCAGCTCAGAAACATGGCGAAGTAATTTCGATAATCGGTACAGAAATGAGTAAAATTCCAAAGATGCCCAGAACTATACGACACGACACTTACGGCTCCAGCGAATGCGCAGCGCCTTGTAGACATTCCGTAGGGCCATTCTGTGCCAACGGCGCTGGTTCTGTGGCTGATGCTGTGCAGGTGGACGGAAACGACCCTCTCCTCGCCGGGGCCGATTCGCAGACGATGCACCAGCGTTGGCGCCGTCCGACTCCAGCGTCTCTTCCTCCTCCTCTTCCCCGAGCTCGTGCAGCTCGTCAGATCCTGAATCGCACTCACCGACGGGCACGAAGGCAATGCACTCGCCGGGAGATTCGTTTTGACGTTTGGAAAACAACAGGATGGCAGGTTTCGTCTACACCTCGGGATGCAAAGAGGGATGCCACGCCACAAGTGGGCGTAAACGTATACGAGAAGATGGGAGAGCTCTTCTGAAAGGACGCCTGCGCTGCACTCAGTTGCTTGGCTCTCGAATGCGTATTTTTATTTATAATCAACGGAATTTTGCTGCTGCTGCAGGCGATTGCTTTTTACTTTGAAGTTATTCAGAGGGCTAAGGTATTTTCCTGGCTGCCGTTAGAATTGAGCATATTACTGTGGTTGGCCCATCGCCTGGCAACAACGTGCGTAACATTTTCTGGATACCTTTTCTAACCGTATCGATTTGTCACACCTTGAATGAGTTAGAGCACGTGATGGCCGATGATTGAGTTGGCTTTATTGCAGCTAAAAAGGTTCTCTAAGTCCGAAGTGTATGGAAGTTTTGATTGTTGGAGCGGTGGTGTCGAAGAATCAAAAAAACACAAAACACACTTTAACTGTTTTCTATCACTCTCACACACATACACACACAAAACGCGAAAATAAAATCCAAGAGCTGGGTTTTTCTGAGAACTTTTGCGATGTGCTTCTCTCCTGCGACTAAAATTTCACGACGAAAAGTGTGCCGTTGTGGCAGGCTGTGCAGCAAAAAGGACAACGATAAAAGGAGCTAAAGAAGAAGAGCTCGCTTCGGCTTCAGGTTATTGTGCCAGAGAGCCGCCACCCAACAGCTGTTTAATGAAATCTTCAACCAACAACACAACAGAAATAAAATAAGAGAGAAGAGACGCGAAAATAAGAGAAGTGACGCGAAGAGAAGAGACGCAAAGAGAAGAGAAGAGAAGATAGATGTGACATTCAAGTGCTTCGCCTATGGGATACTCTACTTCTAGCGTGGAATAATCGGTGTATGCGTTTTGATGTTCATAATTGATATTTCTCATTTTTATGGTTCCAATAATAGCATTTAACCATTCTGATTCCACTTTCCATTTTCTGTGTATGCATAAACATTGCTTTCCTTTCCTTGTTTTAAGAAAGTTGAACGCACTTCGTCAAGGAAAACAAATAGAAAAAATGCGGTGCTATAAAGAACTTTTGACTTACCATCCGGAAGAGTTACTTGCGAATACCCCAGAAAAAATCGAAATAAATAAAATAAAACCTTGGGACAAACGAATCCCGGAATCCCCGGAATCCCCAGAATCATGATGTAGAAGTATATAAAATAAAGAAATAGCATGTTTACGTTTAGGTGTGTTCCTTTTGATGCCGGTTTTGTCCATTAGATAGCGGAAGGAGAACCTACTCATAGCTCGGATTGAGCCGGGCAGGCTCCTATGAGGGATGCTGGCATCGGTCTCCGACCGGTCGACTACGCTCTCGCC
Source organism: Drosophila guanche (assembly GCF_900245975.1). Classification (NCBI taxonomy): domain Eukaryota; kingdom Metazoa; phylum Arthropoda; class Insecta; order Diptera; family Drosophilidae; genus Drosophila; species Drosophila guanche. The sequence goes on along the minus strand of NW_022995743.1, from coordinate 6,959,574 downwards.
CTCACCTACGCGCGAGGAGGATGCCGTTTGTAGGTTTCCATCGGTGGACGGTTCATGCTCAGAAGGAGGAATGCGACCGGGCGGCGGCCTGCCACCGTCTTCACCACCGGGTGGCGGTCTATTGCCGTCGCCCTCGTTGGCAATTCCCATGCCCGTTGGTCCCGTGGTTGCTGTCCTCCGCATCGCCTCCCGCCTCAACCAGCGCATGCTGTTTGTGATCCAAGCCTGTGCTCGCCCCAGCAGGCTCCACTCATCGACGGTGGCTTGGGCGGGGGCCGCAGCCGGATGTATCCTGTTTCTATCTGTCTCCAGCTGCTGCTGTTGCGGCCGCTGCCTCGGGTTCTGCCCGTTGCCATTACGGGCGATTCCTCTCTCCAGCGATGAGCTGCTGCTCCTAGTCCCTGCGATGCGGTCGCTCTCATTCTTGCCGGGATCTGCCATGTTAACATGGCTGTGGAACGCCCATTAAGTACACTCTCACTGCCGCGCGCGCACTTTCAGTTCGTTCTCAACTGTTTGGATCTAATGCGAATTAATATATTTCATTAGTTTGCTTTCTCGAAGGTTTCACTGCACTTTCACTTTTGATTTTAGGTTTATGTCATTTTGATTTGTTCAGATATTTGATATACATATGTGCTTTTATTTTTATTTGATTTTCAAAGGCTTGCTGCGGTGATTGCTATTTTTACGGTATTGATTTGCTGACCCGCGCGCGGCTGTACAGGCACACAACTCTATTGTATTATCGTTAGCCATCTAGAAATGGTAAACAACTTCGACTGGAAGTGCCCCGCGACAGCACAGGACAATATTTTCATGTATGTTTGTATGTGCAGTGAAGGGTCACTTGTCCGCCAAGGGTGGTATTACTGTGGTAAGCTTTGATTACCAGATATATCGACCTTAAAATGACGAAATCCTGCAACGCACTGTGTACCCCGAATTACCCTAATTAAAGCCGCCAACTGGTCAAACTCCTGGGGGGATAAACACGCTAGAAAGACACACAGACATTGAAATAATTAACCATTCTGTAGGGAACATCGACCTCGTCTGTGAAAGCGGAAGTCAACGAAACTTTCTCGGGGTGTCTGTTCCGTTTCAAACGATTGGCAGGAACGAAAGAACGAAGAAATTCTATTTGCGTGCACTGTGTTGTTACACTCTACGTGTTTTCCGGCAATAACTGTGTAGCCATTATACAAACATACTCATATGTACATACATTGACCGAAGCATATTCGTTTGAGCCGAAACATGGCACTCAAAAGGCTTTCAAATGGCAATGGACATTGTCAATAACTTCAAATCGGATTCCTTTGGCAAAGGGCGATTACACTTGAGTTGTTGGCTAATGCCAATGTGAGTGAGTAGCTTATCGATTGCTCCACTTTCTTACAAGTGTTCTGGTCCTGTCCTGCATTCTTCAGGCAACCAACTCTGTGGGTGGGTGGCAATCAACTGAAGGGTACGCTACTCGCCCACGCCTGACATGTCCTTGAGATGTCCACCTGGAGCTGGGCTGCCTAGGCTGGCTGGCAAATCGGGTAATTATATACTAGGTCTCACTGGTTAAAGGGAAATTGGCCATTAATATTTATTAGCAAAGTTTTCACATAATTGCAGATATACGATGCTCCGCCTTACCCACGTGAAGAACCCCACGAAAATTGGTCTGCTTTGTATGGAGTCTGACGTAAATGGTCTGGCCATCAGTTCGAACAGATAGGTGTGGGGATCTGTAGAGTGTAGGCCAACAAATGTATCTATATATGTATGTGCATATGTACTACATACATGTGCACATTCGCGACGCTATTTAAATTTATTCCCCCAGCCGCGAAGCGGTCTAAAAATATCAGCATCAACATGGGAATAAGTATTTTGGATTCATTCCAAGCGTATTTACTTATTTGTGGATTTCATATACTCGTAAAACCAAATGGATTCCGCAGGAATGTACTGCCACATGTGGTAAACTAAAAGCTGGGATTTCTAATTGATTCTCAACTGGAAAAGGTCACTCAAACGAGTGCACATGAACTGTCGTAGCATGGGGGAGAAGGAACGACTCAGCCGAATGCAAACAGGTGATAATTACCCCTCACTCACGACACCCCTACAAGCAGAACATGACAACAATGAGGACAGTTCATACGAATACTCGAATGAATCGTGTTTATCATCCGGTGGGGTAACGGGGGCTGCGTACAATAACAAAGGTAAACACAGACATCCGTAGCACCTAAAGATACACAGAGGAAATACTTGACTATGTCACCAATTCGATGAAGTCAGAGCGAACTTGGGCCATGGGACGACTGCGACAGCTCAACAAAGGCGTCCACAGACAATTGTGAAATCAAATCGATAGAAATTATTGGCAATCGACCAACATTAGCGGGGGAATACACATTTCGATGTCACCACTAAGCGCCGAAATAAATCGCTTTTTAGGAGGCCCCCCATTAGGATTTCCCTTCCTCATGTACAGGGGAAACCGTCTTGAGGGAAAGGTATCTTAGCCATTGGAGAACCACGTCACCCTTGAAGATGGGTACAACCTTGGCAAGGTGTCCGGCAAAGAGAGCTTTATTTCTGTTACCACACTGCAGATGTAGTAAATAAAGGTACTGTTCTTATGTAACTGGGGGGAATAGGCAATGTCAATGCCAGCATGTTTGCACATAAGACTGATTAGCCGAATCACCCTTTTTAATTTGCAAAGAATTTTCCTCTTCATGTTCATTAATTCAGCGTTTGGCAAATGAAAGCAAAAGTGATGCAAATTAATAAAAGAAAAAAACGTTATACATGCGGTGCGGTGTGGTGCAGTGTCACTGCGGCACAGTTTTGGCAACCGATCAACAAAAATCAGCTGGGGATTAACTTTTTTTTCTCAAAATACTATATTACGATGACGATGACGAACCATTTGACTGACTCACGAAAAGGTGATGCTAGAGTTTGCCTTCGAGTTGACTTCTCTGGACAAAAGTCTGAAAGCTAATTTCACGCCAAGTCAACCCAAGCGAGGAAAAAGGTGCATATCGCCAATGTTGACATCAGAATGCAACAGCCCACCTGGAGAGGCTCTGTTTGGCAAGAGAGAGAGAGAGAAAGATCGAACAGCAATCGCAGAGAACAGAGCAAAGACAGAGCGAGAGAGAATTTCGGCAATGAATAACGGCTTGAAAGCAAATCAAAAACCACTTTCTATGCGAAACGGCACACACGCGCTATGTATGAGAGCCCGCATTTGCATTTGTATGGGTGGGGTACGTACTACGTACACAGAGATAGAGAGAGAGAGAGAGGAGAGATGTTTGACAATTGAATCAAATCTGGAAATTGATTCAGCAAATTGTATGCCTTGGCACAGCTGTTGCTCTTCTTTTGAAAATCAAACCATAAATTGAAAAAGCACTCTACTTCTGCTTTGCCATTTCTTGTTTCCATGTCCAGGCACCATCGTTCAATCTAATATAATTACAGTTGACCTTTATTTAGGTGTTGTTTGCCCAAGCACGAGCGTTTTTCATACAGTCACTAATATCTAATATCCAGCCAGTCATTCTCAGGCATCTGATACGATTCCCGACGATACGCACTGTGATCCCGCCCGAAAACAGCGTTAAATGGGGCATTAGCATCCACAGTATTTACTTGGTTTACAATATTATCTCGCGTTTGTTAAACACGTCGACCTCGTTAACCGGTCCCATACACGAACCCCACCTGGCGCACAAACGTATTTCTTGGAGCTCGGAAAGCAACTGAGCAAATGTCGCACTGGGCATCAAGTGTTTGCGTGTGGGAGAGAGGCGATTTGTGTACCCTCGAAGAGGGTAGTATATAGTTTATCAGACGTTTGTAATGCAACGAACAATTTAGACTATGAAGTGTATATTCCATCCAAACTAGTCTCTCAGGTAATGATTAGGAACATCAAGTGTCGGTATAGAAGAAGTTTCGAAAATAAATAGATTACCTGGTCGCAGCGACAGACTGGTTGTCGGAGTCTCGACGGTATAAAAGCTTCGACTCGCAAAGCTATGATTTTACTGGTTGATTTTCGTACTGGCGTGGAAGAGTTGCCAGACCGCACAGAGTAGCCAGCGCACGCTAGAAATCAATTTTACTCTATGCGAATCTTTTCCATTGCTAGTAGTACCGATGATTTACATACGGAAGAGTATGTCCAATGTGTACCGCTAACATATGTGGGTAAAATTAACAATTAGCCTAAGCAAAGGAGCTGTTGTTATCACACATCTAAAGCAGACAGACAGCCACTGTTCTGCTGTCAAGCATTGAAAAGGGATGGTCGACTGACAAATGATGATAATGACGGGAAACATCAAGCACAGGCCCAACAATTATCAGCATTTTCCATCAGCACACATTAAAATACTCTGCAAAATGAATACTAAAAGAAAAAATAAACCTGGCCCATGGGGGGATCGAACCCGCGGCCTTCGCGTTATTAGCACGACGCTCTAACCAGCTGAGCTAATGGGCCTTGTTGAATACGGTGGGATTAATTCAAGTCACAACCTTAGCACCAGAGAGAGTTTATAGATTTGAAGAAATTTCACTGCTTTAATATTGTAAAAATTACAGAAAGCATGAGATTTTGAATTTATTATCGAATCGAAATATTAAAAATGAGCCCTAACTAACCAAACATGAAAAAAAAAGTTTGTCAGAAGTGGGATTCGAACCCACGCCCTCAGAGAGGACCAGAACGCTCAACACTTTCGTTCAGAAAGCAAGATTTCAAACCTTGAGTCTGGCGCCTTAGACCGCTCGGCCATCCTGACACATGATGCTGGCGTGTCACACACCCCATTTGTCTGGACAACCTTAAATGTTGTATAACAGTATCAGCTAACATTGAACTAACAGTTCTAGCTCTGTAAAAGCTTCGGGCCACAGAAACAAATTATGTGTTATATACATTTTAAGCAAGCAGTTCACTGTAATGTTGAAATCGTTACGGGCTCTAAACCGGCATTTGGCAAACATCTGGCATGTGGCCCATTAGCTCAGCTGGTTAGAGCGTCGTGCTAATAACGCGAAGGTCGCGGGTTCGATCCCCTCATGGGCCAGAAGACTTTTTTTTTCTTTCCTTACATTTATTTTTTAATTTTTCAAATTCCCAGCACTATGGGGACTAAACAGTTGTTTGCCTGGACGCGATTAATAGAGGAGACTGATAAGCTAAGCCCTTTAGAGGTTTTGTGCAATTATGTTATCTCATGCCGTGCACATAGGGATACCATGTAATGGCCAACCCGACTCCGCGATGATGTCACTTGAGACGGCGATGGATGATCTCACGTGTCAATTCCTTGCAAGACAGCAAAGTGAAATGTCAATTCAATTTGCCATCAAGGATGATTGAATTACCCAACCTCGGGGAAAGCAGACCCTGCCATATTGTTTAAGCGTATGGGATATCTAAATGGCAGTTTTCAATCAACTTAAACGGTTTATTGCGGAATCTTATCTGGTAAATTAGTTCCAAGTGCTCTGTATAAAATTTATGGTTTGGCAATGGACTCCTCCTATTCTACGTGAAAAGAGACTTTATTGATATTGACAATTTACGGTCTTTCTGATTTGAAAGGAAAATAGAAAACAACTAAAATAAATTAAATTGGTATTATTTACCGGAGCTTTTTTAGCGCTGGCGCATTCAAGTGTCAGGATGGCCGAGCGGTCTAAGGCGCCAGACTCAAGGTATGAAATCTTGCTTTCTGAACGAAAGTGTTGAGCGTTCTGGTCCTCTCTGAGGGCGTGGGTTCGAATCCCACTTCTGACAAATTCTTTTTGATTATTTTTGATTGAAGTAAAAATATGTGCATACAGACAGCAATAAGAATGAATTCAGTTTGATTATTTCGCGTGGAAATTCTCGACTGTTTACTATACATATTTTTCCCGTAACTGGAATAACTGGGTTGTTAAGCAAGAATCAAAAAAGAATCGTCGAGCACCACACCTACTCTTCAACCCGTAAGAAAGGTCTAGAAACGACGACTTTGCTCACGGACGAGGTCTTGGCAAGCGCTTCGATCTACTTTCAGATCCACTTAATATTGATTTTGGAATATGGACACTGTCCAGCAAGTGGTTGGGGATGGAGCGGAGATATTCTAAGTATACGGTTCTGATTTTCAAGGAAAATAGAAAAAAACTAAAATAAATTAAAATCCTTGTTTATATTTGGTATTATTGACCGGAGGTTTTTTATCGCTGGCCCATCCAAGTGTCAGGATGGCCGAGCGGTCTAAGGCGCCAGACTCAAGGTATGAAATCTTGCTTTCTGAACGAAAGTGTTGAGCGTTCTGGTCCTCTCTGAGGGCGTGGGTTCGAATCCCACTTCTGACAAATTCTTTTTGACTATTTTTGATTATTGATAAATATGGGAATACAGATAGCTATGACAAAGCATTCCTTTTAATTATTTGTCTTGGACATTCTCAACTGTCTTTTTTAGTTATTTTTAATATATTTTGCAAGAAAGAATGACGGACTTAGTAACGCCGAACGTTGTGCTTAAGTCCATACTAATCCTACGGGACTGTGGATCTGCCGGGGATGGGATGTTAAGCAAGAAGCCAAAAAAGAATGTCACCTTCAAGCGTGTTGTGGAGTACTACACCTACTCTCCAAACCTAACATTACGTTTGGAAAAGACGTGCTTGCTCCCGGACGAGGTCTTGGTAAGCGTTTCATAAGTTCCAATTGCAGATCCACGTAATATTGATTGTGGATTATGTATATTGTGCAGCAACTGGATGGGGTAGAGATACCAATGCGGCGCCTCAGCTTGGACAATTTGTAACTATTCCCTGCGCCGGCCCAGCCCCCTTCTACGAGTCCATTCTCGGAAAAGCAAACAGAAAGAAGCGGATGCAGATGTGGAAACAGAAACGGAAACGGATGTTGGCGAAATGGGCGACGTGACACTTTTAACCTAATTGGAAAACAAACATCTCTCTGTGGCCCATACTTTACACTTTATTATGGACAAGGACACGGATGTAATACGTCTAGATGGGGCAGGGGCAAATGTTTGGGTATTACCAAACACGCTGGTTGTTTGTGCTATCTGCAAGTGCATCCACACACACACACACTTCGAATATATGGGGGGGGGCAAAATAAAGACAATTTACAACGAGTTGGCTCTTGGGGCGGAAGAAGTTATCTGCAGTGAACTATTTACAATTGGTAAGGCCCAATCAATCCGTGGGCTACGTATACGTGAGAGCATTATGGCCATTTAAAGGCGCAGAAGCACAGCCAGCTGAGCTGATAAGGACACTGCACTGGTGGACACAGTAGGGCCACTGACCTACGTCAAACATGCACACGCTGTTCTCCCGGGGTCGTGAAATCAATAGTCATTCAAAAATTTAAAGCACCCACAGGAGACTGATGACAGCAATCACCTGCTAGTTAGAGGACGGTTAGAGCACCGCAATCAGTTATTTGCAGTCTTATTGGGCTTGATATATGGCCACCTGCTCGTAAAGCCACTTGTTTTGGCTATAACCATGGTCGCTGGGCAGCTACTCCTACTATATAAGGCCCGCCTCGGCCGTCACTTAGCCACCAAAAGCTAAAGAGAGTCCCACAGAAATGTTCGTTCAAATCGCCACCCTGCTAGCCCTACTGGCCTCCTCCTATGGAGCTGTGCTACCCATGGGCCTGGAGCCACTGTCCCCGCAGAGTGGCAGGATCGTGGGCGGAACGAAGACCACGATTGCAGACCATCCGTGGCAGGTGTCGCTGCAGCGGTCGGGCTCCCACTACTGCGGCGGATCCATCATCAGCAACACCATCATTGTGACCGCCGCCCACTGCCTGCTGTCCCCGATCACGGCCTCCGTCCTCAAGGTGCGAGCGGGCAGTAGCTACAGGAGCCTGGGCGGCTCCCTCGTCCAGGTGGCCGCCTTCCGGGTGCACGAGGAATACAGGACCAACACGAAGATGAACGACATTGCAGTGGTTCGCCTGAAGACCAAGCTCACTCTCAGCTCCACCATCAAGACCATCCAGCTGGCCACCTCCGCGCCCGGCCACGGAGCAGCGGCTAGCATTTCCGGCTGGGGAAGCACCTCGTACTCTGGATCCTCTTCCTCCCAGCTGCTGTACGTCGACACGCGCATCGTTGGACGTGGCGAGTGCGCCAGCTCCACCTACGGCTATGGGGGCACAATTCGGGAGACAATGATTTGTGCGGCGGCCGCCAACAAGGATGCCTGCCAGGGGGACTCGGGCGGACCGCTGGTATCTGGGGGACAGCTTGTGGGCGTCGTCTCCTGGGGCCGCCAGTGCGCCCTCGCCAATTATCCCGGAGTCTATGCGGATGTGGCAGCGCTCAGACAATGGCTGCTGGCAGCCCAAAAGACGGTCTAGTGCAGCAATAAAACCTCTTCTCAAATGCAACTCGAATGACTTTTTCGCTCATTTAACTGTTCACCTAACGACTTCTGCCTCTGCCTCTGCCTCTGCTTCTGCCCATTCCTCAGTGAACATTCTGCACACACATGGCCAAACATGCGACACAGGACGTGTGGATCCTGCGGGGTGGGTATGTGAGGTGGTGGTGTGTGCTGTAGTGTAAAAGGAATCTAGGTCAGTCTGCCCAGAAGCGGTGCAAAGGGGACAAAAACTGACTTTGGATTGTGCTTCGTGGAGCGGGGACTGCGGCCTCAAAAATAAGTAGAACAACGTGGACGTGAAACATGTTTAAATACTTAAATTTTTAGAGACCAACAAGCATTCCCTGCCCACTGCTACTTTAGCTTTCTGGCAGAGACTCTTTCCGGACTCCCACCAAAGGCCAGACTTCAGGGCGTCGACAGTATTGATCCGGCGACTGTCGCGACCAAATGGGATGCTTATGCTTATTGCCACAGCAGGGATAGGGCTGGGGCATTGACCAGGGTGCAGAATAAAAGACGAACTACCACACTCTACTCACCTTCGTACTCCTTCCGTTTTCTGCGTAGAAACGAGGCTGTCATTCGCAGGCCACGCTGCGCCAGGCTCTGTCTGGAGAGAATGGAACCCTTGGAGTCCTTGCGACTACGATGGCCGCTCTGAGGTTGCCCGGCGGCGCCTTGGCGCGATGAGAGCGTGCCAGCCACCGAGGTGGAGACGGATGCAGGCGGCTGCAGGCCACCGCAGAGGGAGGTCGAGGTTGATCTCGGTGGCGTGATCGGAGTGTTGGGCGTGTCCGAGTCTATGAATCCCAGATTGCTGTTCGCACTGTTCAAATGGATGCTGAAGTGGTCCGTATTGCCGCCTCGACTGCCGCAGAGCGTGGAGCTGCCAGCGCTGTGGACGCTGGTCGAGACGGAGGCGGCCAACTGCTCGTCCAGTCCGCTACTGGTCTTCGGTGTCAGATGCTCCAGGGACTCAAAGTCTCGATTGACGGCCGGCGGCATAGAGTGTCGGAACCACGACTCCTGCCGATGCTGCGCCACCCGCTGCTGGCGACGCCGCTGGCTGGCACTGGAGCCGAGCATGTTCCGAAAACGGCTGTCCACGACATCCTCCAGCGAGCCGTTGTCCGCATCCGGACTGCGCAGTTCCAGGCTCTGGCGCTGATAGCTCCTTCCCGACATTTGGTCGCTTTTTTCGCTTGTTTGTATAATTCCTAAGGCACTAAGGTTTAAGGCTCAGTCCGCTTGCTGATAGGCACTCGGTTTGTTTTCCTATTGGATCCATCAAAGAAGGCACTTTTGCTCCATAGTCTCTCTCGGGACTCCGCGACTTTTACATCGCTTATGTAAGGCGGCGATGCGCTCGAGCGAGTGCTGTGCCGCGGTGGGTCCCAGTCCGGGTGGGATGTTCCGCCTTCATATATATATATTCCAAACAAACACAAATCAAAACCCGTAGGCAATTGCTTTGCGACGACTCGGCTCCCCCGTCCAACCTTGGCTCAGACAGGTGTTGAGAACCAAAACAACTGGCAAGTCACCTGCTGCCCGCGCCTCTCCATCCGGCAGGGCAATGTGTAATTTTAAAGGGGAGCAGCGAAGCCCAAACAAAACGCCGAAATGGCTGGGCAAGTAGTCGATAGACTCGTACTCTCTCTCTCTCTCTCAACTGTTAGAAAACATCAAAAATGCATTGCATTTGTGGCATTTAAAAGCGTTTCCTTGTCACGCACATGCATTAGGAACGACAAAATTGGAGCGGGGGACACACAAATTATCAATTTTTGAGTGCCTCTTTTACCTTACCTTGTTGGTATGGTCCCTTTTCTGGATAGATATGGGATATCCGATTAGTTTGGCGCTTAAGCACTAGCGAGGAAAGCTCTAATAAATCTGTCGCTTCCCCGTGGCGAGTGGCAGTCTAAATAATTAAAATACTCCAGGGGGAGAGAACCTTCAAATTATTGAACTTCTTGTTAGCGGCACAAGCCCTACGAAATGGTCAACTGCAGCCATAAATTAAACGTTTAGACCTCTCCAATTACACTCTTCGCACGCTTCAGTTCGGGGCCAACTCATAAAATGGAGTGGATGGCCCACGGGTCTCGCCGTTTTCAACAAAATTCACACGGAAACGGCAGAGCGTTGGCGCTTGTCTGCGGCGACAAAGCGGAAACAGGACCAAGCCGCACTGAAGTCAAAAAACAACTGCGGATCCTCCACAGGCGAAGGCATAAAGTTGACTCGGTTGCCCCACGAACCCCATCGGCTGTTGGCCGAAGCGAAAGTGGACCATACAAGCACACTTTTACCACACCATATTAAACTACATACATTCATGTGTGAATGCAGGATGCACTAGGAGATAAATTGGAGAGTGGTACTACAGAGTAGGATACTCCTAAAATTAAATAAATTGTTCTTTTCATTTCGACCGGGAGTGCGAATGAAATAAGCAAGTGAGACGTCGCGTTTGGGCGCTCTAAAGATACACTGTACGCTGTGAGCTCACGTCAAATGGCCTTTTGGCGGACCGAGTCACCGCGGCCCATTAGCTCAGCTGGTTAGAGCGTCGTGCTAATAACGCGAAGGTCGCGGGTTCGATCCCCTCATGGGCCAAAGATACATTTTTTATTTATTTTTCATCTTTTTTTTATCAAAGCAAAGCAGTAGGGGCGAATGGGGGGCAGACAAGCCGTATCCAGGTGTTTGGGGGAATGAGAATGGTTGGAGTAATCTTATCGCCGCATTTAGAGACAACTGTTGAGATTTAACTTCTAATTTCTTTATCAATTCTTTTTACAATTCAAACTATTTTTAGGGGGTGTTCTAAGAACGATTTGTAATAATGAATCATATATAGCAGGGACTGATCGATTCCAATACCGTAAGGTTATGTTACGATGCATGTACTATATAGATAATCCAATGCATAACTTTATGAAATGAAATGAAATTACTCACAAGCATTTAGGAGACCTGGCCCGGTGAACTCTGTCCGTCGGTAGGATAGGCGTAAGCGGGACACGGAGGGCATAGCAACTCTCGGAATCAGAGCAACTGGTGCTGCGGCGCTGCCGTTGTTTGGCTTCTATTTTCACACAATCAATTCGACGCACTGCAGGCACGGAAACATTTGAATATGCAATTTTTGTTATAACAAACACATATGAACATATGTACCATGCACATACATATGTACACTAGGGGGGGATTCTATTAAAGCGCACAATGAATAATGTATTTTGATAAGAAGAACTAACAACACGACAGGGGCAGATAAGTCCGCTTACACCGGTTAGCTCTTCGCAAATTCCCCTTTTAAACTTGAAAGCGACTAACGGACATGTGCTATAACTCGAGCATTTGCTATAAATTCATAGGATTTTTGCACAGAACGACGAATGTGTTTTTAATTGTTTTGCGCTTTTTTATTTGCATTCTTCTTTGCGGCTTACACGGAACTAGTTCTCGAACAGTTAACAGCTGACTTTTGTTTTTCTTGTGTTTTCAAAACGGCCACACTACACTGTCGCATTTTATTAACCCTTATAGTGGCTTAGTATTGGCAGTTTTGTGGCGCGTTTTACTCCACGACTCGAAACAAATGCATTGTGTACTGTGTTATTTACATTGTTGCACAATGAAATCGTTGTAATAGTTCTCAAAGATCTCCCTGTGCTCAGCGGCCAGGTACTCCAGCTTGCCCTTCATCTCCTGCAGCTGCTGCTCGCTGCGCTTGCATTTGCTCAATGCCCATAGATCCCACAGATAGGTCATCTGGCTGATATACTCCATGGAGTTGCCGCCACTCTGAGCGGCAGTGCCCTCCAGTTGTGTCTCGACTATACGCATCAGATTCTCGTAGTCCACGTCGTCCAAAACGCAGCCCTCTGTAAAGAAATTTCCTTAGGAATTATTTTAAAATTTCTCTAGCCGCTACGACGAGTGCCTTACCGTCCATTTCGGCAAAACATGGTTCGATGAGCGCTTCCGCCAGCTTCCTTTTCAAGATGTGGTGTGCCACCAGATACTTGTCCACACCATCGAAAGCCTTGTAGAGTTCTCGCCTTGCTTTGGCCTCGCCACAGCTGTCGATGAGGCACATAAAATCATTGAACCAGGCGAATACTTGGGTCTTTTTGCAGACAGGACAGCAAACAGAAGCTTCCGCTGCATCCGGGCTCTGCAGCCACCAATTGAGGTTAGTCTGATGGGGCAGTGGCTCCGGAACAAATTCTCGACGGCAGTTCTCGTTTTCACAGCGATATCGATGGAACTTCAACTGTGAGAGAGAGAGGCATGGGAGGGATTATTTCATTGTTGAATTTCATTAAGTTCATTAGGAGAAAAATCTTTAATATTTACGTAGTCCTGGTCTGGATCGGTGCGAGTACACTTCGCACAGCTGCAGTCAAATTTGTAAACCTGTCGCAACGGCTGCGATCTCTGGCGAAGCATGCTCTTCTTGTAGTCCATCGTGTAGCAGTTGAAGATCTCGTCGCCAGCTTCGATATCCACTGCAGAGTAGCAGACCGCCGTGCAGCCGTCGAACTTGGTGCGTATGGAGGGTGCACAGGCATGATTGCAGATGCTCAGATAGGGCAAATTGATGGCTGTGAGGGGCTCCGTTTGACTCAGATTATGCAGTTGACCCAGCTGGAGGTGGCGTGGTTTCTGCCACATTTCCGGCTGCAGTAGGCCAAACTCATTGGCCTCCAGGTTCACGGGCAGGAGGGCGTCCCCGACATGGCCGTTAACCAGGAGCTGACCGGCACTACGGAGTATCAAAGCGGCTACAATCAAGTGCCAATCCTCAACGGAGGCACTCGTGGTCTGGAACTGATCAAAGAAGTCCGTGCACTCCTTCAGATAGACTTGCAGTAGGTTGGCGCAGAGCATATGGTAGACCAGCTCCGCTTGCGGAGCCTTGTCCAGGTGGCTTATCATGCGCAGGCTCTGCAGATACTGCTGGGTCTGCTCGTCTTCCTTGTCGGCACCCGTGGTCAGAGTCATGAGTGTGGACCACATCTCGGCCGAACTGGCGCATTCCTGCAGCTGTGGCAGCATCGACGGCATATAGCTCAGGACCATGCGCAGTGCCAAGTGCGAAACGCCTACCATTTTGAGCAGATCTTTGCGGTAAGCGGCACATTCGAATCTGTGGATGGATTTGTGCCGCTCGCGACACTCTCGTGAGCAGTAGACCACTCGCTGCCGACACATCGGACAGGGAATAGGAGCGCACATCAGGCTGCAGGCGCATTGCTGGCAAATTAGTCTCTGTTCCAGGGGCACAAAGCACGTGGCCTGCTCCCTGAATATGATTTTTCCCTGCGGTATAGCTTCCTTGGAAATCATGTGGCGACCACTTCTGCCAGCCTGACAGACGCTGAAATATTGAAACCGATTAGAGCTGACCAAAGGAAAGTCATTTTAATTACATTTCCTGAATGGGATCGGTCTTCTCTTGTTCCTCCTCTGATTTCTCGCTTGACGACTGTCCGCGCAGCATTTCCAGATTGTGTTTTAGATCCTCCAGCTGATGGCGAAATATTTCGTTCAGCTGCAACTTCTCTAAGCACGCTATGTGCTCCGTCAGTTGCTCGGTTCGTTTCAGCTTCGCTGCACAGTGAGCTTGCCGTATGATTACCTTGTGCTGCAGTCTCCTGGGATACCCGAATTCGAGGGCATTGGCGCAGTCGTCGTAGGCCTCTTGGTAGTAGCCGTACTCTTGCAGTGCTATTCCGCGGTTAGCAAATGCCAAACAGAGTACATCTTTAACGTCTTCTGCGTCTAGCACGGCCTTTGTGTAGAGGCGACATGCCCCGAGGACCCGTTCCGCCTCCGCGTCTGGCCCAAATTCCTTTGCGGAGGATCTAAATAGACTGTTGCCCCTCTTTCGCCACATCTGTGATCTATCGGCGATCGCTTTCCTATCATGCGGCTCGTCCAAGTCCCCAAGCAGCTTCCGCGTCAAATCCTGGAGGCTCTGCCTCTTCTCTTCTGACAGAGAGTGCAGTGCCTTGATAGCTTCATATTCGTTTTGATAAGCGCCAACTGGAGCGATTAGCTCGTCCTGTTGGGTGAAAATCTGAGCCAAATTATCCATTCTGGGCGGATATTTAGCTTTAGTTAATTCAATTTTATAAACATTAAACAGAAACGCAGTTGGTTTAATTTAGTGCATTTCTGAACAAAGTTATCGACAGAACCGCGCGTTAATGCTTCGATATCCAGCTATCGAAATCTTTTAAATGGAATGTTCCCAATACTACACTAAAATGCCACTTTTAATTGGAGAAAAAAGCAAATTTTATTTTCAAAATGCATCTTAGGTCTTTTTTAAATAGGGTTGTCGTTCCTGAAAAGATAAAAACACAATATGTTAGGTTTTAGGCCGTAAGGGATAACATTTTTTATTGAAAAAAACAGTAAATCAACGAAGTGTCCCCTTTAACTCCTTCATACGCTCGAGTATGCCCGGCTTCAGCACTGCTCCTACATTGCATCTGGGCGGCCGCCGAACGATATCCGGGTCACCCCTATCAATCGAGCTGCACGTGGCCCACTCCCCGGTCGCATTGTCGAACACTGCGCGGAAGTGCACAAACGTGGGGGCCACGTCCATAAACATGGAAAGCACGCGAACACGCAGGTCCTGCGTGGAATCTTTGCACATGTTCCTGCGGCAATTGAAGGTGAATTCACCCAAATCATCGAGGATATCCCTCAAATCCGATCGAAGTCGGATCGACATATGCGGAAAAAGGGTTTCGATCAGGGGGCCGCGCACTTTGCACAACTTGCCATTCATCTTGATCAACGCATCGTGGTAGGCACTGCCCAAGACACAGCCTTCGATCATGTGCTTTGTTATGTGTTCGGTTGTCAGTGCACTGAAGAATCGATAGTGCTCGACTTCGCGAAAGATAACACAGCTCTGCATCACGGTCGGTGGCCCCTTGCCAATATTCTTGTCAGTACATGTCACAATTTCATTTACCTTGCGCAGCGTAACGTTTGGAGCATTCAATAGGGCGTCGAGCTGGGAGGATGCTAGAAGAGTGTTATCCGTGGCAAAATCCTGTGAAGCTGTGACTGTTGGCTCCTTTTCCTGGCAAGGAATGGTTTGCATGGATGTGGTCGGCTGCTCAACCTCTATGCTGCGATTAAAGTCGACCGATTCGATGCGAACCACAGCGTTCATTGGTAGAGCCCGGAACTCGTGCCGCAGTTGCGGCACCTTCTCGGGCATCACACGCGGCTTCTTGAAGGCCACTAGGTTCGACCCATGCATTTCATGTTTGCGTCTTTTGAGCTCACTGGGAGGCAGCGCCGGCGCATCCTTTTGCCTCACATTCTGCTGAGGCACAGACACAGGTTCAGGCACAGGTTCAGGCAAAGGCTCAGGCACAGGCTCAGGCACACGCTCAGGCTCAGGCTCATGCTTAACTTCCACTTCTGCGTCGCTCACGATAACTTCGGGTTCAGTCTCCTCTACCTCCTCTTCCTCCTCCGTCTGTACAATTGCAAGCTGAGTCTCTGGTACTGCCAATTCCGTGGACAGATAAGTGTTTTCACTTTCTGGAAACTGTGGCGGTTTCTCTGCATTCAATGGCGGAACTACTGTCGCTTTGGGAATGGCAAAGCAGGCAAGGTTCGAAAGAGACTCCTGACTGTCATCTAAGCGTATAATTTGATCGTCCAAATCGATTCTCTCCCACTGGACCTCCTGGCTGTTGAGGCAGCTGCCGCGCATCTTGTCAAGAAACTTGATTTTCTCCTGCTTGACCTGCTGGCTCTCCATAAGCGGATCAGTATAGGTGTCTGACAACTGTGAGGCCGGAGCCACTTCGTCCATATCCACAAAGCTAGTAGATTGATCGTTGAATTCGGTGTGCACTGCAAGCAGAGTAGGGGACTGAGTAAGTGGACAAGCAAATCAGACATAAAACTTACCACATGGTGCGGGTGTGGGTGTGGTGCTATCTAATATCTCCGTAGATTGGCTGATCTGGGGCACTTGGCGTATCCATTGATCGTGCGTCCAGCAGCTCGTATACAGCTTCTTACGTTCCTCGAACAACAATTCCATGTCCTCGATCCGGCAACCGGTACGATCCTCGTAGTGTTGCTCAACAATTTCATCGAAGTCCGTGTGCAGCATTAGATCTTTCCAGTGCAAGATCTTTGGCGAAAGCTGATCCAACTCCAGCGAAGGCATTTCCACTCCCTTGCTGTGCAACAGGCAGCGCAACAGGTCCAGCTTCACGTGTAAATGGAGTGGCCAATGGCCATTCGCCACAACCTGCTGATGACATCGCTGCAGCCTGCTCTCGTTGTCATAGAGTGCCTCGACGCTGTGGAAGCTTGTATAAGTGCAGAATTCCTCTAGACTCAGCTGGGAGAGTATGCGCCAAATCGTTCTCTTTAGCCCATGGCTCTGATGGATGAAGTAGAGTATATTTTGCTCCTGTTAAGGGATAGACGGAATTAGTTGTGGGTGCCACAATGGGCGTTTTGTTGCTTATCCTACCTGTTCGCGTGGCGCTTCAAAGACTCCCATAATTTGTTTGAGAAGAAACTGGTTACTTGTATTAACTGCAGATGCCTCAGGATTGACTGTTTCTGCTGTGCTACTTGGTGCTACCTCAGATGTTGTTTTTGTCTGCACTTCTTTGGGTGCTGGTACAGATGTGATGGTCCCTAGATTATCAGTGACACAGGGTTCTTCAGCCACTCGCTCAGCAGTAGAGGTTGTACTCTCGGGTACCTTGCTGGTCCATACTATTTGTTCTACTATAGTCACAGTGTTTGGTTTCTCTGCAGTTGCAACTTCAACTTCAATCGAGGGTGCTGGACATTTTCCAGGTACTTTTTCAGTTTCTACCTCGATTGCTGCAGTCACTGCTGAACCTTCGGTGTTCTTTTCTCCACTGATTTGCTTTGTGGCTGTATCCATACCCGAGTCTGGATCACTGATAGCCGCCGCCTTATTCAAGTCCCTGACCGTTTCGATGATGTTCTTCTCCAGGACAGCTCGTCTCTTAAGACATGACACATGACGAGATATGTACGCTTTCAGATTGTGTGGCACGTAATGAACTACATTCAACTTTTGTTTCACGTCAAGCACAGCTTGCCTGGCTGCATGACATCTTACGATATCTGGAGTGTTCTGGCGCAGGACAGATACACTGCTCTCAACGCAACGACTGGCAAAGCGAGAGCTTGGATCTAGCTCTGGCTGTGGCTCCATTTCTGACTGTGGCTCTATCTCTGGCTGTTGCTCTATCTCTGGTTGTGTCTCTATCTCTGGCTGTGGCTCCTTCTCCGACTGTGGCTCTACCTCTACCTGTGGGTCTACCTCTGCGTGTGGCTCTATCTCTGACTGTGGCACTATCTCTGACTGTGGCTCTGGCTGTGGCTCTGGCGGAACTTCTCTCGCCTGCGTTATGGGTACAGCAAACTGCAGACACTTGGCACGAAGCTCTGGCGTTGCTGAATCGAAATTATATTTGAACATTTCACGGATTCTCCTGGATGTGTAAAAGGAGTTATAGTAATGTCGAAGCTGTCGCATACAGCAGTTGTTGTCCTTCAGTTTCTTGTTCTTGCTAAAGTGGTTGGCCAGCTGAACCTTTAGCTCATCGACATTGATGCTTCTACAGAAGGTATTAAACGACACAGGATACCTGTACTTAATACCATTCGGAGTTATCAGGTTTTCCTCTGCGGGTGGTGGCTTGGCACTTTCTACCCATCTCTTGGCATTCTCATTCAAGGTTTCTGCATGTCCGCATAGCTTTTCCATCAGAGATGGGTCCCCACCACAGTCGAAACGGTAGCTGAGGCTTTTCCGAATATGGGGAAATATGTAGAACCGGCGATAGAACTCATCGAAAGCCTTTATGCAGAGGGGATCTTGCGGGTTGGCTATCAGCCTCGGCAGCACCGACTCATCTTTGATAGTTTGTCTCAGCGCGGACTCGATAATTTCATCGTAGTTTATATGGCGCCTGAATACCTCAAAGGTAACGGGATACCTGAAGCTAAAATGGAACATGAGAGTTATTACCAGCACAAAACGCGCTTGTTATACAGAGTTATAATGAGTCTTACCCTTTCAACATGTAAGCGGATTTGTTATCGTTCGCGGAGCTCAAAGCAGTCGACTGTCCGGATCTGTAAATCATGTTAAAGTTAATGTTTAATGGACCAACTCTAATCTAGCAGTGTAAGCTAATATACCCACATTGTATTCTGAGGCGGTATGTTTTCATTGTTCCTCAACTGCACCTCGGGTTCCACACACTTTTCAGCCTCTTTCCTGAAATTAAAAAAAAACGAGAAGGGACGTGTGAGACGCTTCTTACGCGTCACAACTTTTATACCCGGTACTCAGTACTACATCTGTATCTTAGCGGTCTGCAGGGGCAGACGGGACGGTGTGGGTTTAGCCACTGCAAATTAATTTCTTCATTGTGGCTATAATAATGATCCAATCGGACCAATTTGGGGATCTGATAGATATGGCCATTCCTCACAGAATGGCGTTTTTAGATTTCTTTTATCTTCAAAATTGTAGATTTGGGATGTTTCGCCCTTTTGCGAGGGCGGAAGGGGTCGGGGCTTATTTGTTAAATACACTGGTTTCAGTGTGAGCATACAGCAGTCTGGAGCCAAAATTTGGTGGCATTAGCTCTTATAGTCTCTGAGAACTAGCCGACAAACAAGACGGACAGACGAACGGACGGACAGACGGACAGACAGACATGGCTCCATCGACTCGGCTATTGATGCTGATCAAGAATATATATACTTTATGGGGTCGGAAACGTTTCCTTCTGTGCGTTACATACAACCGTTATTCGCACAAATACAATATACCCTATTTTCTCTTCGAGTACCGGGTATAATAATATATGAAACACATTTTTTCCTACCGTGTAAGGGAAATGTTGTCAGTGTTTTTATCTCCTTTAAACGGAATCGCAAATGCATTTAGCTTTTCCAGTAACTTAGGAGGGGTCCTCTCACTGAATTTATATGCGAAGGCATTCCTAACTTTCTGATCCAGGTAGAAGGAGCGGTAGTAGCGGCCTATGAATTGCTTGTCGGTACAGTTGCTTTTGTTACACAACTTCCCGACTATATCCTTATAGTTGATGTACTTTAGGAAAGTCCTCAGCGTGACCGGAAATTCATAGGATTTGTCACAGACGGTGACCACAATCGGCTCGCTTGGAATTTGCCTACGTTTTTTATAAACGAAAATATTTAGCTGGCAGTAACTCAGAAAAAAAGAAATACTCACGGGTCTGCCTCATTAGGAGCGGTTCGACTCTTTATGGCTGAGATTGAAACTCCACTTGAAGCTCTGCAATGTAGAAACCTTTTCAAAATTACACTTAAAATTCATTAATATTTCCATTTACCCTTTTGTTGTTGATGGGACAACCCGCTTGGCAAACCTAAGAAGCCTCAGCTGCAACGCGGGTGTCGCTTTGTTAAAATTGTAGTTATATTTCTTCCGAATTCCCTCATCTGTGTAAAATTCTTTGTAGAAGCGTTCCATCAACTGATAATCACTAAGAATCGTCGCATCTTTCTCTTTATTCTCTTCTTCTGTTTTCCTGAGCTGGCAAATCATGTCAGCGTAATTGATGTTCAATGAAAAACATTGCAGGGTTACGGGGTATTCGAGTGTGGCGTTCTCTGAAGGGGGTTCTGCGGCTCGTTTGGTAAACGGTAGGCTCGATCGGTCGTTGGGATGTGGTTGGCTGATTTTTGAGCTATTGGTTGCTTTTGGTTCTTCCATAGGTGTCTCCCCGCTGTCGGCTAT